>NC_041816.1:22908592-23215823 GCF_900964775.1 Scleropages formosus
ACTAACATGCCTAACTGTTACACCCTGAGATGAATTATGTATGGGCTTGGCAAATAAAAGCAGGCAATTAAGACTGATCGAGGAGAGACCCAAATTCTGGGGCTCCCCCATCAGCCAATGTGAAAAGTCTGCGTGTGTCTGAGTGCACTTCTTTCAGTGTCTCCTACAGCTGAACAGGAAGAAGAAAACTTCTTTCACATCTCCCACTAAATCTATATAAATGGGAACCATCAAAGGAAGGAGGTATATCTGTATTTAGCTCAGCTGTCTTTTAGTAGGCAAGCACAAAACTACCAAAGGAACCGCCAACCACACCAGGAGCAGATCTAGACCCTGATTCAGCACCATAAGATGTTAAGAAGAGACCAGGAGGTACCTGGCATAAAAATTTCACCTGAACTCTTTGAAATCCCAAGGAACTGAGAGTGTAGTTGATAACATTACCAATATAATAGATTCAAGATTTATTATTTAATATTTTCTGTTCTGTTTCAGTTCTGTTGAGCATAACCAGAGAATGATGTAAAACCACTGTAATGAAATGTTTAGGTAGGAAAGAAAAGAAAAACTTGGATTTCACAGCTGTTTTACCTGAAGCAGCAGGATTCTGTAGAGGTGCTGGGAGCACCGAAGCGCTGACGTTCTGACTGGAATCGGAAAGAACAGCAGGGACGAGAGGACTGACTTGGGCTTCTGTCTCCTGCACCTCCTCCTCCTCAGTGACACTAAATCCAGACTGAGCTACACCACTGAACAGTTCATGCACTATTGTGTTCAGAAATTGGTCATGGGGGGTATGGTTGAGATGTGCATCTAACCTAGAATCAAACAGAGCAGATGGTACAGGTTGACATGACAAAGGTTCCTGACAACTATTGCTCACAGGGTATGTGAACCCCCCAACAAAAACACACACTTCCACTCTGTCATCCACACACAAACACTATGGAGACTTTTTAAAAAAAAAAAAAAAAGTCACCAACACACCTGAACAGCATGTCTTTGAACTGCAGGAGCAAAACCCACACAGGCACAGGGAGAAAATGCAAACTCCACACTGAGACTGAGCAACCTGAGGGACCGAACCCGCGTCCTCGTGCACCATCCAAAATGTCCCACCGTGTTGACCATACCTGGTTTGCCGCAGCCCACTGTTCTGAGTGAAGGACTGAGGCGAGCCTGCGACACCGCCTTCCACTCTGCTTCGCAAAGCCGCCAAGTTCAAGGAAGAACTTGGATTAAGGAATGCTGGCTCTCCATCATCATCCTCTTCCTCCACCTCGGTGCTGCTCCCAGAGTCGGAGATGACAGTGGGCTCCTCCAGCCCTGAAGCGGTGGTGATGCCTCCTGGTTGTTCGTCCACCTCCATCTCTTCCATTACTGCTTGAGGAAGAAGGGACACAAACAACCAAGGTACAGCAATTCCTCCCAACCACAAAGTTTTTGGTTCAAGTCCAAATCCTGCCAGAGTAGCCTTGATCTAGCTACTGAACTAATTATACAGTAAGAATAATACTGTAATGTAACATATTACCATAATGTAATACTGTACAGTAAGTCAAGTGCATGATTATCACCACTGACTGAGGAATTACAGACAAAGCTAACCTTACAAAAATGACAAATTAAATATTATGTACTGAGACTCTCATTAGCTAGTGAATCCAGATTTTGAGCACAAAACCAATCACTGCTGTCGTGTGTCTATAGACTCGTATTCTGGTGTCACCGTGGAAGATACAGCACAAGTTTGTTTACCCGTGTGACGTGAATAGTTTGCGCAAACACGGGACTGTATGTATCCTCATTTGTTTAACCATTCGTAGCAGGCGGTGAAACACCGCGCTCAGGCAGCCAGCACAGCGGAGACGCACCTCTCAGCCCGGCCGCGTCCGCAAATTGAGCCCAAGGATGTGCTACATGATAGAGGCCGCTCTACAGTGCGATAAACCCAGGCTTCGTGAACAGCTCTCGCCGGAGGCCCGCCGCTGTGTATGCTCGGCCTCCACCTCACTCGAGTCGTTAGCTTAGCTAGCCGTCCTCTACCACGACTGGAAAAGATAACAAACTTACTGTAAGTGTAAGCAATCCAAATAACGTCTCCAACCTCCAAATTTGCATACAGAACAGTAACAGTCCTTAAATTTGGAAAAAATGCACTTTATGAGAGTAAATCATGTGAGACAGCTACTCACGTCAGCGAAGGAGGAACATACATGCTCTTATAACTATATAGTATCGAATCTGCCCGCCAGCTTTTGATGCCCCGCCCATATCAGGTAGCCTGATTTCATTGGATAAAACGAATGTCAATCAGACACATGTCTAGGGACCCGGCACTTAAGTTTAGCTACAACCGGTACTTGTGTCGTGTAACCTTGCGTCCTGCAGCAAAACTGTGTTGGAGGACTACGCGTTTTATTTTATTTTACTTAGTTTCTTTTTATTAGTGTCCAACCAAAAAGTTGGAGAACTATGCAAGCTGAATGCTGATGAAGTTGATGTTAGGAGAGCGGTTTTGAGTCGTGACTCCTTCCTTGTTAGAATTTGAGTCAAGGCCTTATTCGCTGCTGTCTGCATGCTTAAACCAGTTCATCAAATGAAACTTCCATTTATATTAAACAAAGCTGAACATAGATCATTTATATCTCATGGTTGAACCAGGGGGTGGCGTGTGGGCGTGGCGGATTCAGTCGGTGCCCACTGTGTAGCTGGTCTGGGGTTTGAGTCCTGCTTGGGGTGCCTTGCAACAGACTGGTGTCCCGTCCTGGGTGTGTCCCCTCCCTCCTCGGCCTTGCGCCCTATGTTGCCGGGTTAGGCGACCCCCCGCTCGGGACGAACGGTTGTTGACGATGGATGGGTTGAACCAGGGCCGTGTATCCCGAGTGCTATGAACGTTTGGCTTCCCGCAGGAAGACAACGATACCTTCCCAAACCATACTTCGGCCACTCTCATCTATACTGACGGCTAATCATGCGATCCTCCGAAAAGCTCTTCCCCTCCTAAAGAAAGAGGAATTAAATACGTGGTTCAGATAGCGGAACGCTCGACCGACGTTAGCAAAGGAAACCAGAGGAATCGGACCGAAGAAGGTGCGAAATGGAACGATAGCCGGAGAGATCGGGCCATTTAAGGATACGTTGATCAACGCGAAAGGCGTGATCATTTGCAAGCCGAAAATTTTTCTACAGTCCCATCTGAGAAAGAAAAATAGTACGGTGCTTTTCTGGGAGATAATGAGACTCTACTGCAATTCTATACAGGATGACAGGCCTAAGACAGTATTGCCAATAATTACCTTAGTTGGCCTATGGTGGATTCAGGAGTGTTATTCACATGTGAAAATCCACTTTCTTGCACAATTTCCTAGTCTTTTTTTCCTTTGGTTGCTCAGACTGTGTAAGCTGAAGACATGTAGAATGGGACTGGATTGTATTTTCTTTTAAATGAAGAAAAGCCTGAGCTAACAATATTCAAATTAAAAGCAGTGTCACAGAAGCCGTCCACTTTACCCTGGGATCTGGTCAGCAGAAAAATCTGTATGTCAGCACATTGTAACTGTAATAATAAAAAGAAGTCCATCATTAAGTTGGTCAAAAGTTTAGATCTGTGCTGTATGACAATATGGAGTTAATAATCATAACAGTCATCTTTTAATGTTTGCATATTTTCTTTATATTTTCATTCAATAGACGAAACATAGTAATGGACTTTGAAGGAACTCACAGTTGAAACCCAGTAACAAAGATCAAGTCTTAATAGCATATTAAAAACTGCATTGCTGCCTTAATGTCAAGACTAGCAATCAGGATAGTTGTAAAAAAAAAAAAAACAGCCTATAAAATTAAGGCTGAAATCAGAAGCACCTTTGTTGTGTAGACTAAAGCAAAAATTGTATCTTGTGAGGTTTACACAGCTTGTGTTTGTCAGAGGGCAGCTGCTCTAAAACCACTTGTATCCAGTGCTTGTAGCAGTAGGGGGGAAAAAAACATGCAGTCAGGTTTATGGATAAAGCCAAATGGTCATTTCATTTCACAGTCTTTCTTGCAATCTAATAAACAGCCTGATGGATCTGTAAGGGTATATTCATTCTTGGTGTACAGTTAGCTTCTTACAATGATTTAGCCATCCTTTATTTTTTACATGCCATGCTACATTGTTAGATTTTACATTTATTCATTAAGGAGACGCTTTTCTCCAAAGTGACGTACATCTCCGCAAATACAGTTTGTTCATACATTAGGAATGGAGTTCCATAAAACAACCATGATTGCCCTTAAATTATTTAACATCTGTAGCTGAAAGACAGACGTTTTTGGGGTTGTGGGGAGAAACCAGAGGGTAACACTGACCAGTTAACGTTGCAGTCTGTACACTGCCTTTTTTTTTTTCTTTTGCACAGACTGCAATGTTAACCAGCCTATTATTTGAATAATTTCATATTGCAGGGAAGAAAGTACTGTCAAGAACAGGGTGAATTCTAGTTTGTACATACATCATCTTCAGTGGTTTATTTTCACCCCATTCCTGTGGTTTTCAAAAAGCATTACTTTAACATATACATATCTGAAACAATGCAAACTATGACTAAGATGAAACGTCCCTGAAAAACTAGCATTTTCCCCTAACCCAAGTTCTGTAGAACAATCTGCAGTTCCATAACCCTCAGCAGCATATACATTTAACACAACTGCACTTTGTATTTCAGAATAAAATCTACACAAGTTGTAGACATTTTTCTTTGAAACAATGCTTTCCATCTCATTGTGCTTTACATTAGCATGAAGGTTCTGTAACAGATGAAGTGTGAAATTCTGGATACGTGCAAATACAGGAAAACAAAGATTTCCCCCCACACAGAGCAAGAAAACATGAAGCCAGTCAGCTCTTGACTGGGTTTCTCCGTTTGTCCGGACACTGCGGTCTCAGCAATGTAGGACTCCTGCATTTGAACAGCTTGGTGTGACCAGGCCCTCCACTCTCTCCTCAGTCCTCCTCCAGTTCCTGCACAACCTTGCGCAGCTTGTCTACCAACACTGCGGGGTGGTTCGAAACAGCATTATCACCAACACTGTGTATATATAGGTGCCACCACTTAAAGTGGGATGTTAATACAGCAATGGTGTCAAGGCGCTGAACTTGATAAAGAAATCTGTTGTACCTGCAAGTTATGGTGTTTAGTCTGAGAGCTTACATAAAATGCATTAACTTAATAAAACTACTAAAAATCATTGCGCTACATTTAATAAAAATGCTGACTACAAGCTGAAGTGCAGGCAGTCCCCGGGTTACGAACGTTTGACTTACATACAACCCATAGTTACGAACCACCCCCATAAAGCCTGTTACTGTATGACAGACTCCCCTACAGATCTTATGATTCAAGCTGTAGTCTTAAAACAAGGCTTTTGCCAAATTTATGATTCAGGAATTCTGCTAAAGTAAAATATCCAGTAGTATACAGCGCCAGTCAAAAGTCTGCATACATTTTCTGGAATCTAGTTTTTCCCACATGGCAAATTTCGGCAAGCTATCACCCAGCATGTCTTCCCCAATTCTTCTGCAATTTGAAAACATCCAAGACCCTTGCGAGTTGCTTGGCTTGACTTTTGTCCCAAGCAATTATTGCCCAGGATGCTCACGCGTACCCAGACTTTTGACTGCAGCTTCAATAGGTGTGGGTGTGCAGTACCTCCAGCTGTGGGCCGGTGGAAGGGGTCATAGGCACGGCTGGCACTGATCAAACTGGCAAAGATCTGAGGGCAGTCAGATGGAAGGGGCTCCATGGTCTTCTCCTCACAGACCTTATGGTACACCTCTTTGGAGCTGCAGCCTGATTATGAAATATTATGTAAACACAATGTATTACCGTCTTAAGTACAGAGCAGAGTTACTTTCTGTCGTTTCAGTAATTAAATATTTTTGGATACCGTTTGGAATAATAATGACAGTAGTATCCCACTAGCAGAGGGGCGCGGTGGTGCAGTGGGTTTGGCCGGATCCTGCTCTCTGGTGGGTCTGGGGTTCAAGTCCTGCTTGGGGTGCCTTGTGATGGACTAGCGTCCTGCCCTGGATGTGTCCCCTCCCCCTCTGGCCCTGTGCCCTGTGTTGTTGGGTTAGGCTCTGACTTGCCACGACCCCGCTCGGGACTAGCGGTTTCAGACTGTGTGCGTGTGCATCCCACTAGCAATTCATTGCGATAACATCTGATTATATTTCAGTTTTAAACTCAAGGAACAACAGGTCTAATCAGTGTCTCTACTTGCTTCTAACACATGGACACATACCTTTGTAGGGTATCTGACGAGTTGCGACTTCCCACAAGACAATCCCAAAGCTGCAAAGGAGACACAAGCAGAGCCTTTTGATTTAACCTTGCATTTTTTGCGATTAGCATGCTAT
This sequence comes from Scleropages formosus, assembly GCF_900964775.1. Classification (NCBI taxonomy): domain Eukaryota; kingdom Metazoa; phylum Chordata; class Actinopteri; order Osteoglossiformes; family Osteoglossidae; genus Scleropages; species Scleropages formosus. Next base: position 22,914,996 of record NC_041816.1, read on the forward strand.
ATTTATTTGAATAAAACTCACCCCGCGTATGTCTCGCACCCCTAATTTTACTTCACGAAGAAAGAAGTTTTGCATATACCTCGCACATGACGTAAACGGAAAGTCGCATTACAAAACACCAATAAGTAAAGAAGAGCATTCCGAGGACCTAAATGTGGAAAGTTTCCTGCATTGGAGGACGAGTTATTTGAACGTGTGTCAGGTTTGCGTGAAGATGGTTGCTGTGTTTCGCACAAAGAGCATGTGAGCAATTATTAATAATGGATACTGAGGATTTAATTATAAACATAATTTTCTTCATGAAAAACTTTAGTTTCCGAAAAGTCCCGCATACAGTATATCTTGTGCCCCGATTTTTTAACTTGAAGAATTTTGAAAACCGTGTTATATTCCAGTAAATAGGGTTTTTGATAGCAACTGTCATGCAAAAAGATTCCCCTGCATGGTACAGTTTACTCAGTGACGTCCAACAGATGTTTCCTTTAACTCGGACTTACCTATAGATCTCACAAGCCTTGTCATAGGGATGGTTCACATTCTCAAGCTGTTGAGGTGAGCAGTAATGTATGGAACTGCTCTTTCTGTCTTTGTTTTTCCTCAGAGAGGTCTCGGTTTTTGCCAGCTCAAAGCCTCCCAGCTTCGAACACACAAACGTCATTAATGTGCCGCATTAGTAACAAATTCTAAATGCTCACACACTTTCTTTTACTGGGAATAAAATGTAGAGAAATGGCATCAGGGATAAATGTCAGCTTACTGAGATCAGCATCTTGCAGGATTGTTGATGGGAGGCAAGTTACCCACCTTAACCCTGTATCCAGAGTCCACCAGGAACTTCTGGCTGCTTATCGAACCATGAACTTTGAATTTCTCTTCTGACTGGTGTAACCTGCAAGAGAACAAAGACAACATAGTTCTAGCATTAGCCTAGCACTGATATGAATATACATTTCTAAAAAGGGTATTGGAGGGACTGTAAGATACAGGAGCAATTTAGTTAGGTGGAAGCTCCAGCCTCTCATCAATGGTCACCTGTAGATGCCTTGGGCTGCATCAAGACTCATGCGGGCACGCCGCTCCCAGGATAGTTTGCTTTGCCCATCCAGCACATCCCGCAGGTTACCCTTCTCACAGAACTCCATCACGATGAGGTAGTTTGGGTCTGGCCCTGGTGGCATGCAGAGGGAACGATGAATGACCACACACATGGAAAGGTCCAGCGGGAATCGGAGACAAAATAACTATTCTGCTACTGGGCCTTTGTGTTAAGTGGACTGGAACTCCAGACAGGATCAAGTCCCTTCATAAATTCAAACGTATAAAAGGGATACATCCAGTATCAACTTTGTAAGCAATGAAAGTTGCTGTGAATAGAAGCGTCAGATAAGCAATTGTATGAAAATAAAAGGAAATTAAAGATGCGAGCAAGTCTAACAACCAAGTGTTTCATGGTCTGGAAGGAGAATTCTCAAAAAAAAAAAAAAAAAATTCTGTAAACTTTTTGGCTCACCATTCTCATCTTGGACACAGATGCCAAACATGCGCAGAATGTTAGGTGACTCAAAGCGCCGCATAGTTTCTATTTCCTTTTTGAAGACTGTCCTCACCTGCCTGTGACCACAGAATAATGTTTTAATCCATATTTAGGTCACACAGACTCAGTCAGGAACACGAGGTCTCTTTTTAGCTATAAATGCATTCAGAGCTCAGGCTAAGAACATCTTACTTGGAGGTACTGGTTTCATCTTTGCATCCGCATATTACTGAATTACTGTGTTTTCACTCGATATTATGAGATCAACTATGAAAAACTTCCACAACCAGCTTAGAAGCCATCAACAATGAACAGTAACCTCAATGCTGTCTACTCAAAAAGCCAGTAAATAGTATTGAGCCAGATATTTCACTTGAAATTGTTCCAGAAAAACATATATTTTGTCAGTCTTTCCTGTGTATAATAGCAGGGAAATAATGCAGGAAACAGTAGCCTGATGCTACATAGATCTTGGATGATGAATGACTCCTACTCTGGGCTGTGGGACATGGGGCAGGTGAATCTCTTGATGGCCACAGTAAACTTGTTGTATTCTCCCTTGTACATCTCAGAGGTTGCGGTTTTCATGAAGGGCATCTTGGGCACGTCGTAGGTCAGCTCCTCTGGCTTGATCTCCCTTATGTCCATCTGGTGGATGGAGGGCCTCTTTACTGCAGGTAGAAAATACACATTACAGCAGTGTGAGCTGCAACTAGAAATAAAAGCCAAAGGAACTTTGAAGTAGTAAGGTGCTCTCATTCCATGCCTGGTCGTTTCAGCCTAGCAGTGAATAGTTGAGCTACTCTAGGTACTTATAGCCTTGTAAATGAAATTACTCATTGTTTTTGCGTAATTTTGGGCATCAACAAAACTAGATCCTTCTCAATGATCCAAAAGAACCTTCTCAAGATGGTGGCGCGGTAGCATGCAGCTGCAACTTCAGGTCCTCACACTACAAACTGCCTTCAGTACAGCCTTTGTTTTGTTTTGTCCTGTGTATTTGTCCTCTACTCCTGTTCCGTGTTGCACCACGGTCTCCGGAGAAACAAGATTTCATTCCACTGTATACAAGCTATGTAGAGGAATGACAATAAACAACATGAACTATAGCAACGCACAAGTGCAGAACACTGAGCAAACAGAGCTTAGCCTCAGACATGGAAGACAAGAGGTCAGACTTAATGGAAAAAGATGCAAATCATACATACAGCGGGAAGGGGGAAGAAAAATACTTACATGCTCATTCATTTAGCAGATGCTTTTCACCAAAGCAACTTCCAGTAAACATTATGTAGTAGCACTGGCCCACACTTTATCCACCCAAGGTGGCTTACACTGCTAGATACACTACTTACAATGAATCACCCATCCATCTACCATAGAAACTTATTACATTCCACCTCTCCTGAAATATATGGCAGTCTCTTACAAATAACTCCTGAAGAATCCAGACATGTGAATACAGGCTTCCTGGCTATTGCCGATATTGTTTGAACCTGAGACTTTGCTGGGAGTGTTCTCTGGAATGTGCAGCCTCAACCAGCCATCTGCATTCCTTCCAGAATGAGCTCCTTAACTGTTAGTCCGGATTCAAAGTAGACCGTTCCACAGAGACTGCCCTCATCACAGATTGAGACTCTCCAGTCTGCAAAAGCTGCTTCCCTTTCCTCAGTCCTCATTCTCCTCAGCTTGTTTGTAGCAGATGACACTCAACCACCACATTCTACTTCCCTCTCTTAGAAAGCTTGGCCTCAAAAGAACAATGTGGCTTAAGCCTTAATGTGTCCCTGCCTTCTCCTCAGGTTCTCTCAGTTGGTGTTCTGAATTGCCTCGTGCTGGGCCTCTTTTTTTAAAAAACCCAAAGTTCTTTACCCCCCAGCTGGTCTGTCCACCTGTCAAACTCTCCATCAAACTGTACAACTTCCTCATCTCACCTGCTTCGCTGGTTGAGAGCCTGAAAGAAACAATTAACTCACAGCTCCACCTCTCCCAACACACCAATGCCATAACCCAATTCTGCAGATACATAATGCATAAGGTCTGCAGAATCTGTTCTTGTCTCACAAAAAAAAAAAAAAAACTAAAAAGTTTCTGGTACAGGCTATGGTGATCTCACTTGACTGATACTGCCGTCTCTTCTTTTTCCAACTTCCTCCATCAAACCTCTCCAGCTGATACAGAATGTTGCTGCCCAAATTGTGTTTGGCCTGCCACAGAGTTCCCATGTATCATCCCCACCTCTTCATCTTTCCATATGAAGTTTAAGACTCTGGTTTCAACCTACAAGACCATCATTGGATCTGCTCCCCTATATTTACAGGACCCGATTGCTCAATATTCCGCAACCCAACTGCTATGCGCTTCTACCTCTGCCAGCATGGTGGTCCCATGCACAAGAGCAAGTCAAAAGCATGAAGGTTCTCAGTTCTCAATTCAGTGTGGTGGAATGATCATCTTCTCACTCAAAACTGTTTATTCCCTCTTAAGAAGCATCTCAAAATACAGCTCTTTCAGACTCCTCTCCAGGTCTCCTACCTACTCCATAAAGTCATACTTCATTATCTTTTTTTTTTTTTTTTTTTAAAAAGCACTCTATCAATTCTATATGTAATGTATGCTGGTTTAAATGGTTGCATTAGAAAATCTGATTGCACTTCAAGAATTGCATGTCTGCATCTATATCTTTGTTGGTTGGTGAAACTCACTTCCCATTTCTCCGAGCTGTATGTAACTTTGAACAAATGTTAAGTAAAACCGGTTTCCTAATTGCAAGCAATTACTCACAAGATGTCAACATGGCTTTGATGTCCTTCACGTCACTCTTGGTGGAATCTACCATCTCATGTATCGCATGCACAGCATCCACACTCTCCTTTGTCTCCTGTGCCAAGGACTGTAAGACTGTAGAGAAAACCAGAACCAACACTCAGGAATCGCCATCATCATAATTAAGTGTACTTAAAGTTTATGCCATTTTTAATCAATTAACCCATGTAAGGAATAAAACCATTTGAGGCCCACAACATGATCTCCTTGCCAATAACCAAAAAAAAAAAAGCTCTTTTGTGTTATCTCACGTTTCTCCAGCTCTCTGCGGTCACTTTCCCTGTCCTCATTGTCTTCCGTCCTCCGTGTGGTCTCTTTAAACACTCTCTGCAGCATCTCCTTCTGGTCAGCCTGTAGTGCCAGCGACAGGAGCTGCGCAGAATCGTTCAGGCGCTCATTTAGGACCTCGAACTCCTCGCCCAGGTCATAGGCCTTGATGATACGTCGAAAACAGCCAGTAGAGGCGTACTTCTCCACCACCTTGCGGGTGGACTCCAGCGTGAGCCGCAGCTCCTGGAGGCCGCGATGCACCAGCTCTGGATGCCCTCCAGGGCCCTTCACCTTCACAGCTTTCACCAGCTCCACTAGGGCCGCTACACGCATGCCCAGTCGTGCACAACGCTTCTTATTGGCCTTCACCTCCCCACATAGCGAGTGCAGCTTCTCTGCTATGGACAGAATAGGATCCACCAGGTCCATGGCTGGAGAAGAACAAAACAATTATAAAGCAAGCAACTATTGTTTTATATAAAGCTATGCAATGAGTTAGAAGTCATAATGGTATCAAGCATTCAGATGATCATGTTTGATTCCTGTAGTTATAGTAGCAATTAGTCTTGGAAAATATACAAGCATACTTTTTTTTTGTAAATCTTGTACACAGTGATAAAGAAACAAACTGGTGGCAAAACGTGAAACTCAGATCCAGTCTTACATTGTTTTCACCCCCTCCGTTGAACCACTAAAATGAACTTCCTCTTTGAAGAGGAAGCTTTTTTGCTGAGTACAAATCCATAAGTTCTTTAGGATCATGCAGGCTTGCACAGAAATACTGCAGTTATCCTTCAATAGTGTTACCCTGACCTTCTAAACTCACCGGAGCTTAGAGAAAGAGGTTGGTGTCTTATACCAGAAAAGAGACTGTGAGCAATCCGTGAAACCAATGTCCCAAAAAGATGTCAATTACAGTCATTTTTATAACCAGCACCTAAGAGACAAAAAGTGATTCTTTAATGCCTTTTTATAGTAATATTTACTAAGGTGTAGGGGGTGTGGTAGCACAGGGGGTTTGATCAGGTCCTGCTCTCTGTTGGGTCTGGGGTTCAAGTCCCACTTGGGGCACCTTGCGATGGACTGGTGTCCCATCCTGGGTGTGTCCCCTCACCCTCTGGCCTTGCGCCCTGTGTTGCTGGGTTTGCCGCAACCCTGCTTGGGATAAGTGGTGTCTCTGCCTTTCTTTCCTTCTTTACTAAGGTCCAGTCAGTAAATATACTCACACATGCCTCTAGTTGTGTTTTGAGCCCTCGGTCAGTTCTTGTTCCATGCATCCCATGTATTTGTCATGTCTGCCATGAGCACTAATAAAAACAACCATCAAAGGTCTGGGTCTAAATCACCTGGCAAAATGTGGTGCAGCTGTTCCCAATGATGAAACTGCGGAAGAAGCTATAAAAGCCAAAAAAGGAGTCTACAGATTTCTGGTTGCAAGTGAAGTGTCCACTGGTGGCCACCACCTGTAATTTGCTACTAGTCCAAAGATCTGGTTTCCAAAGTTCTTGTCAGAGTGTGTTTCTGTTTGAGCCCTGAGTTTGTCTTTATTGTGCATCATGCCTGTGGCCTTGTCCTAATCAGTTGCACCTGCCCCAAACCAGAGCAGCATGTATTCCACTGATGTATGGATGAGTGACCCATTGTAAGTAGTGTATCTAGCAGTGTAAGTCACCGCAGTGAATAAGGTGTGTGGGCTAGTAACACTACATAGCATCCATTGTAAGTTGCTCTGGAGAAAAGAGTCTAAGTGAATAAATTTAAATGTATAAAGAAGCTGTTCCTGCTCCCCTGGGTGTGGAATCTGGTCTGTGAAAGATGCATTTCTTATGTGTGACAAGAATCAGTCTACTTACCTGGCCTTCCCTGACCCTTGGCTTCCCTCTGCCCCGTTTTCAACATCCACGGCTCCTAACTCCAGCATCGCTTCCTCAACTCTACATTTGCCCCAAGAACCGTGTCTGCACCTCGACCGACCAACCCACGCCTGTCCCTGACCACGGTTCTTGCCTGTTCCTCTGCGTCAGTAATAAAAATCCCGCAGTGGGGTCCGCAGAGACTCCTCGGTGTCCCGCCTTCGTCGACTACTTGCCCATGGTGCCCTTGTCCTGGTCCTTTGTCTCGTTTCCGTGTGCTTGTCCTATTCCAGCCTGGGTCCTCATTTAAAATGTCCTCTGTGGTTTCTCCCATCACACCTACACTTTGCCTCTTAATTTATTCTGCGCACTCATCTTTTCACTCTGCCTGTAAGTTTCACATCCCTCTGCCCACACTGGGCTGTTATAATAATGCATGTCTGTATGACCTCCGGATCTCCATCCATCCATTTTCTTACCCGCTTGTCCTACTAGGGTTGCGGTGACCTCTGGATGTGATGGTATTGAATGACTAAATTACCTGTATATTTCTTAGCTCTGAAATCACATGAAATGGTTTAAATTGAACAAAACCCAACTGCCCTGCTTGTGAAATGTTTCTTCAGCAGAGCTACCAGAAGATATTGCCTCACATGGAAGACTTTCATTGATGTTACCTAACCGCAGATGGGGTTGGGTTTTTCCAGGAAGTTCTTTATTTACCTTAAACACTCGGGGCCAGTTTCCTCTGGAAATCAACAACACTGCTTGAAGAGAACGTGCCAAAAATAGCTCCACGATGTAAAGCGCATCCAAACGTTCGACTCTGTCGCGGAGGCCAATACAGCAAATAATGTTTTAACTGTTCGTTAATCTTCAAACTGTGAACTGCGACTGACTTTTCAGAATTTTCCACTTAAAATTCTTTGATAAAGCCACATTTCAAACGTCTGTGGTTTAGTTTTCATTCAGCCTCAATGTCCAATGTGCTCTTTTGACCTGCCATGTAGAAAAATCCTTTCCTTCTCTGTTCTAAACAACTGCCAAGTAGTGACAAGCCTGGAGTCGATTAATTTCCACCAGTAAAACTCTCTCACAAACGCTCTTCTTTCACTCACAATTATTTCAGTGTTAAAAATAAACAAGCTGTAATAAATCCATCAGAGAGACAAATTCATTGGACATTTGGCTTGCTGAATGAGACGCTTTTTAATTTCGGCAGAGTCTGAAGTCAGGAAGTTTCACAGAATTAAGGAAGACTAACTTATCTTGTCTATAGAAACAAATGTTTGATACCTGTTAGAGAAGGACCTCGCGCTACCGATGGATTTCCTTCGCTCCTCGAGGAAAAGCACGATTTCAACAGCCAGTATAGTTTACAAACTGAAAGTAAAGCATGTTTTAACGCCCAGCGCTGATGTCTGCGTGGCCCCTCCCTTGTACTTTGTGCACCCACCCCCAAGGCCCGTCTACGTTCCTCACAAAGCAGAGAATCGCACGATTGCTCAATTCTATCTTAGTCCGGCATCTCCTTACCTCCCTCCGACACGCCAAATTTTCCCATCATTGTTGCTCAATCTCAGGGTTTCCTTTCAACATCTTCTTTATCAAACAAAATAAGTACTACAAATAGGATTACTTCAGTATATGACACGTTCAGAATTATTCTGCACCTCTAACACAAACGATTCATAGTAGGATGAAAGTTTTAATTGTCCAAAGTATGTATTTCTAGAGATCAAAGTATAAAATCATCTTACACATCTTACAATTTACATTTACGTTCATTCGTTTAGCAGAACCTTTCCTCCAAAACAATGTACATCTCATAGAAAATACAATGTATTCATTACATTAGGAGAAAGAGACATAGTTGTAAATGTGTGATGCTTAAGTAAAGTTAATTAGTTACTTTCCACTATATGTACCAGTGTTCATCACACGAGTAGCTGCATAAAACTCAGAATGGACAAATCCTGATCACATTCCTACATTTTTTTTTGAGATACACAAACATTTATCTACAATAGAGGAGTAGCGGCTGTGTAAAGGCGTATCTGGGCATGAAACATCTTAAATGTTTCATACTGAACTTACTGTGAAGGTACATTTAATCTTTAGAATGTCATGATTTTTTTGTGGTACTTGAAATATTATTGTTAGCCATTATTTAGCTGATGCCTTTGTTCATCTTGACATTCAGCTTTACATTTTGTGCACAAAGCTGCTTGCATTGGCTTGCTCATTTATATTGCTGGCTGGAGCAATAGAGGGTTAGTGCTTTACTCAAGGGTTCTAGAGCCTCTGCAGGGATTTGAGCCCAGGCGCTTTTGTTGGTGGGATAATGGCTCTAAACACTGAGCTACAGTATTTGCCCTCTGGCGTGATCTTGTCTGTGCTTGTGTGCAAACAAATAACATGAAACCAGGCTATAATTATTTAATTATGAGAGTAGTAGGGAAATGTTTGTACTTTAGTATGCTGGGTACCACAGGCAGATGAAGAAAGAAGGCTGTCAAAGTTCTTATGAGAGGCGATTTACATGGCTGTGGAACGGGAGCGGTCAGAAATGTGTTCAAGGTTGCGCTTTTTGGACACTGGCTGAAATCTGATCAACCCTGGTTGGGTCTTGGAAGCCTAGTGAGGCCATCTGATGTTGAAAGGCCCGAAACACTGAAACTGCAATCGTGATTTTTGAAGCCTGCGACGAGAATGAATATGTCGCTCCCGAAATCCTCACAAGGCTTGAGCTAAAAATGGAAACTGAAATAAAGTGTTTTAAGGAGCATTTCCCAGTCTCCACGGCATAAGAGCACTTAGAAAGTGTTGACGTTCAAACCCATCGACACACTGCGGCTTTGGATTAGCAACAGTGCTAGGCAAACCCTTGTCTCTTGATATTTACATTTATTCATTTAGCTGGTACTTTTCTTTAAAGCAACTTACAGTGTTAAGGTTACAATTATTTAACCATTTATACAGCTGGGTAATTTTACTGGAGTAATTTAGGGCAAGTATCTTGCTTAACACTACTACAGCCAAATGTGGGGATCAAACCTCTAGGTCCAAAGGCAGTAGCACTAACCACTATGCTACCAGCTCTCTATTTGTGTTATGTGTTTTAAAATTTTGTTTAACCTCATAGTTGCTGTAGAGCCTTGAATCCACCATTTTGTTTGAAGATTATAACTATTTTAAGCAAGAGGCCGTTTTGCACCGGCTGGTGGGAGCAGCTCTGCAATTTGACTACATTTACAGGTAAAATACAAGTATTGCTGTGGTGGTCAGGCCCAGCAGGAAGAGAGAGTGTACAGTGTGAAGGTCCAGTCCTGGTTTTGAATCTTTTTTTTTTTTTTTTTTTGCAGGTCTGTGTACAAACCAACATTTATGTCATTTTAACAATTCAAGTGCTGTGTGTGGTTCATTGTGTAAAGGGTTTAGCCATGTTTTTGAGTCAAGTTTTGGAAGATATTTCTGGTTTTAAAAATTCAGAAGTTTAGTAAAGTAATTTAAAATACAAAAAGAAAAAAAAAACTAGGGCAATACTGAGCTAGTTATTGCATTTTGTTACTGTCTATTATTGTGATAATTGTCGTTGCTTATCCCAGTCGATAGATGGCGATAGAATTCTCTAACAGTCATTCGTGGAAATAGTACAGCGAAGAAGAATATGAAGCGCACCTCGGATTGGTTCACCTTTGTGTCTATGTCGCGTTCCTGAATTCCCGCGTGTGATTGGCTGGCCAGAAATTCAAGATGGCGCCCACCATGGTGGAGCATGTTGTTGCGGATGCAGGGGCGTTCTTAAAAAAAGCACCTTTACAGGTGAGAAAAAGTTTTTTTTAAATATTTTACGTCACATTTCAATATGCTGAGAGTGTTACCTATTAATAACTTTACTTTTATTTAAGAAATCTGCTTTCTTCACTCGCATATTATATGAGTTATCGTTTGCTGGCTAATCACGTCGTTACTTGCTTTACCTGCATTAAAAATCAACTTCAAAGTGTTACTTGATCTCTTACCGCTAATGTTATATATTTGGATGTGTAAATTAAGCTGCCATGAGTTGATTCACATGTCAACCACACCGAGTCCGTCCTGCTGGGTTCGTTCCAGTGAGTCACGTGATGGCTCCGTTTTGTTTATCGTCACGTGGTTGTGATTTGTGTATTTCCACCACTGTGTCTGCACGTGTTTGTGTTTCGTGTTCAGGAGATCGGCAAGAACATTTATACCGTCAAAGCTGTTGTGGAGGAAATACGAGACAAACCAACGAGGAGGAGTCTTGCCTTTCTGCCCTATAAACTAAATTTTAAGGAGCCCTTTCCAGAATATGTACGCCTAGGTAGGTAATTCCAGTTCTTCTCTTGACAAATTATTTACCCTGAAAACGTCTGTGAGTCGCCTGGCTTGATAATATTAACTATTTACTTAATTATTTTTTAGTCATGTATTGTTCTCTGAGGGGGGATGCGGTGGCGCAACAGGTTTGACCGGTGCCTTGCTGTGTGGCGGGTCTGGGGTTCGAGTCCTGCTTGGGGTGTGCAGCGGCCCTGCCTTTCTCCCCCGTGTTTGCTTCCCCCACCATGCAGAGGAAGGACCTGGCGACCCACCTCTGTTCCTCCCTTGACTTGCCTTGGAAACCACACGAGTGGTCGCCGTGGATCGGCTCTGACTCGGCACCTTGCATGCTTTGTTCTCTGAGGTGTACTCTCTTTGGAGAAAAGCATTTGCTAAATGTATCGCTGTAGATGCATTTACTTTTTCTGTCATTAATTCATCGTGCATTAAAAAGCTTTTGAACTGGTGTCAGTACTTTTGTTTTTTAGGTTTTGCCATTTTTTGCGCATCGTGTACTTAAAGGAGAACGTTTGCGTATGTTTGATGCCCGCAGTGACCGAGTTCTCCAAAAAGACAGGAGACTATCCCAGCCTTTCAGCCACAGATATTAAGGTCTTGGCCTTAACCTATCAGCTGGAGTGTGAGATTGTGGGGACTGGACACCTGAAGAAAGAGCCAGATGTCAATGTGAGTGAATGGGTTCCAGGCGTTACTACAGTGTGTTGAAAACCAGGGTGAAATTGTGTTGCTCACCCTCTTTTGTTCAATGGTCACAGGTTAAAATATGCAGTACACTGCGTCACCCAGAGGCCCCAGTTGACATTGCAGGCTTTCACCTTCCATCAAAGGTAAGAAAAAAGAGGACTTTAGAGTGATTCTCAAAAAACATGTTGCAAAGTAAATCCCCCCCCCAATGGATTACTCAGTAATTTATCTCTTTAGGCATGTAATGCAAACTCTAAGTTCCTTTCATTGAAATAACTGGGACTTAAGAAGCAGCTGGTACCATAATGGTTATATCACCTGAGAATATCAGCTTCACTGTTGTACCCTTGAGCATGGTACTCATCCTGAATAGCTTCAGTAATAATTACCCTGCTGTATAAATGGGTTGACCATTGTAAGTTGTTTTGAAGAAAAATGTCAGCTATATTGATAAATACGATAGTCGTGCAAAGCAAGTTCTCTGCGCTTCCAATTGTGTTTTGTTATTGTGCGATGCACATTTAAATGGCATAGGCATGCAGTGGTTAGTACAGTATGTAGCTCTCACATGTCCTGGGCTGTGGATTTCAATGTAGCTTGGTCTGTTTGGCTTGTATGTTCTCCCTGTCAGGTTCCTCTGGATACTCCAGTTTCCTCCCACACAAAAAATGTTTCAGCTGAATGGGTGAAAGTAAATTGCCCTTATGTACTCATGTACAATAACCCTGCAACGCGCTAGCGTCCTTTCCAGGGTATACTCTGCAACACTATGACCCTGAAATAGATAGTTACTGAAAAATGGTTGATGATGTAAATTGTGATTCCTGTCCTTTGATTGTGTTTAGAAACACCTGGAAGGACCAGCTACAGACAACCAGAATGTACCGCCTTCAGAAAGTGATGAGTTCAACAGTTTTCAGTTCTGGAAAAATCCTTTGCCCAGCATTGAGATGGAATTACTGGAGCTGTTGGTGAGCAGAACAGTGTCAAGATAAAAGAAAAATTAAGTCAAACAGTCACTACATGTCTTAAGTGTGCTGCTGTAGGATAGAATGTTATGGGATCCTACTTTTGTATGAATCCTTAACGGTTTATATGAACATAATCTATCGTTCCCACACAGAATGCGGAAACCGTCTCAGCTGTGGAGAATGAAGCTGAGAAGCTGCAGTCAGTCCACATCTCTGCCGAGGGTCAGGGTTCTGGTGAGGATGGCAGCAGCTCAGAGGAAGAAAGTGAAGAGAATGAGGATGATGACGATGATGGAGGAGGCTGGATCACTCCCAGCAACATCAAACAGATCCAGGAGGACATGGGTGTGTTTGAGAATCCTACAGATACCAAAGTAGGGTGTGTGACCACTGACTTCTCCATGCAGGTAACTCCCCACATAATGATTTACAAAATCAGTTTGGAACAGTAGCTTTTTTTCTCCCCCCCCATAAACTGGGTCCTATGTATTTTGCAGAATGTTCTCATTCAAATTGGACTCCACGTCCTCTCGGTGAACGGAATGCTGATCAAGCAGACTAGGAACTACATTCTACGCTGCCATGCCTGTTTCAAGTGAGTTTCTAGGAGGGGAAGCAAAAAACCTACAGCTGTCCTGTGTGCACTTTTCATGTACACAATCGCAGTATTAACTTAGGTTAAAATTGCAGAAAAGACAGCGAATGTGCTGCACTACGAGAATACTGATATTGGTAAAAATGTTAAATATGTGAGTATTTTCCTGCTTCAGGACCACAACAAACATGACCAAAGTGTTCTGCCCAAATTGTGGGAACAAGACCCTGAAGAAGATTGCAGTTACGATCAATGAGGATGGTAATGTGCAGATGCATTTCTCACGGAACCCCAAAGTGCTGAACCCTAAAGGACTGAGGGTTAGTAAAGAAGCTAGTTAGACTCTTTGGGGGGGGGGGGGGCAATGACAATGTGTTTTCATATCTGTTGGAGATCCATTGAAAATGGTTAGTTCTTTACCATGGCACAGCATACATCTGTTTGACCCATTAGTTTAAGCCAAAGCTGTGTTAAGCCCCTCAAGGACTTTTTTTTTGTGGTATTTCAACAGTGATTTGTCACTTCTCAGAGACTGAAGAATTTTCCACGTCAGGGGCAATGTTATTTACTGTGGGTACTGTGGGATTTACCTCTGTTCCCTGGCAGTATTCTCTGCCCTTGCCAAAAGGGGGGAAACACGGCAACAACCCCTACTTGGTAGAGGACCAGAGGTTTCCCCAGCAGCGGCTGTCTCGCAAGGCCCGGCAGAAGACGGATGTCTTCAACCCAGACTACGTGGCGGGCAGCTCCCCCTTTGCCGAGAACGACATCTACAGCCGAGCAGCCAGCCTGCACCTGCGGGACGCTCAATGCGGAGGAGGGCGCCGTCGCACCAACCCTAATACGGCACGTAAGAAGTTCGTCAAGAAAAAATAACTATCCTGAAACGGGCAGAGGATCTCCAGTTCCAGGGGAACAGGGGGTGCTGCAGGACTGAAGCCCGACAGTAATCGTTTATCTGTCTTGCGTGAAATATCTCTGCTCTTACAGGCCACTGGGCTTTTATTACAAAGATGACCGCCATTGTTGTAAAAGTGTACATGAGGTTGAGCAGCAGCCCTCTCTGGAGTAACAGTTTGTCCCAGTTACTGAATTTAAAACTGCTGGAAGGGAATTGATGTCAAGTTCTGACATATGCTCTTCTGCGGAGGGAATGCCTTGTTGCAAGCAATAAATCAATATTTAATCTGTCTGATTTCTTAACGAGTTCAAATTTAAAACAAGGGGATTCTGAAAACTTCAAGAAAGCTGTAGTTTATTAATAACTCCCTATATACAAACATGGTGGGCCACACTCACTGTCTGAGTGACAATCCCAAATTGGTTACCCCATAGATAAATAAAGCTCATGGACCCAACGGTGTAGTGACATATTGCCATGGTGTTTTCAGTCCACTGAAGAATCACCCTGTCAGGTCAGACTTTGCCTTCACAGAGGCTGTAGCTCCTGCCACTGGGTCTGTCTCAACCTCAGAGGGCCCAAGGACTACTGGGGGGACATCTGGGAGTCTGGACTTGGGTTGTACTTCAGACCCAAGGTCAGGGGTCATGAGAGAGCTCAGGTCAGGAATGGAGGCTTCTGTCTCTCTCTTGGGCAACACGAAGTCCAGGGGAGTCAGCACTGCACTTAGGCTGATGCACCCCAGACTCCCACCCTTGCTGATCTGCGTTGCAGGTACACCTAAGCAGAGTGGAGGGGAAAAGGGGGGTAAAAATTTCTACTTTCCAGACATCAATGCATATTAATAACTACATCATACTGCTTTATACTGAACAGAACAAGCATCCAATGATGCATATGGTAATTTTAGTGTCAAGTTTTCCTGAAGATATATTAATTTAGGTGAGCGCTTTGGGAAATGCATTCATGTATGTGGTACTGGTAAAATGTGAGAGTGACAGGGGAGTTACCCAGCAGGGGGGCAAGCTGCGCAGGGGGGAAGAGCACTTGCAGGCAACGGTTCAGGAATGGAACCATGTCCTCGGCGAAGGCGCAGCAGAACTGGACAAAGAGCTCACGCTCCCGGCTGCTGAAGGCCGTCTCCTCGGCTCGGTGGAACACCAGAATCAGCTTGGTCACCTGCAGAGACCCAAGCATTTTGGATTCCTCCGTTATTAAACGGACACCCTAAACCAAATCCTCATTCAACTCCCATTGCAGCTACAAAGACTTGTGATTATACTGCTTCTGACTGTTGTACAGTTCTCTGCATGCGACAAGAACTCTGACACCCGGGGGGGGGGGGGGGGGGGGGGGGCACGGTAACCATAGTTACAACAGATAATAACAAATGGAAGAAGCTGCAGGTACCTTGAGGAGAGCATCTTCCAGGCACTTCGTAACCTCCTGGACCAAGGCGATGGGACAGCACAAGCGCAGGTCATTGAAGGCAGTGAGGACATTGTTGAGGAAACAGGCCAAGGGAGGGAAGTCCAGGAGGGCCATGGGGGGCTGCAGTGTGCCAGGTTGTGTGGTGGGGGGAACTGGTGGGAGTGTGCTGCTCAACATGGTTGGCAATGAGATGAGTGTATAATGGTTCATATCGTCTTGAAACTTCTCCACGCCTTCGTCCACTGCCCGGCGGAAAGTTTCCAAGGCGACCCGCTGGAACATGGGGGCCAACTGCCCACGGAAGTCTGCCCCAACCCGGCTGAAGGACAGTCCAAAGTACATGCACTGACCCAGCAGGGAGTCTAGACGAGCACCGACCCCACGCTGTAGGTCCCTGTCCAGGGTTTCAAGGAACTCTGCTACCTTCTGCACCACCCAGCCGTGGAAGATGGCACTCTCGTTCACTGCCTGTCCCCCCGGAGGCAGGAGGGGGTCTTCATCTGAGAAGATTGCGCGGTACTGTGTGATGATGTCAAAGAGGTGCACGCGGCAGGCTTCGATGGTCTTGGTGATATGCAAGTATGGGTCGTTGTTAGGTACGGCATCCAGGATGGAGCGCAGCCAGCTGCCACGCGTCTGCAAGAACTTCACCCTGAGCTCTGCCTCCGTAAACACGTCCATCCTCCTCAGGTAGCCAATGACGCGAAGGCACACGGGGAGCTGGGCGTTGCTGCGCAACTGCTGCAGGAGCTGGTTCAGCATGAGCTGTGCGGACTGACGCACTTCATGCACAATGCCCTGTTGGGGATTCCAGATCATATGTCAATGTGTTCATCATACACTCAGCCCTTAGATAAAAGGGTCTAGAAAAATGAAAAACTGCTACAGTGGCTTATGAAAATATTTCATTTTCATGCAACAGGCTCATTATGTACAATGGCATTTTACTTCCACGGTAGGTATTTCATTAACTGTCAATTGTCTCTCTCTCTCCACAAAGCACATAGATTCTGATCTTCCATTACAAATCACTGTATACACTTCCTACATCCTATTCCATTGACAATCTCAGCTAATCACAACCAGCGATTAAAATAAATATCAACTGAAATGACACATTCTGTACTATTCCGTTTATTAATTTAGCTGATGCTTTTCTCCACGGCAACACGACGTTAATCTCTTTACGCCAATTTGCCCATTTATACTGCTTGGTTACTTTTACTGGAGCTATTCAGCGTAAGTGCTTTGATCAAAGGTGCTATAGCAGTAGGTGGAATCAATACACCCTGTCTTGGGTCCTTTGTTTCCTGGACAGATTCCAGACCTCAACAGCCCTGCAATATGCAAGCAGGTGTTGATAATGATGGAATTATATCTCGGTGTTATTTTCATATGTTAAAAAAATACATATTGTTTTACTTTAGTATTTCAGTTAATTTTAGGTGTCTTTTTGGTTTAGGAATTATATTGCTAACTTTACCCCCCTCTAACGGAATTCATATAATTGGGTAATTTCACAGATCAAATTAACCCTGTTATGGGAGCAATGAGTTTGTCAGAAGTTAGAATTAGGAGATAACTGAAATTTTTACAGCAAACACAAAAAACCATAAGTAAGGCATAAAAATCATGTCAGCCTGGAAGGGGACATAAACCAGGTGTGTACAGTAGTGAGTTATCAGCCACGACAGGGAGCTGCAGACCAAATTGCGACCCTGGGCCTCCAACCAGATAACTGGTACACACTTGATCTGACGGATGTGCCACTAATGACTCCTATGGCTGCCGGTTGACGCGGTACCTGGATGACGGGCAGGGACGAGTGCTTCTTCTCCAGCCTCTTCACATAGGCTGCCAGCTCCAGCGCCTCCTCGTAGTAGCCGTTTCGGACGCAGGTGTCCATCAGCTGCGGGATCTCCAGCACCTCCAGAATCTCCGTGTGGCGGTTCAGCGTCAGGCTGTTCATGCGCCGGCTCACCGCGATCTCTTCGGCCTCCTTGATGAAACCCCTGAGCCGGCGACAATATGCAGCAGTGCTCGACAACGCAATAGCACAGGGCAATACAACGCAACACCCAAAGGCACACAGCAATACTCAACCGCACTCAAAAAACTCAACGATATTCAAATGTGCTCAAAAATACAGGCCAATACTCAGCAGTCAAAAATACTCATCGATACTCAAAAACTACTCAATGGTACACAGCGATACTCAATGGTAATTAAAAAAATACTCTGAAATGCTCAAAAATACTCAACGGTTCTCAACAGTATTGGAAAACACTCAAAGGCATAGAGGGATACTTGACAGTACTCAAAAATACAAAACGACACTCAAAAATACTCCATCATGACCTGCAGTGATACTCAAACAATACTCAAAAAGTACTCAGTAATTCTCAAAAATACTCAATGGTTCTCAACAGTATGAGTATTCGAAAACACTCAAAGACACAGAGGTACTCGATAGTACTCAAAAATACTCACCGATACTCAACAATAGCACTCGAAAAAATACTCAATTATGGCTTACAGTGATGAGTGTGATACTCAACACCATTGACCCTCAAGGCACAGAGAGAGACACTCAACACAGTATCCAAAAAAGACTCAACGATACTCAACAACACAACAGCACTCACTCAGCGGTACTCAGAACACTCAGCACACAGACGTGACGAGACGTACCTCACAGTTTCGAGCAGTATTAGTATAGAGAAAAACGTGTAAAATTCCGCCTGATCAGAGTAAAAAGGGCAGGACACGAGCCTGTGGAGGACACGAGCGAGGACACCCGCGCGCAGCTGTCACGGGACCCCGCGAACACTCACTCACTGTGACAGTGTGTACAAAACAATAATATACGCAGCACTTGTGACTTGACCAACGCAACGGACACTGACTGACTGACTGAGTGTCACTCACAGCACCTGCATCTTTCCCCGAAGCCGGGCAGCTTGTCGAGCAGCCTGGAGACGCAGCTCTCGACGCGGCCGAAGTCCCGGTAGATCTCCTCGGTGCACTCGGCCGTGCGGATGAACGTCTTGTAGTTGGAGAAAGCGAGTTCCCGGGTCTGCTGCAGGATCTGGGCCCGCTCCTCGGCCAGCCTCTCCGGCTCACGGTTCAGCTTTTCCACGCCGTACGAACTCAGTTCCGACAGGTAGGCTGCGAAATCCGGGTTCTCCCGCCAGTTGTCGGGAAAGCTGTCTTTGAAAATAGACGCCAAGATGCTCTCGTCTTCCACGTCCACAGTCGCCATCTTGCTAAGGTCAGAACTGAACTGCAACCTCAGTTAAAGTTTGCATGCATTAGTAGTAAAATATATTATTATGACATCAAATATGTAGTGATCTTTAGACATCGCGTGTTTTAAACATGATCATATATTTAATGTAGTAGATCAGTCCTATAGCTGCCGGTATTAAGATATGCACACAAGATTGTGACGTTTAGATTTCCGCCTTCTGGCACTTCCGCACTCAGATCCTGTGACGTAAAACATAGGGGACATCCGTTTCCGCCCGTTCTCGAAGATGTCTAGGTGACGTAAAATTTAAGGGACTTCCGCTCTCCTCTCTGCACACGTGCGAGTATAGTAGAGACGAAGAGCGAGTTGTTTAATTTTTCCCCCCCTTATTTATCCATTGTATATAACCTTGCAGAAATGCGACCTTTGACGGAAGAGGAAACGAAGACCATGTTTGAAAAACTTTCAAAATAGTCAGTGTCCGTTTTTGATATTAATTAATGAAGTTGGATGTTCTTGACACGACGGATGATCTGATTCTGATGTGTCGACACAGAATTAAATATGTTCTTTAAATAAATATTCCTCCGGATAACAGTCTGTCTTATTGTTGTCTCTTTGCAGCATTGGGGAGAATATTAAACTCTTGGTGGATCGACCGGACGGAACCTACTGCTTCAGACTCCACAAAGACCGCGTGTACTATGTGAGGTAATGATGAAAATCGTCAGCCGTGTTTATATCTGGCGACCCGAGCCGTTCCAGATTTCATTCCTTTATCAAACGCCTGATTGCGTCACCGCTAAAATGCCATGGTCAAAGTCCCGGAGCGTGAACGTGCGTAACGCGTGTGTCTTAAACCGTCAGTGAGAAGATTCTGAAACTCGCGACCAACATATCCCGGGACAAACTCGTGTCGCTGGGGACCTGCTTCGGCAAGTTCACGAAGACGCACAAGTTCCGCCTCCACATCACAGCGCTCGACTTCTTGGCTCCGTACGCGAAGGTGGGCGGGCGACGTGGACCGTGCTGCAGCGCGCGGATCATGCGTGTGCTGTTCATTTAGATTCATTCATTCATTTATTTATGAGACACTTTTATCCAAAGCAACTTCCCGTGACCTCTATAGTGTTATCAACCCACACATCTTATTTACCAAGGTGACTTACACTCACTGGGTCACTCATCCATGCATCAGTGGAACACACTCTCTCTGTCACTCACACACTATGGGGGAACCTGAACAGCATGTCTTTGGACTGTGGGAGGAAACCAGAGCACCCAAAGACTTACACTGCTAGATACACTACTTATACTGAGTCACTCATCCATACATCAATGGAACACACACACACTATGGGTGAACCTCAACAGCATGTCTTTGGACAGTGGGAGGAAACCAGAGCACCCAGAAGAAACAGACACAGGGAGAACATGCAAACTCCACACACACACTGAGCAGGGATCGAACCCACAGCCCCTCACATCACCCAGGCGCTGTGAGACAGCAGCCCTACTCACTGTGCCACCCGGTATTACAAGCTAACAATTATTTACCCATTTATACAGCTGGGTAATTTTTTTACTGGAATAATTTTAGGCTAAGTACATTGCTCAAGGGTACTACAGCCGGAGGTGTGGATCAAACCTGCAAGCTTTTGGATCCAAAGGCAGCAGCTCTCACCACCACGCTACCAGCTGCCCCATTCGTTGTGCTTTCCCCCAGGAGATTGTCTCGGGAGGTTCTCACCACTGCTTCTCTGCTCCAGTTCAAGGTGTGGGTGAAGCCCGGAGCAGAGCAGTCCTTCCTTTATGGGAACCACATCCTGAAATCGGGTCTGGGCAGAATCACAGAGAATACAGAGCAGTACCAGGGTGTGGTGGTGTACTCCATGGCCGACGTCCCCCTGGTAAGACACCCACAGCCATCCGCACCTAGAGTACACGAAAAGCTTGTTCAAGGAAATGCCCCGCCTGATACCTTGGTGGTAAATGAGGACAACGTGTAATGTTGTCTTTGGATTTCTGAAGGAGTCCTTCCTTTCTGTTGTACCCTTCAGATGAGCTCTGCTTTTAAGTTATCCAAGTGTATAACATGAACATTGTGGGGTGGGGCAACAGGTGGTGTAGGACTTTCATCTTACATTTATTCATTTAGCTGGTGCTTTCCTGTACAGCAACGTAGTGTTATCCTTCTTACCCATTTACACAACATGGTAATTTTACTAAAGCAATTCAAGGTGTGTACCTTACTCACAGGTAATACAGCCAGAGATGAGATTTGAACCTGTGGGTCTAAAGGTAGTAGCTCTAACCACTCTGCTACCAGTTATCTTGTGGTCTGAGGGTCCTAAGTTCAAATCCCTGCTCTCCTGTGATCTGGAAAAATCTAGCAAATCAAATTTTGGTGAAAATTTCACTAGATCCAGATTTACTAGGTTTTACCTCTTCATATTTGCAAGTGAGGAAAAATCCTTTCCTATTAGCAGCCTTTGGTCTGGAAGAACCTAGTAAGCCAGTTAGTTCTGAACAAATCCAGATCTCTGATTTCTCACATTTGTGTCAAACGGACTTACAAGGTTTTTCCCAAATTACAGGAGTGCTGTTGTACCCTTGGTTGAGGTACTTATTGAATGGGCAGCTCACAATGGGTGATTTGTTGTAAAGTTATCTGGTGTTTGACTAGGGTGTCAGTGTTTCACTTATTCTGATGCTTTTCTCCAAAGTTACTTACAATTATTTGCCCATTTATATAGCAGAGTAATTTTACTGAAGCAATTTAGGGTAAGTACACTGCTCTAGGGTACTACAGCTGGAGGTAGTAATCGAACCTGTGACCTTTGGGATCAGAGGCAACAGCTCTAATGACTATGCTACTAGCTGTCCCAATACTAGGTCTTTTTCTTACTGGTGACCCTTATTCCCCAGGGGTTTGGAGTGGCAGCAAAATCCACACAGGTGTGTCGGCGCGTGGACCCAATGTCCATTGTGGTATTCCATCAAGCAGATGTGGGAGAGTACATCCGAAGCGAGGAAACGCTTACTTAAAGCTGAGTTTCACGTACTGTAAATCTTCTCGGACTGTTGCGTGGAATCAGTTCCGTTCCCGTCGTTTCGCTCTGCGGATCTTTGCCCATAAACTGTTTGGAGACCATCCACAAGGAAGACGGTAAACCATTTCCTCATGATTTCAACAGCATTTTATAGTGCTCTTTATGATGAGAGCTCTTGATACAGAAATCCACCTCACCAGTAGTGTTTGCATTGTCACAATACTGGCAAGGCTTTCTGGTATAGAGGACTAAAATCAAAACCAGCTGTGTGTGATTTACATAAAACATCTGTTTACAATTACATGATTTCAGGAAATGGAGAATTTTGAGATAAACTAAGATTTATGGAAACTTGGAAAATGTTTAATTTCATCACCCATGTTTTCTTTAAGTTAAAAACCTATAATATGGGCATGAAGTCCCTGTTCATGCTAATTAATTATTACAAATCGTCTGTATGCTCCCCTCCGTTCTCAGCACAAACTGTAACCTTTTCCCATGTTTTCCCGGACATTTTTGTCCACGAAACAAATGAAATGTTAAATGCAACACGTGATTAATAAAGGACACAAACTCATGCACAGGGACTTTGTGGCCACCATGCACACTAATTTGAAGGTTCTACAAAAATGTATGCTCTACCAATGTGTCAATACTAGTGAGAAAGTAAGTCTAATACCTTTACATATATGGTAGCTGATTAGCAGCTATTAGTAAAATGCTTGCATGCATAGTTAACTGAAGATGAACAATTACATGATTGTCCAATCATGGGAAATTACATAATGTTCTGCTGCAATTTAACATTTTAAAATTGTTTTATCTATGCATTTTACATAATTTCTCACATGCAGCTAAATGTTACATATACTTTATATTAGCAGATTTCAAAAACTTTCAAAATTCAATGCTTGCATTGTCTTAAGTTCCAGAACCATGGAATTCAAATTCTTAATTCTTACTCCATCAGTTTGTGCAGATTGCTTTGAAGAGTAACAGAACCTCAGGTTCCAACAGGGGAGACACAATTTACTCTCTTGCCTGTATCATAAAACCTCATATGCACCTTGCTCAGTTTTAAATAACAGCTAAGTGAAGCTCAGATTAGAAGCTGATACAAATAAAAACCACTTTTCAGGACCGGTGATTTTGCAGATGGCCTTACACATGAATACATGATCAGTACAGCATACTAGTGTAAGTTGCAAATTATAGAATGGTACATGTGAACATCAATCCAAATATCCAGTACCAGTCAGTATGCACATCTGAAATAACAGCACTGTTATTAATAGTTCCACAGATTTACATACAGTACATTGTCTTGGATGATGCTGTCAGCTCAGTGAATAGTGCTGTGTTCTTTCATTACACAAAATACCTTAAAATACTGTATAAATACTCAAGTCCACAGTAATAGGCTAAATCTCAAACTCCAGAAATTTACAGTAGCCTTTTACTGGTTTGTGGAAATATATCTTCGAAGTACAGATCACTCCAGTTGGAAATGTAACCTTGTTTCCAAACATCCACGATGAATCTGAAACAGCTAGACACACATCTGCTCTATTGATCATAGAGTCTAGAAGTGATGACCTCAAGTGTAGTATCAAAGGACTGTAGGCTTAGGCAAAGCGAAGACTGGTTTCCATGGACTTTGCATTTAGAACCTTAAGAAAAAGCAAAGAAAGTAAAGGCCGTGCTCTGGAGGAACACACTCGTTCGTGCGTAAACACTTCCCCATTTCCCAGGTGAGGAATGGATGTTGTTAACCTCTGTGCTACATGGACTGGTATAAGATGAAATTGCCAGATTGCTCAGGCAGACAGACATCTGCATATTCAGAAAGTTCCTTCTCCATTCAAAATGTTCTTATATCAAGATGCACCACATGACTAAATGTCATATAGTTCTTCATGTGACTACTATGGCAACGATGTTTTTTATAAAACAATCTATAACAATCTCTCCCAGTATGAGTTAATTTATATTGTTGCATATAATTAATGTATTGCAGTTGATTTAAAATATTAGGTAGTAACTTGACTGCAACAGTATGCACAATAAGCAGCCCACTAGCATCAGATTTTACATAAATGGATATTTTAGACATCTCTACTGTTTTTCTGTCCTTGGTCAAGCAAGCTGCAAGAGCTGTAGCATGTTACCGTAGAGGCAAAAGGCAAAGGTCAGCACTGCACTGGACCTCGGGTGACACACAACACACTCAAGGCTCCTTTCTGCATCCAGTCTTTTAAACCCACTTTTAAAGTTTATTCTGTAAAAGAACTACACATTAGAAATATCATTTTTGGGTTACAATTTTCTTAAAAAATAAATAAAAACATGATCAATATTTTACACAAATGTGATCATCTGGAGTAAAGTGTACACTTTCAAGTTAAAGAGCTTGTGACGTGTTATAAATTCGCATCATAGGGATGCGCCCAGGTTTGGCCCTGCTTGACAGGAGTTTTGTTTGGTTTGTGTGAATGAGTGAATACCCAGACCACTAGTCTCAAAGCACAGCACCCTTCAAAAGTTTGAGTATGTTTTTGTCCACGTGGCATTTGGGTAACAAGTTTTCAGCAGGAAATGAGCAGACGTGCCTGCGCAGCTCTTCCCCGAAATGAAGGGCACTTGCTTTCTTTTCCTGCTTTTGTGCCATTCTTCCCATGCAAAGAGTTTCCTGGGTGTACTCAAACTTTTGACTGGGACTTTAGTTCAGATAAGAATGCCTCATTCAGTTGTGGCACCTTAAACACACAACATGTTTCTCTGTTCATGCATAAAAACACTGGTGACAGTTCTGACTGCATCTCTCACTAACTGCTGGGAAGTGAATGCGGTAGGCAGCTCCGGCCGGGGTGGGGGGGGGGGGACCATAAAAAGACTGGAAAACCAGAGTCATGGCTTCTGAGTCATTTTAGCTCTACTCAAGAGCATCACTCCCTCCCGGGTTCTGCAAGACACCAAAAAACTGACAAAGAACAACAGGCAGTAATGAGGCAAACCAACTTTCCTGCCTGTGAGGAAACTGAACAGATTAAAGGGATCAATCTGACATGCTGAAGACAAGCAATCTCCAGGTTTTCCAAGTTTCACTGTGGTTGTTACTTAATGATGTGACCTGTGTGGCTATGCTCTTGCAGGTTGCCCTGACCTGCTAGCAAACACTGCCTCTCAGATACTGTTTAGGGCTTCAAGTGTCCTGGAGCCATGGCAACTGAGCACACAGCACTGCTCAGGTTGGACAGTACGCCAGTGCAGAAATTACTTTACCCTTCGTTGCAGAGGTATAAACAGAGTTATACGAGGCCGTGTCGATTCATTCGCTGTAATAGTTAACGGTTTTCTGCTTCAGGTCTGTTCTAAGAAATCCAAAGATCACCGACCAACCCGAAAAACTGCTACTGCCAACAAATTTTTGCTTTAGTTTTCACCCCCTGCCCACCACAATGTTAATGCCACTCTAAGAAAAGTGGAACTTAATTCTACTTTTCTGCTAAAGGTTATATCATGGATTAAATAAGGATTTTTTTGTTTTTACACTACATTAAATACAACATTTGGCATTGCCGATTGGTATTTCCAAACAAATATCAATGTAACTGTTTCTTGAGTATTTGTACACTGGCCTGCAGTACTGGTCTTTGTCAGTCTTGTGCACAAGTCAAGACAGCAAAGCTCCACATCAGGAGAAATTAAGAAACCATAACACAGACACAGGAAGGTCAACGATGGCAACCACAACAGCTTCAACAAAGGGAGGGACGATGATCCCAGCAATGCTTTGGTTGAAAAAGCCACACATAGCAATAGATGTTGCTCCTCTTTCATGGTTATGCAGATGGCGGGCTCCTTAAGAAAACCTCCTTCAAGTCCCTCCCCATCTGTCAAAACTAGCTGGCACTGCTGGCTTTAGTAATCCAATACAACAGCACTAAAGGAAAAAGAGGATACTGGCTAACAAATTTCTCCCTCCCAAAGAGCACCAGAGTGATCCTTTTATTGGAAGCTGGAACAGCTTCTCTGGACGGAGCATGGTTTTTGGGAGCATCTTATTGAGAACTTCATTTTGAACCTCTCCCAACACATACTAGCCATGGTGACAGAAGCTTCAGTTTTTGCCCGAAATTCATTTACCAGGGACAGCACAGAACAGGGGTGACCGGCCCTTGTCCCTGCAAATTGTACACTGCTAATAATTGGTGTTTTTGGTGTAAATAAGATTATTATTCCAAATTTCTTCTCAGGACAAAGGTTTGTCTCCTCTACCATAGCAGGTCACATTTTGTACACAGTCATGGGTATTTTTCCTAATATGACATTTTTCCACCAACAGGTCACCACTGTAAAGGTACACTGCATATATACTTTAGTTTAGAACAAAAATTCATAAACATTTTTTAAGTACATGACTTTGCCATTTGAAAAAATTTTCCAGCAACAACAGATAAATGAAATACAGTTCAGATAAAAGCAATGCAGCACCCAAAAACACAGTTTCCTTTACGTATGTGTTTAGTGGTTCAATGACTGGAGAGCCCTAGCAAGGCCATGAAGAGTCATGGTGCCCCTGCAAGGCTTGAGCCTTTCTCAACTCGGCCACACATTTCCAACAACGTCATTGAAAGAAGAGATCCTTTTCCATGGCCTAGGAGTCCCTCCTCAAAGCACTGGTAGGTGTCAGAGATCCACAGCAGCTCAGGCAATGTATAAAAAAAAAAAACACTCCTGTGTAGTGCATAACAGGTTCAGGTGTGTGTCTTTCCTGTATTGCCTCCTGTCAATGTGTAAATATTCCCCAAAAAAAGTACACAGCACAAAGGTTCCCACAAAACAGAAAACCATATGTGAGTGTTTGTGCAGACACATGCATGTGTATACGTACACCTACACCTGGCTGCTGGGGGGTGGCGTTCTCAAACTGAAAACTCAGCGCCCCCTCGGCGCGAACGCAGTGTCAGCAGGCCACGGGGGCGGAGCCCAGCGAAGGGGTTGATCCACAACAGCGAGGGCTGGCCCCCAAACACAGCTCTCATGCCGTCCCAACGCATACGCCTCTCCCATGTGGGCTTCTCGTTCTTTAGCCGCTCGATCTCCTGCAGGACGGAGAGATGCGTTCGGTCATTGCATGACAGCAGACACAGGGCACACCTCTGCTGTTAGCACTTGGAGATGTAACCGTTCGCTGTAATGTCACACACCACCGCTGATGGCTCTGCTTAAAAAAAATTATTTTCCTTAAAAATTGTTTCATTCATTTTGCTCTCTCCTGGGCAGCATGGTGGCACAGCGAGTAGCGCTGCTGTCTCACAGCGCCTGGGTGGTGTGAGAGGACGTGGATTCGATAACCGCTCAGTCTGCGTGGAGTTTGCATGTTCTCCCCGTGTCTGTATGGGTTTCCTCCCACAGTCCAAAGACATGCTGTTTGGGTTCCCCCATAGTGTGTGAGTGACAGCGAGTGTGTGTTTCACTGATTTATGGATGAGTGACCCAGTGTAAGTAGTGTATGTAGCAGTGCAAGTCACCACAGTGCATAAGGTGTGTGGGGTGAGAACACTACATAGAGTTCATTGGAAGTCAATTTGGAGAAAAGCATCTGATAAATAAATTTAAATGTACTCCTGAAGCAAAACACACACACAATGAAATTAATTCCATTGTTTTTTTTTTTTTACAAGGAAAAAACCCCCATCCCAAGTTCACCTCAGAAATCACCCAAAATGATGTCATGCATTTATAAGCAAAAAATAGGACATCACATTAAAAATCTACAGGGTTTTAGTTTGTCAGTTTGTTCCCCCCAAATTCAGCAAAAATTATGTTGAAAACACACTTTTGTTAAAAAAAAAAAAAAAAATTCTTTCTAAGCAAAATTGCTTAGGAACAGGATTTCAATGACGCCCTACATTTTCACAATATTCATTGTATTCTGCAATTCCTAAGCAGATGGCAAGTTACTACATGTGATCAATAACCTAAATGATCTCGCAAAAGTGCTTGTATGAGAGAGAGAGAGAGAGAGAGAGAGAGAGAGAGAGAGAGAGAGTGAGCAGAGTGAGGAAGAGAATATGAGAGAGAGTTTTCTAGATAATTCTCCAGAGACAAAGTTTAAAGGAGGCTACTGCAGCTTTTCTGCACAGTCTGGCCACTGACGCAGCAGTGGAAAACTGAAAAGTATGGGCCACCTGAAACCTCAGACGCACCGTTTCATCATTACAGATGGAGTGGATCTGGGTTCCAAACATGACAGCAGTGAAAGTGAGGAACAGCAGCCCCTCCAGGCACAGGAAGATCATCAGCATGACAGCGACCGGTGGGGAAAAGTCACTGCACTCTGGGAGAAAGCAGAAGAAGGAGAAGCTCAGGCACTGCCACTTCCCTTCTACAATCAAGCCAATGCCAAAAATGTGAAATCACTAACATCACAGTACAACTCATCGCAAAACACTCAGCGGCAACTAGTAACTCTGGGTTTTGCTGACAGTTCTTGAACACATACCGTTCCACTGGACCTTGACACAGGTAAAGAACTGCAATCCGCTCAGGCAGAGGGCATAAATGGAAATCAGGGCTATATACATCTAGAGAGAGAAATGGAAAAGAAAGTACACATGAACACCCAAGGTGGTCTGAAAATGCACTGGTTAACGACACCAAGCTGACTTACAATATGAGGTATACAAAACTAAGTTACCAGTTTACAGAACTTGGTGGTTTTACTGTGTCAGTTCAGGGCGAGTTTCTTGCTCAAGGGTACAACTGCAGCAACAGAGGTTTGAACCTGGGTCAGACTTGGGTTTTTTAAATGAAGGTGACAGCTCCAACCACTGCACTACCTGCTGCCCCACATTTTGGTTCCTATGCAGAGGCTCCTCTTTATGCAGGCAGTTCAGCTGTCGCTTCCGGAGACAGCCCAGCCGAAGTTCCCACAGGAAGCAAAGTAGGCCACGTTCCATATCGCGGCACAAAATGACAAAACCAAAAGTCTACAGCCACTAAGAAAGCAAGCAAAATTACTGCATGTAATTCCTGGATGGACCACAGTGAAGAAAGGCTGCTAGCAGCACTAAATATATTCTGCTGAAGTAGCACCTATAAAATAAAAATGAGATAAACTGCTTATTACATGTTCTATGATCTCACTGGAGATTTCAGATTTGTGGTTTAGTGCTCTGAAAGTGATGCTCCTCATCCTTCGGGAATGGATAACAACTGAAGGCTGGGGTATGTGTTGCTTATATTCCAGGAAACAAATACTGATGGCGGGGAAAAGAGTACTGCTAAAAAGAGATGGATGTCATCTGCGCAAAGAGGGTGTTCCAAGTTAGCCTTGAGTGGTTAAGGAATGCCTCAAGCTAGAGAAGTGGATTCTTGCTGCTTCCACAGGCCAGTTCTACTTTTGTCTGACCTGTTTCCATGGTGGCAGCGTTGGTCATGTGACCAGGAGAAACAATGACTCACTGTGAAGAGCACAAAGAACCTCTGGTTGTTTTCTCCCACACAGTTGTTCACCCAGGGGCAGTGGTGGTCCATCTTGCGGATGCATCTCTTGCAAATGCTGCAAAAGGAAGTGAGATGAGAATGGACAGAAAACAGTGATATGCAATTTCAAGCAGAACAGTTGGAGATCCCCAGCTGACATGTGGCAGGCATCACTTCCATATGTATCATTTTTACATTCAATAAGACACACCTTATGAGCCAACAGTGATCTGACATCACCTTGAATGACACTGGCATCAGTCACCTAGGCAGCCTCACTGGCAGAGAACATGAACTCTGTACTCATCCCAGTGTGTTTGCATGGTGCTCCTCACCTGCAGTGGTGGGCTCTTTCTGGCTTGATGCTGCAGCACTTTGGACACTTGTAGATAACCTCCCCAGGCTTCAGCTGCAAGCTTTCCATGTACTCCTTGGTGGCATTGCCTTTGGGCACAGCTCCCTGCAGAGACCGAGGAGGTCAGGTCGAGGTCGAAAGTTACTGTAGCCTCAAGACACCCAGCTCATATTCATGCTGCTTTGTTGGTACATCTGGGAACAGACAATCTACATCTACGTGACTCTGCAAGTTGTGGTACATGCTACAGATCCACAGCAGGTTGGATCCCTTGTATAATTACTAATTCATGTCATTTCTGTATTGCCTCCTGGAAAAAAAAAAAAAGAACCTGAGTGATACTATGACAGTTCAAGACTCTCACCCCTGGGACTGGCTGGGAGAGAAACACTCTGAACAAGGTTTTGTTTCAGAAAATAAGTGACTCTACACCTGGATCAAGTTGAGAGAGCATTTGGGTTGCAATAAGGGAGCGTGCACCTCTTGCCCTGAGTTCTGCAGCAGCTGTGGTGCAGCTCCACATGGCTGAAACTGTGCAGAACTATCTCTTGCCTCCTAATGATCTCCACAGAGTGCACAGTCCTAGCAGCTCTCTGCAACTATCCATTTATTTCACTGACAGCATCACTGTTATATATTTTGGGCAGCATGGTGGTTCAGTTTGTGTGAAGCTTGCATAATCTTTCCGTTTTCATGTGGGTTTCTTCCAAGTGCTCTGGTTCCCTCACACAGTTCAGAGATGTCCTTCAAGTGAGTTACTGACTGTATAATTTACCTTATGGCTGGGGAAGTGAGTATGTTTGACTGCTCTGCTATACATTTCTGAATGACTTTAGGGAACTGTAGTGTAGTGTATCTAGTATCCTGTGATGCAATGGTCTCAGCTAAATGAGTCAACAACAACAATAATGTAAATGGAAGTTTTAACTGAGTCATGTACTTTAAACTGAAATGTTCTGAATTTGTATCTGTCGAAATATTACTACAGCACCCTCTCAAAGATATGACTCATTACAACAGAAAGAAATCCAGAAAACCGATGCTAAAGCCGTGGGCCTTGACACAGCACGCTGCACTGCTGAGAGCACCATCTTTTACACTGAATTACAAAGTGATCTATCACATTCTTCCAAAGTGTGTGTGTGTGTCCGTGTGTACGTGCATAGCTTCAACTAAGTGCCACCCAAAATCTGCCAATGAACCCTGACAGCATACCTTGAAGTCATTAGCTGCACCCAGTGACATGGGACACTACAGGAATCAGAGTGGAGCTCCACTCTCACACAGAGTGCTGCTTGTTGAAGTGTCCCACCAGAACAATGTCATCTGGCAGCCTGTCACAGTCCTAATGTGCAAGAATGTCCAGGACTAACTGCTGTTCCCAGTCAATAACACACACTTTTTTTTTGTTTAACACTCTTTCCTTGCATCCAGATCTTATAGTTGATCTAGATATGGACATAAGACAAGTAAACAAAGAAAACACACACAGGATCAACAGATCAGTGTAGGGCTGACCCAGATACACAGTGTTTGCTGATGCTGCTAACATTACAACGCTACCTCTTGGGCATTTGGGTGACAGCTCCTCGGGAGTCAGACAGGATAACTTCAACACAAACCTGGTCAAGACCCACCAGTGGGATCTTTTGTTCATGTAAGATGGCTGAGGGACCCAGTAGGGATACGTGTACTACATTAAATTTGTCTGGATTACAAGTTTGATGTTGCTAAAACACATTAATGTCAGAAAGATTACAGTTGATCCAAAAACAGATTAATTTATTCTGCACTGTAAAACCCGATGAAGCAGGAAAGCATTTACAAAACATTTAGTTGCTTTCTCCTTGTCTCAGCTGTAATCTTCTGGCAGCACTTAGCAAGCTTAGCTTTTCAATTAAATCTGACACCAAAAAAAGGCTAATGCAAACCAGGAGGCGTGAAGTACACAAATTTGACTTATCACAGAATATGATTGGCCCTTGAATTAGCAAACAGTACTCCTCTGGGTTTCATCTGCTTCACACCTTTTCCAGGCAAACCCCAGTAACTAACCCAGACCTTGCTCCTGCTGCTGCTCACCGGGTCTGTCAGCATGGTACGTAGATGTGATGCTAGCGCCAATACAGCCAGGGAGTTGAAGGTCACCCCGTTGATTAGGGCATACCAGAAGTTTTTGGATGGCAGCAACATGACGAAGGTGACCACAAAGTCCGCATAAAGCACCAGAAACCATGTCATGACTGCGCAGATCATGCCACAGCCATCCTGGATGAACCAAACACGGTCAGTGCCCCTCAGGGGAGGCCCGTGTGCCAGCCCCTCCTCTCGCTCCAGCAGGGGGCGGTGCTGTTCCACATCATGCAACCGATGACCGGAGGACTGCATCCCTCGGGGGTGGGGTGTACAGGGAGTGGACTGTATGAAGAGCAAGAGAAAGGCAAGAAAGATAAACCAGTAAGATAAAACAAAGTGCACATTAATGCCAAGGTCACAAAGACTGTCCTCAAGTGCTATGCACACCTGAGTTTTACCACCAGACCAACACAATGATGAAACAGTTTGTCAAAATTCAGTGATTAAGTCAACATGGCAAAGCTGGTCAGTCTTACCTGAGGGATATTTTGAACCCGAATTTGTAAAAGCAGATCCCGTACCTGAGCTGCTCTAACAGGCATTCATAACTCAGAATGTTTAGTTGAGGCAATGCTTCCATCTTCTGCAATCTATCCTTAGTCAATAAGTGAAATCCTGAATATGCACCGAAACACACAAAGATTTTTTCAAACATTTTAAATTTACAGTTCTTGTAACTGCTGTTGCTCCACTGAAATATTGTGGTAAATGTAGTACAAATTCAGCAGTTCCGGTGGATGTTGTGCTCTTTTCACAGGACAGCTAAAATGCAGCAATGTGACCTCAGCAAGCAAACACTCTGGGAAGCTGCTAGAAATTTTACCACCAAAAGGACTAACAAGGTTTCTGCTTGACAGCCTGTCGGACCATACAAGGATCACAAAACAACACCCAGGGAAGACTCCTTAATTAAAAAAGACAGCGTCTCTGCTGCACTCTAGACTCTGTCATCTGAGTGCTGTAGAACACCATTACAGCTTTTGGGAGAGTGAGCCACATCCAAACCTTGTTGGACAGGTTATAATTAATGAAATCCATCAATGGCTTCTCAAAAATCAATAATGTGAGAGTTGCAGGCAATTACACTGGTGGCTGTACTGATAACTCACAGCAACAAGGGAAAAAAAACTGCCGTAATTCATTCTTTATCCTAAGAGGAATACTGACGTGGCTCTAAATTTCACTGGTCCCCAAGTCCTTAATCAGAATACTTGCATTGGTGAGAATTTTTTTTCCATTCTCCTTTTCACAAGGACACAAGTATTCTCCCACCTTTAGATTGATAATACAATTATGGTATTATGGCATTCACTAAATGTCAGAATTGTAAAGGCAAATGAACTTGAGTCAAAAAACATGCTTCGTTGTGGAAGAGGCACCAGCTGGTTTAATGAATAAACACCTGGCTTAAACCAAGAAGAAACGCAAAGGTCGCACCAGATAATCGACTGACCGATTGCACAGAAATATTAAAAGAAAAACCCACATGAAAAGTGAATAACTAAAAGCAGCCTAAATCTTCAAAGTCAGTTTTCTGAGAATTCAGCAAGATGTTTTTGGCCCCAAGAGCTGAGGCGTGTAAGCAGAAAAGCTGCTCATACAAAGTAGAGTAGGGCTTCGGAAAAGCAACAGAGACCGTCTTCTGTGTGGTCAGGGATGGGAAGCAAGCCAAGCCCTGGTCCAGGATCACTGAGGATGTGCATAATTTCCCAATTGCACATTTACACATCAATTCTGACTAAATCTTCCACAAAGAGTAAGATATACTTTTGAGTGCTTTCCTAGAAGTGTCTGCCTGAGTTGCTGAGCTGTGACATCAATTTGCAGAAATAAAAAATTCCCCTGGGTGGAACGAACTTGGGAACTCGCTGTGGACGACATGTGGGACTAATTCTGACAAAACCTTTGAGTGATTTTAACCAATTATGTTTAACTGGATATCTTCTCTTCACCAACAACATCTAAGTTCCACTGTTGCTCAGAAAAGAGGGTCAGGTGTT
Organism: Scleropages formosus; assembly: GCF_900964775.1. NCBI lineage: Eukaryota > Metazoa > Chordata > Actinopteri > Osteoglossiformes > Osteoglossidae > Scleropages > Scleropages formosus. Next base: position 22,948,711 of record NC_041816.1, read on the forward strand.
TCGCAGGCAGATGAACAGAACATCAGGAGCCAACGAGCTTAACACACATCCCTCAAATTAATTTGTTTAGTGAAAACACCCCATTAGGTGAATCTTCTTCAAGATGGGGCTGAATGACCTTTAATTATTTGGGGAAAGGTGAAAAAATTTGCCTAAAATGAACTAAAATACAAAAATAAGATATTTTATTCATGACAATGAGGAGGCTACTTTTCTATTGAAGGTTTGGAGCATCAAATGTGATGTCTGTGGGTTTTAAATTATCCCTTTTACTCAATTTAAATGGAATGAGACAAACCCTACTACAGCAGCCATCTGAAGTGAGTGTGAGGGGTTTGAACAAACAACAGCACTGCAAACATTCATGAGAGGAGAAACACGGATCCATCAAAAGTTAGTTTACTACCTCTTTTTAAAGACTGAAGTTTGACTAATCTATTACATTTACTCATTTTCTTGACACTTCTCCAAAGCGACATACAATGTTAAGGTGCCTACAAATATTTCCCCATTTAGACAACTGGGCCATTTTTACTGGGCAATTTAGGTGTAAGTACCTTGCTCAAGGGTACTACAGCTGGAGGTGGGATTTGAACCTGTGACCTTTGGGTCCAAAAGCAGCAGCTTTAAGCACTACACTACCAGCTGTCCCAAACTGTTCTGTACTGTGCTGCCCAGAGTGACTTTACTTCTCTAACAACATTTGGCTGAAATAACAGACAGGGAACTAGTTTTCTGTTGTTAATCATTTTTATTGTCTGCACTTTTTGTGACTGTTTTCCTTCACTGAACTGCTTTGTGCCAGTGTGCAGTGCAGGCTGAAAGCCACACACCAACTGTGTTGCAGTTGCACTGAATTGCTCCTTTAAAAGTCTGCCAGTGGCTGAAATAACACAAGATAAATGTAGCTGGGGTTACGATATCAAGTACAAGTACCATGATATGGGCAAAAATGCCATTGTATTAGAAGAGAGTATATTTCTATAACCTGCTATATGAGGGATAACAGTACCAGTGGACATAACTGCAGGCATACAGGATCAAACATGGTACCTATTTCTGGGATTTCCCACAAACATCTTGCTAACATGAGAATTTTCAGCACTTTTGCATCTCACACACAAAATTAAGTAAGAGAATGCTGTGAGGGCATTTCCATTGGTTGTACTTCATTCATTTCACCTTTTATTGTCAACAGAAAATGAAGTACTCCTTGTTCTCCAAAATCCTCAGCATGGTTGACTAAATTGACACTTTGCAGTCACCGCTGCTGATAAAGCAACCAGAACCCTCACAGTACCAAAACGACAGGACGTCCCATTGCAGCATCAGGCTATTGTTATGATACTATAAGCAGTGCCCCATCTGTCTCAGTCTTCAAATCCAAACTAAAGACATGTTTACTCAGGCATTTTATCTCAAAATGAAATTCCGCTTAGTTGCGTTTATGTTTTTCCCACCTCTATACCGAAGCATATTAAATTTATTGGTTTAAGTTATAAATTACTAACACTTTCTTCTTGTTGAACATTGTCTCCCTACAGTAAGACCTGAGGAGGCTGGCCGGCAGTCACAGATGCATCCCATGCCGACTGAAGATAATGACCAACTGCCATGATGGACGAGACGTACCTTGCTGAACTGGGAAATCAAGCTACCATACAGCAACAATGCCGTTATTACTTGTAAACTTAAAATTCTTATTTAATCTAGAATGCCCAGGAGGGGTGGGCAGCCATTGGCCCTTGGACCCCGAGAGGTCCTCCCACCCCCCCCGACTATCAGTTGGGAGTTTTTGTACTTATACTTATAGCTCTCTAAAAATTGTATTACGAAAGTCTGTAGTCACCTGTCGTCTTTGTTTCTTTATCTGGTGTATTTGTTTTTCTTGCCTTATGCCTGTGTTAAAGCGCTCTGTGTCACTGCACGAGAAGAGTGCTCTATAAAAATAAATTGAATTGAAAGGGGAAACATGGGGCAGTAGAGTTTGCACAGCGACATGAAATGGGCTACCAGCTGTCCCAAACTGTTCTGTACTGTGCTGTGTGTATGCCCTGTATGCATATGGGAACAAGAGCTACAGCAACACCTTCGGCTATGGCTTAATACAGCTACGGCTTGATGCTGGCTAGAAAATGCCAGTGGTACGGTGATGACAAGGTCCTGTGACATGTATTTATGACATTTTTAACGCAGTTTCAATTGCCATGGAACTCCAACATCCTCAACTCATTTTAAAATCCACAAGGTAAAATTTCAATTCCAGCGTACTGTGAGCGGTGAAGCTGTCAATCAAGCTGTTGCGTGTGTGTGCCCCCCCCCCCAAGGCTTTATTATCACCAAAGATTTTCACTAGGTAAAAGCATCAGTTCAGCTAATTTAAAAAAAACACTGCAAATTCAACAGCAGCTCGGCAGTGGCTGAATGAGGAGCAATGTGTCCTTGGATGAGACTGCTGGAATGCAGATAATAATGCGTGTTAAACCGATGTATAATATAGCAGACCAGATCAAACTGTGTAACATCCTTTATATCAGGAAACAGTGTAAACAACATAGGAAAACAACTTCATTATGTTCCAAAATATACAGCCAGTTTTGACATTTTGACAATTAAAAAAATGAGCACTCATTTTTTAAAAAATGGATCCCTTTAATTTTAAAACACACACACACACACACACGCATTTCCACATAAATGTAAACTATGTAAATTAATCAATGATGACTGACTATACACTGATTAAAGTACTTACTGAACCCTGACAGGATTTAAGCATAATCCTCTCATCATTTTCATTGGTCTGAGCAGCTGAACTGCATATTTATATTAACCCCTGAGTGAGTGTACATACTGCGACATTAATAATTTCATTACCAATGAGATGCATTAGTTCTAGCTATGTTAACCTGACAAAATCATGGAATCTGTTATAAGAAGGAAACTGTACTTCTTAAGCTGAGCTCGGGATTCCAAAAGATGTCAGTTCTGTGAATCACTTGGCTACTTACTATTGAAATCTAGGGTATATTTCACAAGTGTAGGGAACACAATATGTTGAGATGTGAATAAACCATGTTTACACTGCAAGGGAATATTAATAAAGTCAAAATACTGTAAAACTGGCTAGGGATTTGCTGACGATTATTCATGAAGCCAACTGGGAATTAAAAATAAGTGGAACTCCAAACTCAACACAGAGCAGGGATGAGCGGGATGCTACCCGGGAAAGCGCCATTATAATCTGGCAACTTGCACCTCACCTTGTGCTCCAGGACAAGAGGCCACACCTTCTTCCTGTCTTACTGCTGTGTGGGAGCCCAGTCACTGACCAATGGGAGATTTACCTAACCCCATCCCCACCTGATACACGTCACAAACTGGGTCAGATGTTGGAGGAGATTGTGTGCATGGGTGTGACAAATAGAATTGTGTGTGCAGCACAAGAGCCAAAGAGGAGAGTGTGGTAAGAAGAAAAGGCTATCTTCTCATAGTGCAACAGTAGGTACTGATGGCCACACTACATACCCCAGGTCAAAGATACTGCCAGTTACCTTCACCTGAGTAGCTGTTGTCATCCCAGCTTGCTGAATCCTGACAACTGAGCAACAATCTTTGGTGTACCAGGGGCCAGCTGCATGGTATGCAAGACCACATACCCCAAGCACAGAGGGTCTATATTATGCAGGGGAAACTGGTAGACCTGTTGTTTTTGGGCTTAAAGGTCACAGGTTTGAATTCCACCTTCATCTGTAGTATCCTTGAGCAAGATACCTCGCCTAAATTTCTGCAGCAATGTTACCCAGCTGTATAAATGGGCAAATAATTGTAAGTATCTTAACATTTTAAGTTGCTTTGGAGAATAAGCATAAAAGCATAAGGTAAGAGGAGATGTAAGATTATGCTGAAGGCCACGATGAGACTTAAACAAAAGGTAATTTTTATTAGTGTTTGGCCTCCCAAGATCAGAACTGGCAATGCATGTTAATCTGTCAGGCTTCCTCCAGCTCCACTAAGATTCTAACTTTCACAGATATGTACAGGGAGGCCCCTCAGGCCACCATCCACACAACTAAAACCTCTCCTTCCAGGCAAAGGTATAACAGCAGACTAAGCTTTAAATAAATGTTTTCTTTCTGCGACAGACACGGTATTGATTTCCCGACGAATGAGTAGTCTTGCCCAAGGAAGCAATGCTTGGCAACTTACTGCTGGAGGGCATTGAGAGGGCAGTGGAACCAAAAATCAGCAGAAGCCCCCAGGGAGGGGGTGCGCCAAAAGGCTTCCAGGGAGAATTTCAGATTAACATGCAAACCACAAAGACAGATGGCAGCACTGAATGGCTCTGGAGTATAAAAACAACCCACTCAGCGTCCTCCAAGATGGCCGAGACCGTACTCAGGCTGTTTAGAGGAAATTCGGTGCCCCATCACTCGGTTATTTCGATACACATCTGGTGCATTCTCTCTTTTCTGACAAGACAACTCTCACTGTCACACACTAAGGTCAGTATCTAATTTAAGCAACTGTGTCACAGCAAGTGAAGTTGAACCCAGCTACGGTGGAAGCACAGGACACACACCGAGCAGAAATGCTTAGCTAAGCATAAATTTTAATAATTCAAAGCTTGGCATGGTGAAACAGAACAGCCGTCAGCAAAAAAAAAAAAAAAGTAAACCGGGCAAGGATTTATGATTTGGTTACATGGTCATAACTAGTTTCTTCTGAAAACGTCAAATTAATTTAATTTGACAAATTTCACATGCATGATTTCACTCACGTCACATACGCACACTGTATTCTATAATATTTTGCTGGCTGTGTACCACTGCGTTTGTACATTTACATGAAGAATTTGTTTAGTTCTACCACAGCATTGTATGGAAATTACATTTTTTTTTTTCTGACCTCTGCGTTCAGTTTTGTTATGAAGTGCAGCTGAGGATGAGCCTTCAACTGCCAATAGTAACCCTAAGTTTCAATCTTTTTTTTTGCTGAAGATAGCCATTCACAGTTTGTGCCCATCTAGTTTTGTAACACCAACTACCACAGTCATAGTTTATGTGACGTTTAATAATCTCATATGTGGATAAATCACATTTCTTTTCAATTGGGTCAATGAACAGAAGCATTCAGTGCCTTGGGGCAGAACAGTAAAGAAAGCCAAGCAAATCTTTTTGAAAAACCACAACCTTAATAATCAAGCTTTTTTTTTTTTTTTTTTTTAATTATTATTACAACAAAGGTCCATCTCAAAACACACTAGGTAGAGTTCTCTGAGGGGAAAAGCAGAAGGCCTTAGTGGCTCGCTTTGCTAACAAATCAAGCAATAAAGTTCCCACACATTCACAAATGCGAGACAGTTTGACTTCACGTGTGTGAGATCAGCTGGTCATCTCCTCACAGCCCCACAAGCACTCACCTAACAGAGGTCCTGGGTTCACGGTGACATATAGTCTGCTCCTCAGGCCTGTGATGGGTAGATGGACCCACATGCAGAATCCCTGGACCTGCAAGCAAACAACCACAACAGAGCATTAGTTGGACAGGGGGTAGGTTTGGGGAGGGGGGGGGAGAAAGTGTTTGCTCCTGTCCACCTTTCCATACTGCCTTAACTGGACAGGATCCCGCCAGACTTGCTTGTGACAGTATCTAATGAAACATGGCGAGACACGCTAAGCAGAACATCTGGCTCTGGATTATTACAGAGGAGGAGGAAACACGGCAGCACTGACAATGTAACAGAACAACAGGGCCGGAAATCTCTTCTTCCATACACTCACACACATTCTCTAAACAGACTTGTTTTAATTCCACGTCGGATCACATTTGTCACGCAAGTTAAAGCCCCTTCAGGCTACGACATGTGAAGTGTCACTGAATAAATGCAGATTTTAGCAAGGAATAGTATCTACATATCTGATATTATCTAAACTGCATATCTGCCTGTTGAATGTTGTTTATCTTCTGTGGGTTTTTAAATGGACACCATAAAATTCTGGAGAATCATGCAATCTGCACAGACAGAAGACTCTCGGTGGCCTGCAGGTTATCCCAGGAGGTAGGCTGAGCTCAGAATCAAAGTATGAGGTATTGACTCTGCCCAACTACTTGTCCAGGCCATGGTGACTTCCCGTCTGGACTACTGCAACGCTCTCCTGTGTGGGCTTCCGGCTACTGCCAGCAAACCTCTGCAGCTCCTACAAAATGCTGCTGCACGAGTTGTGTTTGATTTGCCAAAGCGTTCCAATGTATCTCCTCTTCTCATTTCTCTGCACTGGTTTCCTATAGTTGCCCAAATAAAATTAAAGACCCTGGTTATTGTCTACAAATGCATCAATAGAACTGTTCCCAGCTATTTCTGCTCGCTTGGTGGTCCCGCACATGAAATGTAAAGCACGGAGGTTCTTGGTTCTGGCTCCGTTGTGGTGGAACGAACTTCCCCTCTCGCTCAGAACTGCGGAAACTCTGTCTACATTCAAGAAGGGTCTGAAAATTCACCTTTTCCAGACCCATTTCGCCCAAGATCTTTCCAGCTCATGTACGTACCGTGTAAATGTCACACACCGTAACTTCATGAGCATCGCCAGATAAAGCATTTCTTCAGCAACTACTTCGGCATTGTTTTTGTTTGCTTGTGTATCTTATAATGTTATAAAAAACTTGGTAGGAAGGTATATCAGGATTTGTCTATCCTGTGTTTTATGCACCTACTTGAATGATGAACCTTGGTGCAGGAAGTGGTAGGTAACAAACTAGGTTTACTTGAGTCACATGTCTGCAGCTGTGTCTTTCTCTTCATGTAATGCATAAATTGTACTTTTGCTAAGATGCATGTCGCTTTGGACAAAAGTGTCCATTAAATGAGTAAATGTAAACGTTTGCTGCCATAGCAAGAGAACCACAAGATGTGCCAAGCAAACATGCATTGCAAATCCTTGAGGGGCATCACAAAGTACTCATATCCATCATCAACTAGGCCTAATAAAGAGGAAGTCACTGATTTACAAGTGATCCTGACCCCACCTTGTGATTCACAGCAGTCCTGATATTGTCTGGTGTTTGGCTTCAGCAGAAATGTGCCAAGCTCAGCGCCTTTAGATCTGTGTGTTTTCTACCTGGGTGCAATGGGGGGGCACAACTTGTATGTGTTAGCAATGTACCTGAGCACCGGAACACTGGACAGAACTAACCAGGTGTCCATCTGAACTAATTAAGTGAGGGGTGTCCAATGTGATATATACTAGACCTATCTTAAATAATACAAATTCAGACCAGGGGACAGCAAGTAGTGCATTGATCAGAGTTGCTGCCTTTGGACCCAAAGGTCACAGGTTCAAATGTCACCTCTGTTTGTAGTACTCTTGAGCAAGATACTGTACATACCCTAAATTACTCCAGCAAAAATTGCCCAGCTGTACAAATCATGGGTAAATAATTGTGCATAACATTGTGAATCACTTTGGACAAAAATATTAGCAAAATGAATAAATGTAAATAGACTAAACAAAAATCAATTTTCAATGTAGGCATTTAAGATTCAGTATGTCACTTACCATCATGATTTTTGCATGGACTAGTCACAATAACTAATGTGGCCCTTGGCCAGAAAAGGATGGACGCCCCTCAATTAAGTTCTCTATTTTCTCTGCACTTTTAAGGAATACTTCTGTTCACTCACGTTCATCACTTAACAACATCTTAACCTTAAAGTTTACAGTTTGGAAATGATCTGCTCAGCGCAACAGCCAAACTTATATGAGAGTGCCAACTGGCCACAAGAGCTGTCTTGCGAAACTCGTTTGCAAGAGTGAGGCTGGAAAAGTTGAGCGGAAAAGAATGTGAACACGATGAGCTGTAACGACTGCAACTGGCCCCAGTAACCCAGCCCAGCTCGTCACGTTCAAATCTCGTTCCGCACAGGGCTCGCGAGGAGTGTATGTATCACACCATAATGACACGAAGGACATCACGCCGAGCGCGTCGACGCTCGGTTAACCGCGATGCACGTGCCACGGCGCACACGCGCGTAAGGCAGATGCGGCAGCGGCGGGAAAAGCTGGACGCCGCGAGAAGCGCAGCGCGCGCCGTGCGGCCGAGGTGAGCGAGGCGCGCGCTCCGGCGCCTCACCAACCAAGTCAATAAATATGTGCGCGGACCGGCACTCTCGAGCTCTGCGGACGAGCAAACAACAGCGAACAGAAATTTACAACAGTGATTCCCGGGATACCTGCAAACACACGGCCTCAACGTCACTCGTGTTTTTTTTTTTTTTTTTTTTTTAAATGACACTGTGAGTGTCAGTAGGATGTGTGCCGTCGGCAGCCGCCTGCTTGCTGCTAATAACAAATACGTAAAATATGAAATTCATGCAGGGACAGCGACATGGACAATGCGGTGATTAAAAACAGGTCTTACTGTAAGTTCCCGCTCCCCGCACTACTCTCCTTCGGTGAAGTACATTACAGACAGATACTTGTCTATCATCTTCTCTCCCCGGCTGTGCCTCCGACGCGGCGGTTGAACGGGGCTCACGAGCCTCTCGGCGGGTGGGCACAGTGGGGGGGGCGGGGACTTCCGGTATGTGTTTCGGCTGTCCTCGTGCATCCCCGCCCAACGGTCGTTCATTTCCGCCCACAGCCGGACGTGCAGGAACGTCGCTCGGAGCGGCCGCCGCGTTCCTTCGCTAGGGGTCGCAAAAGCGGCTGCTTTGCCGAGACAGACGTTTAGTCGCCCGAATTTTATCCAAATTTCACACCAACCAACCTAACTTCCAGAGCTCTCGTTTCTGGAAAGCAATGCGGGATACTCGGAACTGAAAGAACAACGTACAAAATTAAGTTTTCTCCACAAGTTGTGTCGAGCTCGCGGAGTTCTAGAAGCTTCTCATAATCGATACCACGCACATGATTTATTCAGTCGATGTACACACAGTTTACAGTTAGACTTTACACACTGGTAACTTAGTTTGTACCATGAGGTAACGTTAATTTTCCCCAGTTACACCGCTCGCTGTACCATTTTTAGACTCATATTTGTTAAATATGCAGACAAGTTCTATTTGCATAATATTTTCTGAGAAAAAACTTTACTACTTATGCTTACGCTATTATTTTGTTATTTTTTGTTAATAAATGTGACTAAATGGAGATCCACTGCATCAAATTCCTTGTACTGTATGTGCAAAATGTGCTTGGCCAATAAGTTCTTAAACTACTCCGCTGGATAAATGGGCAAAATTGAAAATCATGGGATAATTGTTTTAACTAAGAAAATTAAAAATATACATATAAATGTAAGTATATACGATAATATTTAGATATAAACTAAGAGTTGTGTTACTCGTAATGGTTGCTTTCTTTCAGCAGAGAGTCACAGGGAAGGAAGCCAATAAAAGAACCACAGGAGTTGCAGTAAGCATATGAAGGAAATTTACTGCGTAGAATTCCAAGCACACGTTCAGGGGACACATTCTATAGAACATATAAGATATATACAATGACAGGAACAACAGGAGAGATGATTAGAACAAACTTCTATACTTTTTACATTTATGGCTAATCTTACTTTACCTGCCATGATTACGCCTTCCTTCCTAAAGTATGCTGCGCACGTTATACAGAAATGTATTGTAGTATGTATTCAACAGCTGTTGCTAGAACAAAACAATTTCATACTTCCTCATATTCAGTTAAACCATCCATTTTCTTGTCTGACCTTTGCTGATCTTGTTGTTCTTCAGCCAGCACAGTGTCATCTGGTCATACGGTCAACTGTCCAACTGCTGCCAAAACTAAGTAAAGCCACAGATTCTGATACAGAATTAAAAAAACAGCAAAGGTGAACTATTAACTGAATTTAGGTCTAAGTTCACAATCTGAATCCTCTTAAAGTCTAGAAAAGTATGTACTGATCATAAGGTGCATTTACCTAAGACCAGTTTTTCTGTTACAAAGTGTGGTACAAATGCATATCATTTGAGATCTGGGAATGTTCTTTGTCTCTAAATGCAAACAATACTTTTTGTGACAGGCTTTGAACTTTGTAAAAAGTGAAATAGCAGCTAATAAATGCTTGCTAGAAAAACCAGTATTCACAGTAGGCCTGGGGCTTAAGTAACAACTGGTGTTACTGATACCAGATAAAGATTATTATATTAATATTTTCCTTAGTGACAATTCCTGAGCAACTTGCTTCATCCATTTGTACAGCTGGGCATTTCAGTGTAGCAATTCAGGCTAAATATACCTTAATGAAGAGTAAAACCTGAACTGGCAACTTTATGGTTACAGATCCATGTTCTTAATTTGTATGTTGCATGCTACCCGTTAGAGGGCATGTAATTAATAGCCAGCAAACTCCACAATGGTTATGCTTTAATACAAGTCTCCTGAACACTGGTCCTCACAAGAGATTGTATTCTGATTTTCATCACAACCAGTCTAAGTTTGGCTGGGATTTGTATGGATGTGTTTTACGTTTCGGATCCCAAACTGGATGAGCTGGCGGAGATCATATTTTCAAGGGTTTAAACAATTTCAGACCACTATTTTCGGTGCATATCTGATATGTTACCTTTTGTTCATCATTTGAATGAAGTCAGTAACTTTATTTTATGGATTTTATTTACATTAGGGTTTTCAAACTTGTAATTCTCTCTATGGCTAAGAATCTATCACGGTTTCAAACCCAGCTTCACGAAAATATTAATGTATGTAATGAACATCCAAACAAAGTATTTCCACTTTTTAAATATACCCTTTAACTTATTTTTCATATTCTTTTGTTGACTGCTTCACTGAAGACTGACAGTTCAACAGAAGAATGGAGAATTCTCAAAGAAGGGTTGCAGTCCACATAAAATGGGATGTCTCATCTGATAGACCTGAAGTCGGTCCTCTCAAAGCAAGAAGCTCACTGCACTGTTTCTTTTCTTTCAGGACCAACTGAGCAATCCTCATAGACAATACACATATACTCAGCATTCCTTACTAGAGGAAAATAATTTAAGACATTTTCCAAATGTTTTATCACAAAACATCCTTCTATATATTAAATACAACCTTGAACACACCACTTGACAGTATACAGTTTTGACAAACAGCTGTCAAAGTCTGCACAGCTTCTTTTGTTCAAGACTATTTATGCGTACCCTTAGTGCGCTGTAGTGGTATCCTTTTTTTAATATAGCTGTAAAGTGTTGTGTGGCTGCATTTCATTTTGTACTGACTCCACTGCGGTTTAAGAAAAACATTGCTGGTGACATCACTTAGACATACTGTATGTTAAATGGGCCATACATCTCGATCCTAAACATGGGCAATACAAGATCTGGGATTATCACTTTGTATCTAAAGATTATAAACAAGTAGGACAAGGCACAAGTTTGCTGCACACAACATATTATAATTATCTAAATCAACAGCACTAAATGATTTTTGAAAAATAGTTATAGGTGAATTGAGAATATTTCCATATTAATATACATTGATGGTGGAAATAAGGGTAGCAACAGGACTGCTGCAGAATTTTTACAGACCTTTCAGATGAATTCTTTATCATAAAGTTCTTAAATGAACATGAGGTAAATTGAATTTTTCCTGTACTTGAGTGTTGCGGGTGAGCTTCGTACCCCTCCAATTCACAAGTCCCCAATTCACACACGATGTGGAAAACATGCCACCTTTATGAGGACAAATGCTTAAATAAGTCATGTTCTCCTGCAGCGAATACATCTGCAACCTTTGTGTAATTTTGCTGGAATGCATCTCAATCTAGTAAGAGCATGATGCCACTCTACTCAATCTGCTTGTGCAGCTGGATTAGAGGCCCCGCACAAACTGGCCGTAAAGCATTTCTATAAATGTAATATTAGGAGAAAATGAACTAAACAATATAGGAATATGCAAACAAATATTCCATAACCAGTACAAATCATGCAACTCAACAGAATCAAACAGCAAAAAAAGCAACGTTTGTTGGTATATTCCTTGAACCCTAAACAGCACTATTCCTGCTATACAGACTGACCTTCCCAAAACCTGACCACATCGGGTAATATGGTCAACAAACCTCTTGACGAGCGAGCTCTCAGCCGGTGAGGTGGCTATGGGTACAGCAGCACACGGTGGTCCATCAGGCCAGAACAAACTGCCAGTTCGTCAGGAGGATCTTGATACCCTTAATGACAGAAACCACGGATGTCGCAGGGTTTAGCTTGAGCGTATTGGCGTCGCCCTTTTTGCACTTGTCTCGAAACACATAGATGCAGCCATTGCAGCTCGCGACCTTCCAGAGGGAGGGCACGCAGCTCCACACTTCGGGGAAGCGCAGGCGTGTGAAGCTGTCCAGCTGCGGGTTATAGCACACTAAGGAGTCACCCTCAGCCACCACAAAGATGAGGTCCTTGTGGGCAGTGGCATGCATGCAGCCGGCGAAGGGCAGCACATACGGCTTGACCCGGCACTTCTGCGTCGCAGTGTCGAAGCACTGGATGAGCCGCGAGGGCTTCGTGAAGAAGTCCATGTCGTTCTCTTCACCACCAAGCAGATAGATGGTGCCTCCCAGGTTGACCCCTGCCGCCCCTGACACTGCTGTGTCCAGCTGGCTGGTTTCAGTCCACATGTTGTCCTGCACAGTGTAGTAGATGACGGCGTTTGACAGCGTGTCCTGGAGGGTCTTGCCACCTAAGGAGTAAATGGCGTCCTCGCTGGGCACCGAGACCAGCGTGTGCTGGAGGCGGTCTCGGGGAAGCGGGGCACAGCGCTCCCAGTCCATGGTGTGCATGTTGCATTTCCACATGCGGCGGGGGATGGAGCCGCCCACCACATACAGGTCACTGCCGTGTTTGCATGCGGCCGTGATCTGGTGGCACAGGCTGTTCTGGCCACTCACGCTGATGGCATCGTCCTCGTCACAGTGCAGGGACACAGCCAGAGAATGGGTGCGCGTCTCCTCCTTGCCAATCAAGTAAATGTGCACATTCTCGCCAATCTCCTACAGGACCGCGGGAGAAACAGAAATACAGTTTCACATTTCCACTGTCAGTATTACAACTATTACTATTATTCAACTAAATTATTCCAACAGTCCAAAAGCAAAAAAATGACAACTGTGCATACGGATGTCAACAACTAAGACGTACTGTAGTTCTTGGCTGTATAAAACACTTGACAACTAGACTAAGGGCTCTTAAAATACTTCATTTCCAGCTGTACGAAGTGGAGAAGACAAGACCGTTTGGGTCACAAATGAGCGACAAGACAATGAGAATCTACTACAATTCTACTTATTCGTTTAGCAGACACTTTCCTGCAAAGTGACGTATAGTGAATACCATGTAGTATTTAGTTGTCACATTTTTATCCAAAGTGACTTACAGTGCTAGATATATTTACATTTATTCATTTAGCAGACGCTTTTCTCCAAAGCGACGTACATCTCAGAGAAGATACAACACACTAAACTCCCAGCCACCTGTTACCAATCTATATAGCGGAGCAATTGAATTAGCATGTAGACAAACATACTATAGGGAATTCAGAGTCATCGGTTCACCTGAAACAGGTCTTTGGACTGTGGGAGGAAACCCACGTGAACATGGGGAACATGTGAAAACCCTGCACAGACCAAGCAGTGATTGAACCCACATCTAGTCAAACGGTCCAGGAGCAGCGTGAAAGCAGTGCTTCCCGCTGCACCAGAACGCCAAGCAAAATAATACTGGTTGGGTACAGCATCACAATTTGATTGTTTTCAACAGCAGCAGTTAAGCCGTTTTTCCAGATCATCCGGATTACGTGCAGAGTCTAACACCACCTTATCAGGCCAAACAATGCTGAAGGATAGGCAGAGCATTCTTGTGTGTGGCCATGTACTTGATTTTACCACTCATTCAAGGAAACACACACACACACACACACACTTGCTGAAGCTGCTTGTCCCAAGCGGGGTCGCGGTGAGCCAGAGCCTATCCCGGCAACACAGGGCGTAAGGGACACACCCAGGATGGGAAGCCAATCCGTCACAAGGCACCCCAAGCAGGACTCGAACCCCAGACCCACCAGAGAGCAGGACCTGGCCAAACCTGCTGCGCCACCGCGCCCCCCCAGAAATAAATTAGGTTAATGTTGGCTGCCATTGATAGAGTGTGTCGAGCACTATGGTGGACCGCTGACATGAATTTTGATCCTTCAGGAACAGAATAAGCACTAATATAATCACCCAATTTAAAAATTTTAATATACCTTCAAGCTGTCCATGAGCATATTAGAGAACTCCTGCCTCTCCACCCTGTCATGGTTTATCCAGGAGTCAATGGCTGCAGTGGGATTCTGGGTAGTTGGAACACCATCTGAAGTGTAAACAGAACAATGAAATCACACCGGATTCTTACACGGTTAAGAGAACCCCCATTAAGTATCTATCAATGCGCATTTGTGCTTACAGATATTAATGACCACAGCAATCTCTTTGCACTGACAAATATATATAATATAATAAAAGGAACAGCGCATTTTTAGAATGCCAAACATGTTCTCTGCAATTCAAACAAATCGCGTGGCCAAAAGAGGAAACGGACACAATGCATTTTTATGTGAATGCCCACCTTACACTGGACACCCTGATTCTGATAAGATGCCAAACCCCCAGTGGAGGAATCACAGCTGTCTGAGAATGAGAGGGGCACCTTTGATGATGTCCATGAGCAGCCGCAGCGGCAGGTTGAGGAACTCCTCCGTCTGGTGCAGCTGAAGCAGGTGAATCTTGGCGCAGTGCTTGGCGGCTGTGTACAGCTCCTGGTCGCTGTGTCTGTCTGCCAGCCACATCACCTGCAAGGAGACTGGAACTAATGTAAAAAAGCCCTTGTGGAACGAGTGGGGCAGCTGAGCTGTAATCCAGCCAGAATGAGTTCTGATCCTTTCCATTTCTGCACTAACATCATCGGAAACTCACCACCTGACACCTTTACCCCTGAGACTGCCTTCAGCCTTCAGTGCGTGCTTATTTTTCTATATTAAACAAGAAGTGTAGCAAAACACCCTGGGAATTAGCACTGAATAAATATCTTCTGCCGCAAACTATCACTGAATATTTATTACACAACTTTTAGGGAGCACATGAAAAAGCAGCTGGAAGTGCAGTGGTTAGAGCTGCTGCCTTTGAACCCAAAAGCTGCAGGTTCGATTCCCACTTCTGGCCGTAGTACCCTTGAGCAAGGTATGGTAAGTGCCGAGTCGAAGCCGACCCATAGCGACCACTCGTGTGGTTTTCATGGCAAGTCAAGGGAGGAACCAGAGGTGGGTTGCCAGGTCCTTCCTCTGCATGGCAGGGGAGGCAAACACAGGGAGAAAGACAGGGCCACCGCACCCCAAGCAGGACTCGAACCCCAGACCTGCCACACAGCAAAGGCACCGGCCAAACCCACTGCGCCACCGCGCCCCACCTTGAGCAAGGTACTTACCCTAAATTACTCCAGTAGAATTAGTGAGCTGTATAAATGGGTAAATAATTGTAAGTAGCATTGGAGAAACATGTCAACTGAATGAATGAATGTAAATACAAAAGGACGTTGAGCTGAGCAATAATCATGTATTTGTAAGTAAGGTGAGAAATTTGAAGAGTACTGGAGGTAAAAGATTGGGGTTTGGAATCACCAGCTTACAACCAAGGCCTAAACAAGTTCTTATTTCTTACATTAAATGAAAAACCACGTACTGAACATGGTAAATTTGCCAAAAGCCCTTGTTCCACCTTCTTTCAACTCAAGACACGAGTGGAAAGGCAGGAAAATAACAACTCCTTTTTTGGCTCCCGTTTAAGTGACCAGAAGTACAGCAATTCCAAAGAGTTAAAAAGGCACCTGCAAGCAGTTCTTGACTTCCGTGGTGCGTGAGAGGAAACGGGAGCACTCCTCAAAGAGCGCAGTCAGCTGGTACATGTCTGCCATTTCATAGGTGTCCTGCAGGTCCTCCACCCGCAGCTTGATGGTGCCGTGGTAGATGTAGTCCACCAGCTGCTGGAAGACGGGCGCGCTCACATCCTTGAGCTCGATGCTGCGGTTGTGCGCCTCCTTCAGATTCGAAGTGAACATGGAGCGAAAGAAGCAGCTCTGGGCCGACAGCACCAGGCGGTGCAGCTGGAACTCTCTGCCGTCCACCATGACGGTGACGTCGGCAAACAGGCCTCCCTCCAAACACAAGTCCATGATGCTCTTCACCACCCGGCTGGAGTGGGATCGGTCGATGAAGGTGTAGCCCAGGAAGTAGTTCTCCTCCCCTGAGGACCCCCCCACGCTGAGCTGTCCTTCATCCTCGGTGGACTCCATGTGACCTGAAAATTACCAAAAAGTCATTCGACCCATTATGTGACATTTCTTGGACTACAAAAGAAAACGGATAAGCCTTCCCGACGGGATCAGTTAACCGCAGCGTCCCAGGTTTGAGGCTCTATTTACCTATTTATACAGCTGGGAAATGTTTACTGGAGCAATTTAGGGTAAATACCTCAAATCATGGGTATTACAGCTAGAAGTAGGATTTGAACCTGTGGCCTTTGCATTTAAAAGGCAGCAGCGCTGACCGCTACACTACCAGTCACCCCCAGCTGACTTATTTACTATTTATTTTCCTGACACTTTTCTTCAAAGTAATTCACAATATTAATTTCCTTCCAATGATTTACCCATTTCTAGGTCATTTTTACTGCACCAAATCAAGGTAAGAACCTTGATCAAGGACACTACAGCAGGAGGTGGGATTCATACCTTGGTTCAAGTGCAGCTCTAACCACTACGCTCCCTACTGTACTGAAGCACTCCTGTCCTGTACAGAATAGACCACCATAACATACACCATCTGTACATGTGTTTGCATTTAAATTTACATTTATTTACTTAGCAGACACTTTTCTCCAAAGCGACTTCCAATGAACTCTACGTAGTGTTATCAGCCTTACACACCTTATTCACCACGGTGACTTACACTGCTAGATACACTACTTACAATGGATCACTCATCCATACATCAGTGGAACACACACACACACACACACACACACACTCTCCCTCTGTCACTCATACCCTATGGGGAACCTGAACAGCATGTCTTTAGAGTGTGGGAGGAAACCAGAGCACCCAGGAAAACCCACGCAGACACGGCAAGAACATGCAAACTCCACACAGACTGGTCCGGGTATCGAACCCACCATGTCTTCTCGCCTCCACACAGTTTACAATGTAACTCTCCGACAAAGGACCAGACTAGTAGTAAAACAATAAGAAATGCTGGTAAGCCGTAAGGTCGAGGTAATAGTTTGCAGTAAAGAAAATGGAATAGTGGGAGATTTAATTAATCACCAGGTACAGAAGAGCAGCTGCACAAGCGGGTCTCTTCTCACATTTTCGTGGTGAAGGGAGAAGAACGGGAGAAAAAAAGCCGGGAGACACGGTCGCTGCGGACGCGAGCGACACGCGGCGGAGGGCCGCTCCGCTAATAGCTTAGCATCATGCTAACCGAGGGCCACCTCGGACCCGTGGCCGAGTGCCAGGGCGATCCTGTCGTTTACCTACGAGTCCGTGTCGGCGTGCAGCGCGCGGGGTTCGAACCTGTCTCTCTGTGCAGTTTGAAGAGGCTGCTGAAGAGGATGATGAAGAGGAAGAGGAGGAGGAGGAGGAGAAGAGCACTGCCGCGTCGAGCCCGGAGCAGCACTCACTGAACCCCCGAGCGACACACCTACACACTCGCTCGCTGCTCAGCGCTGGCGACCAAACTGCGAAGAGTCAGAGCAGCGGGACACCGATAAATAACCAGCAGAGCGCCTCAGTCTGTGAGCGCAACACACCAGCAGCCCGCTAACGCTCTGCTAGCGACGTAGGGCGACGTCTCGGCGTGGAGTGAAGAATAAAAAGAAGAGGAGAAGCACTTCCGGGAAAACAACACAGCACACATGTGTCCCCGCGCCGTCCCTCTCCATCCCACCATGTGTTGCCGGCCAGCGGACGCAAGATGGCGCTGATGTCGCTGATGTCGCAAGCGCTGAACTTCCGGGAAGTGACAGCACGAGCGGGCGAGTGTCTGTTTCTCGCTACTGACGAGAAATGTCTTTTCAAACAAGTTAAACTTTACAAGAACACTTTTCTCCTTTCTAAAAACGCCAGAGCTTTGAGAACTGTGCTTCTATTGAAGTCTTTCCCGTTAGCGATGAATAAGTCTTTATATGTATTAAAATTGAAATTTTAATTATTAATATAATTTTTTTTTAGAAAATATACATGTCATATATGTCCCTCTCTTTCCTATATTCCCAATGGCATTGTTGTAATATCTTGATGTTTCTTTTTTTGCATCATCCTAACTTTTGTAATGGCTGTGTTTTGTAAATGAACTTTATTTAAAAAAAAAAAAAAAAAAAAACTACGGGAAATTGTGCCGTTTAGGCTATAGTTTCTTTGATTACTGCAAGGAGGAAATCAAAGAAACGTTAATGCGAAGTCTGCAATAACTGAAATCTGATTTTGTGGAACCCTCAAATGAAATGAAACAGTCAGTGTGTTATTACTATCAGATTCCAGTAAAAAAGATATTAAAACTTACATTTTGTAAATTCTTCAGTATTTTCGTCTGCACTGTAATCTATTATTGTATTCCCCTGGAATTTTTTTAACGTTTCCTTTCTGTTGTCATTGCTTGTGCTGTCGTTATGTACAGTATGTCAGTATGTTGTACTGGACAAAACACGTGACTGTGATGTTCTTCACCTTCCCACCCTGTATTGACGAGACCCTGACGCTAGATGGCACCATTCAAGAGTGTGTTCAAAGTAGGGAACTTCCGGGAAAGCACAATACAGCACAGCTCACAGTTACATTATATATATATATATATATATATTTTCAGTTTACTGATGATTTTTCTCTTATATTACTGGGGGATTCTTGCTAGAACAATTTCAGATTAAATTCCTCCCTTTAGAGTACTTGAGGTGGGTTTCAAACCTGGGTCCTTCAAATCCACAGGTGGCAGCTTTAACCGCAACACCACCTGCTGCCCATTACATGTTTCTTCCACATCCCTTATTATTCCAACCTGTGTTATGGAGAAGCTGATGCCGGATGATGGTTTTTCAGTGAGTGCACATGGTACTGAAAACCGATAGAAACGCGTCTCTCGACATCATACCCTTCTCAGAGTACTTACTAAGCTGATGCTTTCAGTTGGAGAAACTCAGTAAGATTTGCCCTTTTACATTGTAGGGAAATCTAATCGGACTTTAGAACAAGTCGGGGCGGCACGGAGGCGAAGAGACATGGGTTTGATACCCGCTCAATCTGTGTGGAGTTTGCATGTTCTCCCTGTGTCTGTGTGGGTTTCCTCTGGCTGCTCTGGTTTCCTCCCACACTCCAAAGACGTCCTGTTGAGGTTCACCCAGAGTATGTGACTGTGTGTGTGTTCCACTGATGTATGGATAAGTGACCCAGCGTAAGTAGTATATCCAGCAGTGTAAGTCTTTGGGTGCTTTGGTTTCCTCCCACAGTCCAAAGACATGCTGTTCAGGTTCCCCCCCAGTGTGTGAGTGTGTATGTTCCACTAATGTATGGATGAGTGACCCAGTGTAAGTAGTGTATTTAGTAGTGTAAGTCACCACGGTGAATAAGGTGTGTGGGCTCATAACACTACATAGAGTTCATTGGAAGTCGCTTTGGAGAAAAGCATCTGCTAAATAAATACATGTAAAATAAGTACCTTACTAAAAGGTTCGACAGCAGATTTGACTGTCTTCACGTTGCAAGTTGACACCCCCAGCTGCTCTTGTAAATACGGATTTGTAGAATTTCTGCAGACCTTTCAGTTGATTTCTGTAGCATATGACCGTCTTAACACTGACAGGTTCAGCATTTACTGGTGACTCATATGTACTGACTGTACAAGTATTAACAAACTGTTCAAATATGCCAGTTCAGTTTTTAACAGCTGGACATCTATATATTTGCTGTCCTGTGAAAGGTTTAAGTCATTCGGTGGGAGCATCACTGAAACCCCCGATACCGAACATACAGCGGGATTCTCTCATTCGTCAATAAGCTGAGCCAGATTTGCTGTATATGTACATATTACTGAGGAAAAATGCAAATTATATAAGACGTAGATCGCTCTTTATCTGAAATTTCGGTGTAACAGCTGTCAGCTTTTGATTTCAAGTTTTCGAAGCTCAAAGCTTAATAATCACACACACATTTTCAGAACCGCTTGTCCCATACAGGGTCGCGGGGGAACCGGAGCCTACCCGGCAACACAGGGCGTAAGGCCGGAGGGGGAGGGGACACACCCAGGACGGGACGCCAGTCCGTCGCAAGGCACCCCAAGCGGGACTCGAACCCCAGACCCACCGGAGAGCAGGACTGTGGTCCCACCCACTGCACCACCGCACCCCCAGCTTAATAATCATTCTAACAAAATTCATTTGAAGCCCATTTAAAAAAATTGAAAACGCAGTAATGTATAGTAGTTGCTGCCAGCCCTCTCCTATCTGTGTTCACTTTGGTTCAATGTTTGTGCAGCTGCAGTGCAAGAACGACTGCCGAGACAACTGTTCACTCCTACAGTAAGTTAATTCCAGAAAACCTCATTTGCTTTATATAGCCATCTCCATTTCTACATATTTTTTAAAAATTTCATTCATGTTCCTGTATTTTACTGTATTTTAGTGTTTTTGTGATATATGGGAACTCATGCACTTCCCCTTTACTAAAAATACACTTAGGGTAGTGTTGAGAAATGTTCACGTATGTTGCAAAAATGTTTGAATTCTAATTCTGTGATCTTATTCACCATTTATTCCAATATAAGGCTGAATATATTTATAATGTATAGAGGCCCTGGGGTTTAATACTTGTATCCTGCATAAAGCAGTTCAGGAGTTTGTAGGAGCAGTTTACTTTGTAATGTGGGGTGAATATAGATGCTTAAGTTCTAACAAAAAACCTCCAAGATTCACCTTTTCTCAAGATACTTTGGGTCTGTTCTGCCACAGAATGGCTATTATCTGGGCTGTTCTTCCAACAGTAACTTTGTAAAAGTTCAATAAAGTTTAACTAACTAACTAAATCACAGCATGAACCTAATGTCAATATTTCCAATTGTTTTATTTGATCAGGTCTAATAGGTTCGTCTTGTACTTACCCCGTGCTGCTGTCCCAGCAATGTAAAATTAACATCACCGTTTTTACCATAGGAAAAGGTGTTAGCTAAATAAACACAAATAATAATACTAATGAAAACACTCATTGCTGTCATAGAATTAACACACTGATGTGGAAAAGCAATTTTTAATTGCAAAAAAGGTGACAGTGGGATTCCCCCATTCATCAATATGCTGAGGCATAATTGCTGTATATGTAGATATTACTGAGCAAAAGCGTAAGATATCAAAATCTCTTGTCTGTGAAAATCATGGGTCAGACAGACAAATGAGCAAAATTATTTCCCCTCCCCCACCTCAAAGGGACATAACCAAAAACGTAAAATAAAGCATAACATGATGTTAAATCAGTAAAGTTTGATTTCATTTTTAAATTATATCTAGAAACTCAGCAAAATCAGCTAGTATGAGAGAGGGCCAAAAAAAAAAAGCAGCCTGAAATAAATAACAACCAGAGAGAATTAATATTTTTATTGTTTAATAATGCTAAGCATACATATCCCTTTATTTCCCAATATCACCCTCAAAGTCAACTAATTTTCAATTTTATTCTACTTTCCTTTTAGTCCGTTTAGTTTCTATGCAAGTGAACAGCAGTTTCTAAATTTAAATTAAAAAAGTATAAAGTTAAATTGTACACAAATGATTAATTTGCACGCTTTCGATCATGCCCTGTAAATCATTCTGTAAAATGAGGAACTGAAGTCATTGGTGCTAAAACCACATCTTCATAAATCTGTTTCCCTTATTGAAGAAGAAGAAGAAAAAAAAAAAAAAAAAAAAAATTCCGCGAAAACCGCGGTTCCTCCCCTCTCGCTGAGGGAAACATTCAGAAACTGCGCTAGTCATCTCTCTCAAACTAAACACGGCGAGTGGAGGTAAAACAAAACGCGCAAAGCTCGAAACACGCAAATCACAACACAAAACACATAAGTTATTCCAAAGATGGAAAAAAAATGTAAAGAAGAGGGGCGGGGGGAAAGAAAAAAAAAAAAAAAAAAAAAAAAAAAAAAAAAAAAAAAACCTTGATTTCTAAATAAATACAACATTGAGTAAAATTAGTGATTAGGTAACCACTGGCGAATCTCCGCTGTGGAGTTTTGACTCAGGGTTGAATGTCAGGGTTTCAATGTCGATCCCAAGCAGCTCTCTACTAGTTGAGATTGAATGTACTGTCCAGCAGATGGTTCCTGGGCCATGACCAGCCATCTCCATCTCCATCACCATCACCATCATCACCACCACCACCACCACGTTGTGGCATATGAGGAATGGCCTCCATAAGGCACAGCTCTGAGAATGTCTGGAAGGTTCTGAAATCTAACCCAAGCAGAACCTACTGCACCAGCACATGTGTCCATGCTGTGCTTTGTATGAAGGACTATTTCATTGCATTCATATCTACTGTGCTCTTGCAGAAACTGGACAGCAGTGGTCACCCAGCTTCCATCCCACCGACGTATTGGAGTCGCATAGCCTCAGAGTCACGGACCGTAGGTGTTCCGTCAGGATCCGATGACCTGAACGTAATTTGCAGGGTAGAGTCCGACTTGTCCATCGTCCAGTCGCCCTTTACACCAGCCCTGTTCGTCCTCCTCGCCCAGTTTCAGCAGCTCATCACCTGGGGGATAAGTGGGGGGGGGGGGGGGGGGGGGGGGGGGGGCGGCGAGTGTGACGGGGATTTTGCGAAGGCTTCAAACACTTGGAAACCAGACTCATTAAAATAAAATGTACAGTCAACACAGAAATGCATTATCTAGAAAATATTTACAACTTTAATGAGTTCCTGCAACAAATTAAAAAAAAAAAAGTAAAAATTTCTTCTTGATATTTTAATTTCCTCCTTAAGTTGATGTGTAATGAGGCCTGTTGTACGTGTGTAATTACAAGTGCAAAGTGGCTACCAGACTCTACAAAAGCCAGCCACACACACACAGATACTATTTCACGGATCATCGATATTATTCCAGTTTTTTCTTAGAATAAATATAAGTTAAAAAACTAACTGGAGAATCTATAGTCAACTGAGGGGTGCGGCGGCGCAGCGGGTTTGGCCGGGTCCTGCTCTCCGGTGGGTCTGGGGTTTGAGCCCCGTTTGGAGTGCCTTGCGATGGACTGGCATCCCATCCAGGGAGTATCCCCTCCTCCTCCAGCCCTGCACCCTGTGTTGCCGGGTTAGACTCCAGTTTGCCGCGACCCCGCTTGGGGCAAACGGCTTTAGACAGTGCGCGCGCACGCGTGACCTATAGTCAATCCATTCACTGAATTATGTCAGAAACAGTAAGTCAACCATGATTCAACGTGAACATAGTATTCCGAGCTCTTAAAACACACGCATGCTTCACTGCAAATGCAAGCGCGTATTTAGCACCCGCATGACTCCTTGGCCAATGCAAATCAGAGCCACAGAGTAAACGCATCAAAGCGTTTACGGCGATCCGTGTTAAAACAGCGTTGACTTACGCAGCACGATGCATCAGCGCAGGAAACGACTGAATGCGCTTTTAGTTTTGCCCTTACAGAATCCAGCAAAACGGTTCAATGGACATGTCTTCATCTGTGTAACACTGCAGGAAAGGCAGTGGGCTCTCCGTGGAGTAAAAGATGGTTAAAGGGAAGGCAATGGGCACCGTTGGACTGTTTTTCTACAAAGGGTCAAAACCACTAAAAATTAAGGGAATTTTGTATATAAACGGGCAGCACAGCGAGTAGCGCTGCTGTCTAGCAGCACCTGGGTGGTGCGAGAGGACGTGGGTTCGATCCCTGCTCTGTGTGGAGTTGGCATGTTCTCCTGGGTTATGTCTGGGTGCTCTGGTTTCCTACCACAGTCCAAAGACACACTGTGGCAGTTCACCCAGAGTGTGTGAGTGACAGAGAGAATGTGTGTGTTCCACTGATGTATGGATGAGTGACCCAGTGTAAGTAGTGTATCTAGCAGTGTAAGTCACCGCGGTGAATAAGGTGTGTGGGCAGACAAAGTAGGGTTTTGCTCGCTGAACCACGCAGATACAGTTCCAAAGGTGCACGTCGTATTCAGGCAAACGTGACCAGGTTACAGGTAACTGTCATGCATATTCTGACTGGCAGCATTAATAAGCATTAGTAGGTATTAATACCTGCTTTAAAGCTCAGCTCATCAGCCTCTTGCCCCACGTAATCGTACAGCGCTTTCACTCGCACTCCTGCTACCTTCTCTTCTTCCTTCACCCCGTTTGCGGCAATGTACTGCCTGGGACTTTCTTCGTCAGACCAGTCCGAGGAGGTGTCCCTGTTGGCTCTGTTAAAAGACGAGAAGGTCCCCACCCCCCCCCCGTTCGTGAGCTGACCACTGCTCATCTAAGAGGGTTTACAGCCGATCCAGAGCAAACCTAAGGAAGAGCATGGTTAATTGTGTATCCAGTGTCATGCACTACACCCTGGGGGAGGTACTCTCCGCAGGATCAGGGTGGGGAGCGGTTACCTGGCATTTTGGGTAGGCGTGCGGGGCATCTCCTCGGTCGCAGGCACCACGTTGGTCAAGGTGACCACGTCTTCAGCCTGACTGTCCCTCTCCCTCCGGGCGATGGAGCGACTGGCTTCCGGTGACCACTCCTGCGGAACACGGACTTTTGAAGGAGGGCAACTCTTATTCTTACGTGTTAATCCTTAATCATCTCCGGGGAGAATACCCTGCTGGATCACCTATTGGAAATTACTACCTTTATAACCATAACAAAACCAGCAGCTAAATGAAGAACAACTGGAAATAATCCATTCTACAGCGTGCTGAATTAGTAGTACAGACGTTATGGAACGGTGGAGGCATGGCGGTGCGGCGGGCGACGCTCCCGCGTCACAGCACCCGTTTGCCACGGGTTCGAACCCAGCACAGTGGGTGTGGAGTTTGCATGTTCTCCCTGTGACCGCGTGGGTTTCCTCCCACAGTCCAAAGACATGCAGTTTAGGTGGATTGGTGAGGCTGAGTTACCTGTAGTGTGTGAATGAGTCAGCAAGTGTGTGGCTATCCTACAATAGACTGGTGTCCCATCCGGGGTGTACCCCCCAGCCCCGTGCCCAGTGATTCTGGAATAGGCTCCTGACCTTCACAACCCTGATCAGAGAAAGCAGTTAAGAGGCAATGAATGAATGAATGATTATAGAACAAAAATCTCTTCTTTTAAATAGTTTTACACGAAATGCACTGCCTTATTACGTGTACATACTGTAAATGCCCAAAAATGTACCCCCCGCCTCCAGATTTAGAATACGATTCAGGCGCCGACGACTCGACACACAGAACGACACAGCGTGACAAAATAAGGGGGCCGAGAGAGGGCGAACTACGTTAAATCGGGTCACGTGCGTCTTTCTCGTGCTGCCGGCAGCTCGCGGCTTTCACCTTAACACAACGGCCGGCACATTCAGAACGACGTCCCGTAGCCTTTGTTTGCAAACAAGGAAACAGGAAGGGCTTCAAGCCAACAGGACAGGGCTGTTGAGACTATAAGCGCGGTATTATTTTTCCCCCCCTCCTCGACAAACCGGTTTTCCGTGAGACGGACTCCTCCTGCCTCCCAAGCGCGTCCCCTTGAGGAGCCAGCTGACCAGGTAGGGGACTGCAAGGGGCACCGCGACGGAGAAACGCTTTTGCGGATCTCGAGCACGCTTGCATTCCAGATCCCCACGCAACCCCAGTGCCAGACAAGCGTCTATTCAGTAATTCCCAGCTGGAATTTACTCTGACACTGTAAACAGTTGTAAACTGCCATACTGGGGGGTTGGGGGGATTATTTTTTTTTTTTTTTACAGTTTCAGATGTAGATAATGCATTTGATATATATGAATATACATATTTTTTCTTATTATTATTTATTATTATTATTAGTTTTGCAGCTGATGTGGTCATCCAGAGACTTAATGCATTTGATATATATATGTATAAACACTATTATTATTATTGTTTTGTAGCTGATGTGGCCATCCAAAGAGAAGACATAAACATGTTTACACATATATCAAATGCATTGTTAGACTTTAATTATGATTATTATTTGTTTTGTAGCTGATGCAGCCATCTAGAGAATTAATGCATTTGATATATGTATAAACACATTTATTACATTTGTTACTTTTTGCTACATTACATTTATATGAACACATTTATTATTACTATTATTAGTTTTGTAGCTAACACAGTCATCCGAAGAGACTTAATGTATTTTATATATGTATGAACAGATTTATTACATTTATTATTAGTTTTGTAGCTGATGCAGTCATCCAGAGACTTAATGCATTTGATAATCTATCAACATATATTATTATTGGTTTTGCAGCTGATGTGGTCATCCTAAGACACTTAAATTGACTTACACAGTATTTTTTTTTTTACCGGAGCAACTGAGGATACGCCTCTGCTTTGGTCCCAATGGTAGCAAGGCTTCGGTCGGCAACTTTGTCCCCCTCCCAAGTACATATTTATACGTTTACCTGCACAGCTTGTCATTTACCTCGAATTGTGGCCAGTTCATGCTCATCCCTGGCCCATGAGCATTCCTCCACCACCGCAGGTCTTCTGTGTCATTGGCTGCAGCTATGGTCTGGCCCAGGTCCCGGTAAAGGCTCTTGAAACTAGAAAAGACAAAGTTGGAAACGAAGCAGAAATAAAAATTAAGCGGCATTTCTACGGTTTGCTGGATATCGTAGAGGCCGTCTGAAAACGACGGAACGCCACGAAGGTAAAGACAGCGGCGCGTTGGAGGCGGCCTAAGCCACGGGTTCTGATCCAAGTCGGAACCAACAGCAAACTAGTCTGCATATAAAGAGCTTTCTAGGGACCCCATATACCGTGTTCCACTCAGTTATACTTGAGCGCTGCGAAAACACGTTCCTCCGCTACTGTAAAACGAGGACAGGATAGAGCTTCTCTAGAGGGTTGAGGAAGGAAGCGGACGGCAAGTCCGTCGAGTAAACGCAGCGCCGAGTCCAAATTTCCCCGAGCGCGGTAAACAAACGGCCAGCTCTTTCCGATCTTCAGCCTTTACCACATTTTAGGAAATTACTACCGCTGGGGTCAGATTACAAGATGGGGATATTGAAACACGCCAACGCTTCGTCCAGTTCCTCCGTCGGCAAGGAGGTCACCGAGTCGGACATCTATGAGAAGAAGGGGGGAGGGGGAAAAAAAAAGCCACTTATGGGGGGGGCGTGGTGGTGCAATGGGTTTGACCGGGTACTGCTCTCTGGTGGGTCTGGAGTTCGAGTCCTGCTAGGGGTGCCTTGTGATGGACTGGCGTCCTGTCCTGGGTGTGTCCCCTCCCCCTCCAGCCTCGTACCCTGTGTTGCTGGGTTAGGCTCCGGTTCGCCACGATCCTACTTGGGACAAGTGGCTTCAGACAATGTGTGTGATTTCGAGGAGCCACTCAACTGATGCACTTAGTAAAACAGGATGGTCGCCGCTCACGTCAAGATCCTCCTGTAGTTATTACACAGCAACAAATTCCCTTAATCTTAAATTTCGTGCACTCAGCACACAGCAAATCAAAGGCACCGAAGGCCCGAGGCATATTCTAAAAAACATGCCATACTAAAAAGAAAAGAATTAAACTGAACGGATTTCTAAGCTGATCACTGCCTTTAGGAGAAAGAATGTCCTCGAATACACAAAGTCCCCAATAAACGTGTCTGGGGACCTCAGTGATGAACCGCAGCCAAGGGCGGTCAGCTAGGGCTCGCCAGACATCCAGCGGACTGCTAATATTGACATTAAAACTCGCAGAGCAAATCGAGTTAATGTTAAATAGCTCGAGTTAAACATTGACTCCTTCGGGACGCACGCTCGGATTCTTAGAAAAGCTGGAGAGCCGAGCTCAGGATCGCAAGAGCTTCAGGAAAGATACGCGAGGGATGCTTACATTTTTATAGCCGACCGAGTGCAGCGGATGGAGTTTATGCACGACCATGGGAAGTCATGCTAAAGTGCATCCAAAGTTCACAATGAAGAAGGGGAGGAAAACAAAAAAAAAAAAAAATAAAAATCACAGCCAACTGAATACAATTTAGTCCAATATTACATTTATTTGTTTAGCAGACACTTTTGTCCAAAGCGACGTACATCTCAGCAAAAGTACAATTTATGCATTATATTAAGAGAAAGACACAGCTGCAGACATGCGACTCGAGTAAACCTAGTTTTTTTTTTTTTTTTTTTTTTTTTTTTTTTAAACCTACCACTTGCTGTACCGAGGTTCATCGTTCAAGTAGGTGCATAAAACACAGGATGCATGAATCCTGATAGCCACTCACCCACTTGAAACTGCTTGTCCCATGCAGGGTCACGGTGAGCCAGAGCCTAACCTGGCAACACAGGGCACAGGGCTAGAGGGGGAGGGGACACACCCAGGATGGGACGCCAGTCTGTCGCAAGGCACCCCAAGGGGGACTCGAACCCCAGACCCACCGGAGAGCAGGACCTGGTCAAACCCGCTGCACCACCACGCCCCCCCCCGATACTTTCCTACCATTTTTTTAAGTATTGTAAGATACACAAACAAGCAAATACAATGCTGGAGCAGTGGCGGAATAAAGGCTTCTCTGGGGATGCTCATGAAGTTACCATATATTACTATATTCTACAAGTAACAAATTTACACAACTCATGTCGGTACTTTTCCCATTACTCAATATTATATTTTCTATTGGACCCGTTTTCAGTTGCTTCCCCCCTGAACCAGTTAGGAAATCATTTCAAAGATAAGCAGGGCAAGAAACACCGTACATTGGTCCACCACCCTGTTCTCCACAGTACTCCCATTTTAGACGCTTTTCCTCTTCTCCTGATGCCTACGTAATTCTTTCCTTTCATTAAGGTCACGCTACATTTTTGCCGTCTTTAAATGATCGCTAGGTAGACAGACACGCAACGCGAGGATTGAACGACTCCGATGTTTTCGGAACGTCCGAAAAATTGCACTCCGGGACCGGTTACACGCCCAAACGTGCGCACGCGACGTATTTGTTAGAAGCGCGCAATAAATGAGCAGCTAAGTCCTTGGAAGCGTCGACCATTTACAGCACATATCTGGCCACTGCACCAATGTTGTGGATTTCAGGAGCCCTTTAACACTCAGCAAGTCCAAGGCTGTTCGCAGAGGCGCTTCGAACATCGTCGACGCAGAGAGCCACTTGCTGGGATGCAGGAAAGCGACCCCACGGAGTCGCGATAAGAGCTGGGGAACCGACCTGTCTTTGCTGGAGAGGTCCAGATGCTTGTGGATATCCAGCAACACCTCCTTGAAGAAGCGCAGGCGTTTCTTCTCAGCCTCCTGCGTAGCCTCGAACACCTGCTCCATGTCCTCCATGTAGCGCGGGTTGCAGCGGTTCAGTTCATCCAGAGCCTTCTCGTAGCGCTCCTTGGCCTGCGGGAAGAGCGCCGGCCGTCACCGCTTGCCTGGCGTCCGCAGGGCACAGCACGTACGGCCTCCACGTTTATATCCTGTGCTTGCGTGATGAACATCGATTCATATGGTGGAAAGTGACTAACTGTACTTAAGAATCACATCTACATATATGTCTCCTTTTCCTAATGTAATGTACACGTGTTTTCCATGAGATGCACAGTACAGTATGGGACAGCTGGTAGCGTAGCGGTTAGAGTTGCTGCCTTCGGATCTAAAGGTCGCAGGTTCGATCCCCACCTCCGGCTGTAGTACCCTTGAGCAAGGTCCGTCCGTCCGAACCACTCGCCCCATATGGGACACGGGGAACCGGAGCCTAACCCGGCACATGGGGCGTAAGGCCGGAGGGGGAGGGGACGCACCCAGGACGGGACGCCAGTCCGTCGCAAGGCACCCCAAGCGGGACTCGAACCCCAAACCCACCGAAGAGCGGGACCAGGACCAACCCACTGCGCCACTGCAGCCCCTACCCCTTGAGCAAGGTACTTAACCTAAATTGCTCCAGTAAATTTACTCAGCTGAAGAAATGGGCAAATAATTGTAAGCTTGTAATAACTGTAACCTTAACACTAAGTCGCTTTGGCTAAATGAGAATGTAAATATCGTACAAGTACCGTTGCCATTAAGAACGTGGTCTTGAAGATATAAACCTACTGCAGAACCTTTGAGGAAGCAACTTATTCTGGATCATTGAGTAAAATATTCAGCCACAAAAACTGCCCGAAATGGAAATTTGATACCAGCACCCTGTTGACTGAAGCCGATGACCACCTGCCATCATGGTGCAGACATTCTCTTCGTGAACTGGGACATCAAGTTATTAGCACTCAGCTACAATGTCTATTAGTTGTAAATTGATCTGAAGGTCTTTTTTAAACTGGAATGCCCATGAGGGGTGGGCAGCCACTGGCATTCGGAACCCCAGAGGTTTTTCTTTTTTCTGCCTTGACTTTCAGTTGGGAGCTTTGTTTTTTGGTTCTTTTCCTCTGTGGCCAGTAGGCATAATTACAGCTTTAAACCTGCATGGATACTGCAGTCATTTAATATATAGCCAACTATCCTTTTGTCTTATCCCTTTGTTAAGTGTTGTGTCATTGTGTGAGAAAAGCGCTCTATAAAAACAAAACTAAATTGAAATTAGTCAAAGGTGTTGATAAGGGATGGCTGGCATTGCTGAGTAGAAACAGTGCTGTGCTTTTGCTTGGACGATCCTGATTTGTTTAATAAGTAAATCCACACCATTCCATCGAAGGAAGAGTAGCGGGAAAATACACTATGTGTATTTAAAACGCCAACGAAAAAGGTTTCGATGACAAAAGGTGGCCATTATTACTGTTGCTTCATGAATAAAAGGTGTCAGAGTTCAACCCAACAATATGAACAAGTCTCAACATGCCTTGGACGCTTTCTAATACAATCAAGTGTGAAATACTCTACTTTTACCACCTTTCAACATGGCTGACAACGCGGACAAGCGTGCGTAACACTAGACCGCGGAAAAAGCTTCGCCTACACAATGCGGGCACCTCTTCGACACCACGTTCGTATGGGAACCCATAGCGAAACAATGGAATTAGGAACCGAGCGAGAGGTACGAACGCTACACGAAGTAGAGCTCGTACTGCAGATGGGCATTAAATCCAAGAAATGCTTTAAAATGAACTGTAAACCATATATTTTAATGAATAGATTGTCCTTCTTAGAAATGAAGTAAATGTTGGAGCTCTTCAATAACCAGTCGCCAAGATTTGGCATAATTTGGGCCTTAAGGAGCTTCGGAACGTGTTGCTACTGACACGGCAGCCCGATACCCTGGCCGCATGACCGTCAGCTCACCTTTTCAACCTCCTGACTGCACTTTTCCACCCGATCCTGCAACTTTCGAACCTCTTCTTGAGACTTGGATGGATCGGCTTTGGCGTGGGTCTCCCGGGTCACGGCGGTGCGTTCCTCCTTTCGTGCCTGGTGGTAGCTCTTCTTGGAGGCCTCCACCTGCGGAAGCAGGAAATGAACCCATGTGTTGGTACCGCAGCTATGTTCCATCAGACACCCCCCCCCCCAACGTTCAGCATGTTGATGTGATTTTTTTTTTTTTTAAAAATATCAGATTTTGACCTAAACGTCCATATTCCACGTTTCCCCAAACAACGATGGATTTTTATGCCATTTGGCCACCATATGGAAGTCTGCAAGGCATGTGCAAAGTAGTAACATAGGTAAGAAAAGTAGATCATTCATATGAAACACTTTATTCCCGAGAACTCACCTCCTTCAGCTTCTTAACCCAAGGCTTCTGAGCCTTGCGGAAACCTTCCTCGGCCTCCTTGGTCTCCTTAAGCCCACCAATCATCTGCTTGTGGAAGGCATCCTTCTGCCAGTTCTTCACCTTCTCACTGTCATCCACAGCCAGGTGCTCCTTCAACTCCAGATGGATTTCACTCAGGCAGTCTGCAGCATTCATGAAGGCATGCCAGGCCTTCTCCAGCGTGCCATATTGAGGTCCTTCAGGAAGGACACCATGCGATTCAGCGGAGACAATCGACGGTTCGCTAACCGGATGTTATCCCCAGTCACACTTCAGCCGTGCGCTCAAGTCCGCCAACTCACCTTTCTCAACCAGGCTCCTCCACTTCTTAGCCCAGTCGGTCAGCTGCTGGGAGTAGCTCTTCTCAATCCTGGCCCGCTCCTGGAAGCAACTAACCAGCTCATTGCACAGCCTGTAGCCATCATCGACACGTTTCACTGTCCGCTTGTAGTTCCCTGGCTGAGTATAACGGGAGAGAACAGAACCGTAAACAGCTGAAAGGCAAAGGCTGAGCTCCAGTTACAGGGTGACTCATTTCACAGGTGCCAGTTTGCGGTGCGCCGAAATCAAGGTCGGAAATATCACCGCACATCTAATGCACGTCTGACGTTTTTTAGGTGACGACACGCTCAAAGTCAAAATTTTACATTCACAACATTTACTTAGCAGATGCTTTTCTCCAAAGCGACTTCTAATGAACTCTATGTAGTGTTATGAGCCCACACACCTTATTCGCCGCGGTGACTTACACTGCTAGATACACCACTTACTATGAGTCACTCATCCATACATCAGTGGAACACTCTCTCTCTCTCTCTCTCTCTCTGTCACTCACACACTGTGGGTGAACCTGAACAGCACGTCTTTGGAGTGTGGGAGGAAACCAGAGCACCCAAATACTTTCACTGCAACCACAACAATACGAGTTTCATTAAAATAAAATATGAAAAACTCTAAGACAATTCTCCACTTCAGAAATCACTAGTAAGAAGGGCAATTGCCTGACCTTTAAAGTTTGTCATAAGCAGGACTAACGATTTAATGACCCACTAATAGACAGGGCAGATTCCAGTAGATACAGACTTCATTGAGCCAAAGGGAAATTGCACAAGACCACGGCAACATACATTAAACTGATACTGACATAAGGTTCTGGGGAGAAGGGGGGGGACACTTGAATAAACAGCGTAAAAATAGACAATGAACAGTGCAAAAAAAAAAAAAAAAAAAAAAGGGGGGGGGGGGGGGCATAAAAGTCAGCGACAACTCAATAAATGGGCTGACCAAGCACAGGAAATCATGGATCTGGGACCATAAACCATCACGCTCGTTCTTCACCTCCGCAAGAAAGCTCGAGCGGGATGGTTGACCCGCCACGACAGCCCGTGGCGCACGTTCCAAGCCGCTATGCTTCTTACCTCCCAAAAACTGTCGCTGCTTCCCACGTCCCTCAGGTCCCCGTTGGAAGACATGGCGGGCTTTCCCTTGCAGCAGAGAATGTTGGCGGCTTTCTGTCAAACTGGAGCAACAAAGAGCATGGCGATTGCGTACGTTTCGCGCAACGATCGTTTCCAACATCAAGCAACAGTTACGTGGCTTCAAATCAGTACAGAAAAGTGACACGGCTGTCCATCAACTAGTCGGAATGATTTAAGAGTAAATTAGACCGGAGAACCGAAGAGCATGACGCACAACAGCGTGTGAAAGGTCTCACCTCTGCTCGCCTGCGTCTCTGACCAGACTAATCAAGAGGAGAGGCGGCTTCTCGACGGGTGAGGCTGCATGACTGGGGTTCTATAAATAATGATGATACACCACCCCATAATCCTCCTCCTCAAACATCTATTAATACACCGCTCAAGTTGGAGTAGGTCACGCTTAATAATAACTAATAAAGGTGCATTCCCATCACAGCTGATGACCCTTGCCCACTCCGCTCCCTCTTTCCCCTCACATTGATAAAGAAAGAAAAATCCATGAGATATGGTTTTTTTCATGATTGGAGGTATTACATTGGATAAGGCCTTAAAGCAGCGTCCTACCCAAGTTTTGGGCAGAAAATTATTGCTGGGGCTTGAGTTAGAGCTTGGAGCTCAGCCTTCCGACCCTCCCTAAAATGTCCGATCTAGAAAACCTTAACCCCGAACTTAAAATTTTGAAATTAATTTTCAAAATCTTTTTATTAAACAAAAAAAGCTGAGGACACGCCGATCACAGATTGTCAGCAGGATTCACACCCCCTTCGTGTTACTTGGAGCTTCTGTTCGTGGGACCATTGTTCAGCTGAAAGGCGAATTCCCATCTAAGTCACTGCAAACAAGATCTGAAACAGGTTTACCTTTACTGTTTATAAATATAACGCAGCAAATTCCAGACATTCAGCCCTAACAACATTTCCAGGCCTTTTGATGTATTTGTACCAACAGTATGATGCTGCAGGATTATTATAGGTCATGTGCATCACTTACCCTT
This sequence comes from Scleropages formosus, assembly GCF_900964775.1. Taxonomy (NCBI): domain Eukaryota; kingdom Metazoa; phylum Chordata; class Actinopteri; order Osteoglossiformes; family Osteoglossidae; genus Scleropages; species Scleropages formosus. Next base: position 22,983,121 of record NC_041816.1, read on the forward strand.
TTGAAATATGAGTTACAATCTAATCTGACCACGCCAAGACACATTTGGCTGGGTCATCTGGGTATTATTTAGCAATATTATCCTGATTTTCACCCCAGCACATGGACTACTCTTGTAGAGCTCTGAATATTGTTCGAAAAAAAATCATCATGGGACTTGCAGCATCCCACTAATTTCCTCTTCATTATAAAATCACATAAAAAGAGTCACTCTTGCCTGTAGGGCTCATGAAAGCCAAACCAAAAACGAGTTTAAATAGTACATAAACATGTGACTATGTACAAATAAACTTTTGCTTTCTCATTTATTCGTTTAGCTGACGCTTTTCTCCAACGCAACTTAATTATGTTCCAATTAATAAAGCTGGGTAATTTTACTGGAGGAATTTAGGGTAAGTACCCTGCTCACGGGTACTACAGCTGGAGGTGGGATTCAAACCCGTGACCTTCGGGTCCAAAGGCAGCAGCTCTGACTGCTTTGCTACCGGTTGCCCCATCCGAACATCTGGTTATCATCCAGGGCTGAGTTTTACATTGCCAACAAATTTCTAAACTAAACAAATAAAATTTAAAAAAAAAAAAAAAAAAATGCTCAATTCACTGCTTGAGCCAAAGGACTAAAATGTATGACGACGACGTGACGGCGATCGAAAACAGCGGTCAGACTGACGTTTTAACAGGGAGAATAAGTGCAAACGCCCTCCCTCCCGGTTCCACATACGAGTCTGGTTAATCGACGAGCGCTCCCCGCCAGAGTAAACGAGAGCATAAAAATTGTTCCAGTGACCACACTGTCACGACACCAGCGCTTCCAGAACACGACAATGTGCTTCTCAACATGCACCTTTTACGCAATTCATCTGCGGACAAGAAAAAGACCCCCCCCCTTCCATTCACAGGGGAAAACCATTGCAGTATGTCTGTGACAGGGAGGCTGCTGAATCCTGTCCAGGAACAAACTGGGGGTGGGGTGCAGTGTGTGTGGTGGAGGGGGGTGGTGGAAAGTATGCTTGGGAGAAGGGCATTTCCCACAGTCATGCTGAAAAGACAGCATCTACAAGGAGCTCACTTGAGCAAGCCTTGTTCATTGAGAAGGGTGTATTTTCAGCCCGCTCTAGGGCGAACGAGCTGGTCAGAAGGGATGGGAACGCGCTGCAACGGCAGCGTTGGGGGTCGAGTGACAATGCGCCGATAAAAGGACGAAATAGTTTCGGCCGGATGAAAACGCGTCCACCTCCCGGTTCGCTAAAGGTGCCCTTCCGGCGCTGTCCGTCATCCCCACGCGTTCCGTATTCCACCGCGATCCTGCCGCTGGAAAAGTCCACCACGCGCTGAAGTCTCGTCCAGCGGCCCGTCCCCGCACGGCTTTTGTAAGTAAACATGACGGGGACGAACTGCCGCGCGCAGGAGAACGGAAAAACGAACGTGTCGGTGCCAGCAGCTTACTAAAAAAAGGCGCCGTATGGGGACCATCCTTGAGCCGGCGCGCCTTCCCCTTCGCGTCTGCATAACGAAGCGCCAACTAAAAGTATCTGGGTGGAGGCGCCGCGGATGAGTAATTACACGGATGTTTCGGCAAGATACGCAGGCAGAAATGAATAGCCTGCGAGCGATCGTCTAGATGTCTTCTCGGCGTACGCTCGAGAGACCGGGCGGCCTCCCGGCCCGGAGAACCCGGTTACTGTAAATAAAATAGCCTCGGTTGAAGCGATAGCTAAAATGCGTCGAAGCTTCGTTCGGACGACGCGAAACGCGCGAATCGTGCCGACTTTCGAGACGCGAAAGATTACACGAGGGCTCTTTCTAAATACGTTGTTAAAGGTAGGCAGGCCTAAATAAAGCTCTGTCGAAGTCGGCGGTGGGAGCGCGCGGGCGGAAGAACGGCCGCTATGTTCGAAAGCGATTTTACGAGAACGAACCCCCGTCGAATGCGGCGCCGAGAACACGGATCTGGGTTACGTGCCTCTCGCAAACAAAGACTACATCCGCCCTCCTCGGCCTTCAGCGGTATAAATCAAACATAGCGGGACTGCAAACCAAGAAGAACGTTTAATGGAAGCCAAATGCAAGCGAAGTAGGGTAGGAGCGCACAAGTTGGCGAGACCTGAGGGACAAATGCGGTACCCAAAACAGACCCCAACAACCAGAGCTATATCGGAATAGGATGCTGCAGTGAACAAACCCGTCTCCCAAGCTAAATTTCCAGAGCCTGCAGGAAAATTAAGATTTCAGGGACTGCGATGGGAGCAACAGCTGTGGCACATCAAGCTCCTTGCAAAACTCGTGACAAAACTACGCATAACAAGCCGAAACGTGTCTACAACATCCGACGGAGGGTCAGCTTTCGATTCCAGAAATCAGATCAACGCGAGGGGGGACTCATCTGCTCCAGATCGACGTCGAACAAAAAAAAAATTTAGCGGAATTAAGTATTTCCGTACGCGGTATTGATGATGAACTATTACGGAGAACCGAAAGCCCAACACGTCGTCTTCATTTCGATAATGGACAAAATCTAGGAGCGGAGAGCACAACTCACCTGAGATGAAGTGAAATGTGCAGCAGTTCTGGGTGTCCCTGCGGGGCCCTTGGCTTTCTGCACTGTCCTGGAAGACAAGCAGGACACTGCGAGCACAGTGAAATGGCACCGTCCCTCCCGGGATCACATCATCGCCGATACGGGATGCGGCCAAATGTACCCGCGAGAGCCCCGGAGGTGGCAGATTTTGAGCCCAAAGGTGAAATGCCACACGCGGAAGGCTTGGAAAACCTGTGGCGGGGCGCTGACAAAACCGTATGGCACAGCACCAGAGAATGCGCCGCACGAGTAGCTCGTGGAGTTCGACCCCGAAAGCAAAAGCCACGAAGTCGTGATAAACGGGATACTGGGCTTTTACCCTTTAAGGCACGTGATTATTATTCTTCTCTGTGGCCCTCGGTCAACCGTGACCAAATATAATCTATCACAGGGCGCACATCTGCAGGTCGCGTTCTGATTTTCCCGGTCGACCCTGCGATGGACCGACGTGCGGCCCCCGAGTGTAAACTTCCCCGTGCCCCACTCTTCTGGAACAGACTCTGGACCACCGCAGTCCTGTACTAGACCATCTGGCACCAACGTTGCATTAGCCAGTGACTTCACCATTATTCCTAACACACTTGCCTGCCAGCAGAAGTTTACCATTTCTTTTCAGCCTTATTCCGCTAACCTGCTTATCATGTTAGATCAGAGATGTCATTATTTTAAATATGACACTGTGTGCATAATCTGACAATTATTTAATAACCTATTAGAAGCACTCTGAGTAGAAACGAGAACTTCTTATGGAGATCTGTTGAAAGCAGAGCATCTGCAATGCAATCTCCCGCGAAGCACGCAGCTCCCAAGACCCCCCCTGCTGATCCCACTCTCTTTCTGTGACGAAGCTTCTATGATACAACCACCTCAGCGGGTAAAAGGCCCCACTGTTCTGGGCTCGGCAAGAGAATATACTCCACTCCCCGGAGAACCGTGCCTCTCCGGTCTCCGGGTCAGTCGAGGCACAAAGGGACACTTTGTTCACCGCGCTTGGTTTCTTTCAAAATGCTTCACAAAAAGCCACAGAATCCAGCCTCTTCCAAACACCTCATTTTACAGCTCATTGACTCATTCCAAAATCAAGTCTTGCTGCACACAAAATTCTGTAGTTTTTTTTATTGTGACGAAGCAACATGCTTATTTTTCTACCGAACACATTATCGTGACTAAGTACAAATTGACGAGTAAATTTAGTATGACACATTGAACAAACACCAGATTGCAAGACCAAAAGTCCACTGGGGGGGGGGGGCAGCCATAGGAATGCGAAACAGTGTTAACTGCAGTTAACTGGGGGTTTTTGTAAAGGTGGAGACACTTAGATGATGAAGCAGAAAGGCATGACCTACAAAAGCCCTCTACAACAAACCTACAAATAAAAATATGCAAATCAGAGCAACAGAGCTTTGAAGTACTGATTTTGGCACTTAAATCTGCAGAAAATCTGCTTTTTCATGTACCGTAGACATTCCTAATTTTGTGTTGCCTGCCACCATTTACATTAACTGCATGGAGACCCAAAAAAAAAAAAAAAAAAAACCCATTCTAAATAGGACTAAGACAATGAATTTAAAAGTCCAAGATGAAACTGAAGGCAATGGCAACATGGGTTCGGCTTAATTATACAGTAAGCCAGGTATAAATATTAGCCTCCCTCAACATAAACAGAGGTTAAAACTGCACGTGCTCATTTGCGGAGCCTGAAACAGTTTAAGTTTTTAGTTCTGTGTATAATAAAGCTCAAAAACTGAAGTCAGGTAGGCAGTAATACGACAAATAAATATAATAACACAAATCGTAGGCCTTTGAGACCAGGTAATATAAATTTCCACCAGACCTGCTGGAACAGAACGAGAAGTTTAAGTGGAAATCAGAAGCACAAAAAAGGGTGAAATCAGACATAAGGCTGTTGAAGCCTTAACCCCCCCCCCCCCCCACTACAATTTTCTCATATTTAAGAAAACACTACTTATTGTTCATTCCAAAGCTTAAATATGTCAATGGAAAGAAAAAGTTTCAAGGAGTTTAATTCCGGTTACCTTTATGGTATAAAAACACTGCACTTAACACTGTTCAAAGTGTTGAAGGTCTGCAGATACAAAACAATCAGTGAAAAGTTGCTTGTTGTTAGTCAATGAAGTTAAACTCAAGCTAATAATAAACCAGAGGGGGAAGGGGGGAGGGAAAAAAAAAAATCTGTTGTAGGAAAGGCTCACTGAACATTTCCAATGCAGAACTGTAACAGCAAAGTCTCATTTCCCAACAACCTACAGAGCAGAACTATAAACAAAAAAATATATGGAAAAAAAATACATTTTAAAAATTGTCCATATGCTTGCCAACTTTGCACGTATCAATACCTGCTTGCAAACTACACTCAGCGGTATGTGCCATGTGAAAGTATTAAATCCTGTATTTTCCAAGTATTTTCAAGGATTTCCCATAAATGCTTTTTATTAGAGAAAATTTACATATTTTTCCCTTGATAAAACAACAGCCCCAAGAAAACACTGTTACAGAACTAGAAGTCGCGCCTTCCTCCAGCATTCTGATCACATCAAACAAAAATTGTTACAAATTAAACAGCCGCTGATCTCTATGTAATCAGGGTTGAAAACCCATTAGCAAAATGAATGCATTAATTTGGCCACTCTAGTAGATGCTAGAAATAACTCGGAACCCTGAAACTAGTATTTTTTTTTTTTTTTTTTTTTTTTTTTTTGTTTTCCTGCCCATTCTGGAGTCCGCGCGCGCAGACTCACCTTTTTCCAAACAGTTACATATTATTATCTAGTTACACAGCATAATGTTACCTGCTGCTGTCTTAGCGCTTTAGCTGTAACTACGCATCACATTTACAAAACGAATGATTAAGCGCCAGCAGTAGTGATATCCATGTGTTTAAGATTTTTGGCCGCTTTTCAGCCGCGCGCCGAATAATGCGAACGGATAATTATTTCGAGCAGAGAAACAAAAGAAGCCGAAGCGCCGCGCCGTTTCCAAGGACACGCGCGCGCGTCGTTTCAACAAAAGTTGTTATTTCAGCGGCGGTACAACATGCCATGGGGGGGGCTCACGCGGCGAGGCAAAATTTTTGGACGGGGAATCGAGTCGCGGCGTTTCCACCGCGAGCACAACCCCCAAGATCACGACGATCGTGTCCACGTACCTGTTGCGGCTTCCCGAGTGGGCGCGAGGATCGCCGCGCGACTCGGAGAAAGTGCGGGCAGATCAGGGACGACGATGTTCCCCCCCGGACATGTCGCTCACTAAGCGAAGTCGGTGCACTGGGATGATGATGATGATGATGATGATGATGATGTGCACGCGGCAGATTTGGGACATTTAATCGGACGGAGCCCGTGCGCGCGCGTCGCTCAGCGCCTCTCTCTGTCCTTCATCCCCACTAGTGACTAGCGGTGAGAAGCGGCGCTTCGGTGCCTCTTGAGGTCGCCTGGGAGGCAGGATGCTCCGGAAACGCAAATCATCGCCTCGGTGCACGAATGCAGGGGCGAGAAAGCAGCGTGAATGTTTCCCCGCGCGTCCGTCGTGTCCCGCCGCGCTCCTCTCGTCTCGTCTCTTCTGGACGCGTCGATATTGCGCTTTGGCACCGCGTCCATTGATCCGCTTAGCCGCGCGCTCCAGTTAACCCTTACCTCGCCTACACTGCTCTTTTTTTTTTTTTTTTTTGGTCTGTCCCGCACTCAGACACGCGCGCGCTTCTTCATATTTCATTCGCTCTCGCTCAATGCATGGAGTAAAGGAATCCCAACCCCATCTCAAGTTTATATCTTCCAAAAAAAAAAATAGACTTGCACTTTTTTTAATTAGCTAGTAAAATAACTTCCGTTTTAATATGCACATCGCTATATTAAATGTATTCGAGATGCACTTGGAGAAAACTGTCTGTTAAATGAATATATGTAAACATGGAAAAAAAAACCTACTAATCACAAATACAACTAATGGATGAGGTTACTACAAAGCTAAACAAATAACAGGCCTGAATAAGGATAAAAGCATGTGCCATCTGGTGTGTATTAATTCCCGAGTTAAAAGCAATTTACTTAAGGCAGACAAAGGAAACACAAAGTATAAACATTTGGCGGTTAGGCTGTGCTAACACACTCATCTTGTTTTGCGTTATTTTATTTAAACGAATTAAATTTGTTTGAAATTGAGTAAAACAACTGAAAAGCCCTAAATTACATTGAACACAAAACACAGACCGGGGGGGGGGGGGTTAGCCACTAAAACAGAGGAACTGCGAGTCCTGAAAAAAACAGTGACCTTCTACTTTTATTTTGAAATGCTGTGCTAGTTTTTAATTCCGGGTCCTGACCTACTTTTCCATGGTATCCCAACCCCAAGGTGGATTTCTCATACAATACAGTGCTAGCAAAACACGCCCTGGCAACCATAACCCGGAAGTTAAAACCGGTCGCCATCTTGTCCACCGCTGCTATAGAGGCGGGTTGTTTTAGACATGTTAATACTTTCGGGCAGTTCGAGTGCAGTTACTTCGTTCTTAGTTTAGTAGTTTTCCAGTGTACAGTACAGCTATACGTGTGTCCAGAAATTAAGTGACTCGGTGAAAACTGCACTTCTCACTCAGTCTTAGTGTTTTATCATTGTATTATTTGAGACTTGTAATGATGGGAACTCATGTATTAAATTGCATTCATAAAGTTATTTCTGGTTTAATTACATTTTCCATGTATTGTTTCCTTCATATGGTTCCTACTACTTTAATAATACGGGGTGCCGCCAGTCAGTTCTAAGGCTCTCCGCCGCGTGGCGCTGCTAGACAACTAAACATGTGAGCTCAGTGTAGCGACACCCAGCGGCCACTGTTGAAACTTTTTATACCATTCCGAGGATTTAATGTAGTTATTTTTTTAATTCAAATTTACTCGGGTATTTCAGCCATGCTTTCAAGTGAAGTCCCAGTTTTGGTTATAATTTATTTTTAATTGCAAAAGTGTTTCTTATTTCTAGAACTGGTTTATGTTTGCAAATTTGCATAACCAAGATTAGCAACACATAAACAATTAAAGGCAAAATAAATTTCATGGCGCAGTTCTTGAGTCCTACCGCTGCCATTTCCATGTTCGGTTTGCGGTGCTAAACACTGCACGGTAATGGTCAATGGCTCCTGTAGACTTTATGATCGGTAGCGGTGTGCGTGTGGGGCTAAAAATGGGTTTGACTCTGACTCATTTCACTGCTCAATAACACATTCTGAGTAGTGCGAGAACAGTTTTCACGCAGCAGTCCCAAAATTCCGTTAAATGAGATGAACCGTCTCCACTTCCGACATCACATCCCGTTACTGTTACGCAACGCGACACACGTGCTCCGAGGCGAAGTTGCAGGGGGCGGGGAGACAGTTACAAAACATTCCGAACGTGACGTCACGCGTCACGCCCACATCGGCGCGCGGCTCGAAGCCTCTGCGATGGAAACGGCGCCTTGACCGTCGCGTTCCACCATTTCCTGCAGGTAACGGCGCGGCTTTGGCGCGGCCTGCTCGCGGTCAGCACGCGTCCGAGCGGTTCGCTGAGACACGACGAACGTCGCGGCGCAGGTCGGAGGTGCTTCCTCGGACTCGAGCGAAGTTTCCTGCAAGAATTCGGCGAACACAGCTCGTCGCGTCACGTCGCGTCGCGGCTCGGTGTTGTCGCCGCGTGCGCTGTTGTTTTCACCGCGTGTTTCCTCCTCCAAGCGCCATGGTGAGGAAGACGAGCCCCAGCGGGGGGCGGAAACGGCCCGGAGAGGCTCCTCCTCCTGCGGACACTCTCTCGAAAAAGTTGAGGAGGAGGAAGGAGGGTGAGCAGCCGCCCGTCACCCCCAAAGTAAGGGTTCGAATCCCACCTCTGCTGTAGTACCATGCCATGGCATGAGTCAGTTTGAGGTACTTAGCTTGCCTTGAATTGCTCCATTAAAAAAAAAAATAAAAAAAATAAAACCACGACCCTGCTGTGTAAAGGGATAAGTAATTATAAGTAGCTTAACTGTTGCTTAACTCAAAACAATGTTGGTAACTCGACTTTCCAGTGATTTACCCTAGGCTAGTACTGCATCTCAGAGGTGCAACAACAACAACAGCAGCCTGGGGTTTGGATTCACACTTGAACCTTAAAGCCTTTCATCTTGCTGGGTGACAGCTCATCACCCAACCCCCCACTTCACTTGCCTGCTGGCTGGAATAGAATGCAATAGGAAGGGACTTGAACCCCAGACACCTCTGGTTTGTACTTGCTGCACCTAAAGTTCTTTTTATTTGAGCTGTTTGTACATTGGAAGCTGGAAGTGAGATTCTGAACAAGAGTTATTAATGATCATGTGGATGACGTTTTTCTCCAAAGCAACTTACAGTGCTAAGGTACCTACAATTCCATTTATACCGCTGGGTCATTTTTACTAGAGCAATTTAAGGTAAGTACTTTGCTCAAGGTTACTACAGCTGGAGGTGGGATTCGAACCTGCGACCTTTGAGGAAGCTGCTGTAACCGCTACGCTACCAGCTGTCCCTGGTCAAATGTCCCTACCCGGAGCCATTTACTTGAAATATTTTAGCCAAGGGCTCTATGGCAGAGGCCTCTTCTGGGACTTGAATTGTTAACCTTTGGGTTGAAAGTTTGTGGTCGTAACACCGGTGTTACTGCCCTCGCTGTTAAACCACTGGCAATTTTATCAAACTCTTGCAGGACGCGGTGCGCAGGAAGCTGCTACGGGTCGGAGCGTTAAGAAAAACAGAGCCACCAGCATCGTGCATTACATTTACCGCAACTCCCTGGGGCACCATATCTACTCTCAGATGCGACAGGTAAGAGAATCAGGTATCAGCTTGTACTGTAAATTTGCATTACATTTACTCATTTAGCTGATGCTTTTTCTCCAACGCAGCTTGGGTAATTTATATAGCTGGGTAATTTTCACTAGTTCAAAATAGGGTAAGTACCTTGCTCAAGGGTACTACAGCTGGAGGTGAGATTCGAACCTGTGACCTTTGGGTCCAAAGGCAACAGCTCTAAGCATTACACTAATAACTGTCCCCAAATGTATTTGATGTCTATAGAGTCTTAATGACAAATGATTAAGATTAAATGATCAAACGATTCACCATGGAAAACTTTATAATATAAAAAAGTGGGGAAAACAGTGGTGCAGCGAGTAGTGCTGCCACTTCACAGTGCCTGGGTGGTGCGAGAACATGAGTTCGATTCCCCTGTGTGCAGCTGGCATATTCTCATCTCTGCACGGGGTGTGCCTGGGTGCTCTGGTTTCCTCCCACAGCCCAAAGACATGCAGTCCTGGTGAATTGGTCACTCTAAATTGCCCTTAGTGTGTGTGTGGCTACCCTGCAATGGACTGGTGTCCCATCCAGGGTGTACCCCCCCAAGCCTTGCGCCCAGTGCTTCCGAGAAAGTCTCCGGAGCAACCGTGATCCTGCTCAGGATCAGTGGTTATTTAAATTGGATTGAGTGCACATGTGTAAAGTTTCAGTAAAAACAGAAATCTCATTTTGATGGTGCAGTGTTGACAAGGACCAGCGATGGGTGGGAACTGGGAAGCACTCTTCTACAGTTAGGCTTCACCACTCCTGTGTGTGTCTGTGTCAGAGAGAGAGAGAGAGAGAGAGAGAGAGAGAGAGAGAGAGAGAGAGAGAGAGAGAGAGAGAGAGAGAGAGAGAGATCACAGCTGACAGTAAATGAATGGGCTGCAGCAATGTGTGTGTTTTCATGTCCCAACAGTGTCTCCAGGAGCCCTTTCTGCGTTCCCTGAACTGCTATCAGCTCTTCCGCACAGCGAGCCCCTTTGACCGTAGAATAACCTGCCTCGAGTGGCACCCGAACCACCACGGGACCCTGGCTGTGGGCTCCAAGGGGGGAGATGTCGTCCTGTGGGACTACAACTCTCGAAAGATGACCTGCTTCATTCAAGGGGTAAAAATGGAATTAAGATCCTTTTTTTTATTTTTAAAAAATGTTAGGCACCCTAATTGTTTTTGAACACTGGGTACCCGAATATGGATTATATGGATGGGGTTATTCATACATAGGTGTGTTAAATTCTTCTACAGTTCTCATATTCTGCATGTGATAGCATGTCACGGTGGCGCTGGTGCCTCACGGTACTTGAGTTGGGCGTTTGAACCCGGCCCGGTCTGTGTGGCGCTCGCGTCGCGTTCCCGGTAGCATGAGTTTCCACCAGGTGCTCTGGTTTCCTCCCACACTTCACAAGTTGTAGGTGAATTTGTGACTTTAAATTGGCCTTACTGTGTGTATGATTGCTGTGGATGGACTGGTGTCCTGTCGCCCCGTGCTTCCAGGATAGACCTCCAACCCCCCGCGACCTTTCACTGGACAAGAAGTTACTGATCAGAGATGGATCAGTGGTGTGTGTTTGTGTGTAACCTCCAAGCACATTCCTATGGATTTTTTTAAAATTCTAAAAGATTTTTCCTCAATTCCCTGTGTGATGTCAGTGAGATTGGTAGCTTTTGTGAGGTTAGTCTTTGCTGACATCAAGAGTGCTGATTTCTCGTGATCGCGAGCTGAAGTGTGTATGGGCTTCTTCACCACAACAGCACCCCCCGTTAATTTTTATCCAGATGCGCAAGATAAGGAGAGCCTTATCAAATTAATTGTTTTTGCCCTACATTGCAGACTGTTCAAAGTGCACTTCTAAGACCTCAGTGTTTTTACAGCGCGGTAAAAGTCGCACGTTTTTTTTTTTTTTTGACTGTCACGGTCCATCAGGGACACAGCCCTGCAGTTCTGTGCTCGTGAGGCTTTAAGACAAGTCTAGCCTGCTCTCTTTGTTTAGATAGGTGCCGGGGGCTCCATCACAGACATGAAGTTCAACCCTTTCAATCCAAACGAGCTGTTCACTTCGTCTGTTGGGGGCACCACCTTGCTCCAGGACTTCAGCGGGAATGTCCTTCGTGTGTACGCCAGCACTGAACTCTGGGAGTAAGAGAGAGAGCTCTGTTGTCGGACACACTTGCACACGTTACCGTTCCCCTGATGTACTATCAAGGGTCAGTTGCCGACGCGCTGACGTTGCACGCTCCGTGATGCTTGTTTGGATAACACGATTGGGGCTTGACAGTACGTGAACCCTAAAGGGATGGTCATTATTTGTGTATAGCATATTAAAATAAACTTTTCACTTATTTTTACACCTGCACTACTTGCGTGTTTCTCCTGCACCCAGTTTCCTCTAAAGTAACATATGGAATTGGTCATTACACACCTATTATGTCACACGAGAAACACCGATTCCCTTTAAATAACCATTTTGTGCTAAAACTAAGGGACACAAGGGGTTCACACACTTTCAGGAATTTTACTTGTACAAGAATGTGGTACTATGAGAGTTTACTCTGTTTTTGACCTTTACTTCACTGTGAAGTTCTTAAGATTGGCGTCTTGGGAACACAAAGTTGTTCTCCATGTTTGATGCTAACTATATTAAGGCTTGGGTGGTGAATATAGCCCCCCTCTCCCCAAAACCCCTGCAGATTTGTGTTTTTTACCAAGTTTCAAGTTTGAAGTTTAGTTTGTTGTCATAGGTACAAGTACCATGTACAAGTATTATGAAATTCTTCCTGAATGCTTCTCCACAGACTATGGACAAAGACGGAGACAATAGAAATACTGCACAAACAAAACAATGACGATGACAGTGAGTAGTGCAACAGCAATAGCAATAAATAATGGTAACAGTAATAACAATAATACCAGTTGACAGTCAGAGAACTCAGAAGGAGAGAATGAGAATGCTTAAAGTGGCAGTGTAACTTACCAATGTGCTTGGGAGGAGCAATCCAACTCTAGTTACTAAAGGTGGCACATCGGTTAGTGTTGTGTATTCTCACAGGAGTGGGGTAAAAGCTGTTCCTGTACTTAGCAGTGCGGGTTCAAATAGACCTGAGCCGCTTTGCAGAGTTTAACCAGTTTTTGGGAATTTGCCCAAGCCTTTGGATAATTCCTTTGCAAATAAGTATCGGCGTGAGATTGACCGAATCGGAGTTTGTCTGTGCTGTTTTATGATGAAGGACCAATCTGACAAAGTCACTGCTTTTTTCCACAAACACACTCCGTGTACATCTGGGGGGGTAGTTGGTTCATCCTGGAGAGGGTACCAATCACAGAACACATGGTAAGGGCCACTAGGGTCACCAGTTCACCTAAGTGATGGTATGGATTGATTGATTGGATTGGAAGAACCCAGCACAGACACAGGGAGATGAAGCAGATGGTTGGCAGAGCTGAGCTCACATCTGGACCCATAACCTGAAAGGTGTGAGCCAACAGCCCTAGTTGCCGTTACCCTCCTTCCTGGGAAGAGTCCGAGTGACAAAGGCAGGATGTTGTTGGGCGGTACAGCGTAGCCTTTACTTGTATAAACGACCTCTATGATGGGCTATTTGTCTTTGTGTGACAGAAGGGAGCTGGGGACTGTATCGGGGCCCTGAGGTTCTGCCCTAACGATCCGTCCAAGTTTTACACGGTTTCTGGAGACGGCACTCTCTCCCTGCGGAGCTTTGCCGACGGACAGGCGACGGTTCTGTCCAGTACTGCCGACTGCGGTCACGACCGGCATGACAACTGGTGAGACCCTCTGTGCTTTCTCATGCCCGTCATCGACTCGAGACGCGGAGCTCTTTCGGCGTTTCGGTCGTAGCTGCGACCCTTGACGGAGCCTTCGTTTGAGTAACATCGCAAAGGAAGCGGTTGCATAGGGAAGGTTTCTGCAGTTTTGAGGAATTACGTGCTCTTCTGCTTTATATGATTTCATTGTGATGCTGTAGCTTAATTACTGTCACAGTGAAGACTGGTCAACCGGAAACATCCAGTTCTCAGCAGCTGACTCAAATTACACACTTAGAACAGTAAATTCTCTTCCAACTTCATCGGAAACTGCACTTTTTTTTTTTTTTTTGGAACTTGGAGATACCAAGTTTTCTCAGCAATATCCTAGTTTACTATTCAGTAACTTATTTCTACCTGTCCTTCGCAGCTTTTGGTACTGTAGTGTGGACGTGTCCCAGAGCCGACAGATGGTGGTAACCGGAGACAACGTAGGACGGGTCCTGCTCCTAGACATCAATGGCCAAGAGGTGATGGGGACCGCGAGGCAGGAGAGGTGTACGCGATCATAAACTCGCAACAGGCGATGGAGGGAGGGACCGGGGTTCAGGCGTGTCGTTCAAAATCAAATGACACCACTGCTCTGTTCAGTTGTGGAACCAGAAGCTGCACAAGGCCAAGGTGTCCCACGTAGAGTTCAACCCCTGCTGTGACTGGCTGCTGGCCACGGCATCTGTGGACCACACGGTCAAACTGTGGGACCTGAGGAACATCAAGGACAAAGGCAGTTTCCTGCACGAGATGCCCCACGACAAGGCAGTCAACTCCGGTAAGATGACGAATGCCTCTTGTCGTTCGGTGACACTGCTCAACATTTTTACTCTGATTGTGCACGGTTAGGTACTGTACCATTCTCATGTGCTCAGATAAGCTCTTTGGAATTGCTTGTATGTAATTAGTGTTGTGCATGCAGTAGGTTGAACATCTGAACGTCAGTCTGAGCCGTCAATTGTGTGAACCACTGCTGCCCTTCAAAAAAAAAAAAAGAAAATTTACAGTATCTACTACTGCACTGGTCGTTACGCTGAAGTGCTGCTGCTTAAAGCGTTTGTTTACAAAGACACAACGCAACAAAATTTTTTTTAAAGTTCTTAGTTATGCCGATTTTTGGCGTTATGATTAAAGCTTGATCACAAAAATTATTCAGTGTTCCACTTCTTGTTTGTGGCTGTTGAAAGGAGAAATACTTTTTCACGTTAATGGCGTCTACAGGTAAAAGAAACCGCGATGTGTCATCAACCACTATTCTCATGTATGTTGTATCCAAACCATTTGAATAACTGAGCCAAACTTTCTCTATTAGTTTGGATAATCAGTGTTCTATTGTGTTTGGTTGTCATCGATACAAACGTTGGTCACAAGGCTGCTTCGTTCGTATCAACCCTGAGTAATAAGGATTTGATTCTGGCAGAGAGAATGGAAGCTCAGATGGTGCCGGACTGATCACTTTCATACACTGTAGCGTCACAGTCGCACCACTGTAATTTTTTTCTTATGGTCCAAACACGACAGCCTACTTCAGCCCCATTGATGGCTCCAAGCTGCTGACCACAGACCAGTATGACCAAATAAGGGTGTACTCCTCCTCCAACTGGTCCAGGCCCCAGAAGGTCATCTCCCACCCACACAGGCAGTTCCAGCACCTAACAGCCATCAAGGTGAGTGATGGAGGAGTGAAGGGTTAGGGTTAGGGATATAGGGTTGTTGCATGGACACTACTGCCTCATCTTGGTGTCATGTAGGGATTTCGTCCGACTTTGCCACACGTCACAGGTACAGTTCTGTAGCTGGACTTGGAATATGCAAGAAAAATTGAGTCTGGTTATGGTGGCACTTAAAAAAAAAAAAAAAAAAAAAGTCAGGGTTTCACAAAAACTTAACGGGTTATTGTAACGCACGGGGAGCAAGGCATCAGTTATTTTGTCATGCTGTGATGAGTAAACCTTGCAAAACCTTGTTTTGCTGCTGACATGTTAATTTAAAGCAACTTGCACACTTTTTTTTTTTTTTTTTTTTTTTTTTTTAAAAGAACAACTTATTTGGGATATATTTGAACAGTCTAAGGGTATAAGGTTACAAGAGCAGTGAACCACGTGGAGTACGAAGTTGCCAACTTGCTTCCAAAGTCTTGCTCTTTACTGCTTGTCCGTCAGTACAACCTGTAAACGTTGTAGACCTGATACCATGTGGGATCACATACAACGCGGTCAGAGCTTGGACCGTACATTTTTTTTCAACCGGTTCCTTTCCACGCATTTCAAATCTGGGTAGTTCCCAAACACATTTCCAAAAGAGGGAAAGTTGTACAATATAGTGACTGGTACAACACGGACCAAAGGTGAAAAATAGTGTTTACATTTAGTGAAAAAACCTTTTGAACGGTGCCTAGTAGAGCTACATTGTTTTTGTCATTCCTGTTGTAAAGTCTGCTATTTCCGCGATCTTTTGCTGTAACTTTGCTCTCTTGCTCCAAAGCAGTATGGGTTTAAATGGGTCAAGTGTTTGGGAGACTAATTTGCAAAGACTGTCAAGTCAGCAATGTTGCAAAAACGCCTGACCCCCCCGATCGTTTCACTTCTCTTTATTATCTTGCTACAAAACAATGCTGCTTTGACTCATTGAGCAATGCTTTGCAGCTGACTAATTTGCAAAGTCAACCAAGTAAGGGGCAGCTGGTAACCTAGTGGTTACATCTAGGTCCTTTGGACCCACAGGTCACAGGTTTGATTCCCACCTCCAGCTGTAGTACCTTACTCAAGGGTACTTACCCTAATTTGCTGCAGTAAAATAACCCAGTTGTATACATGGATAAATATTTGTAAATAGCTTAACATTGTAAGTCTCTTTGGAGAAAAGCATCTGTTGAATGTAAAATGTAAATATGTCCTGTAAATAGCCCTGTAGCAATAATAAAGTTCTGTAACCCTGTTATCACATGTAGATACTCTGGTTCATTAATAAAAACAAATTGTTGATTTGTTCAGTGTCATTAGTAATTATGAAGTTTGTACGCTGCGACACATCACTTATTTTCACTCGCCCATGTGTGCCGAGCATTACGTTAATCTCAGCAGCAAACTGGAGTTAAACTTTCTTCAACCTTCGTCAAAAGCGGAAACTCGTTACAATATGGATTCACTTACAACGCAGCATGAAAGTTTGGACCCTACTGTCCATGTTATATGGGCTCTACAGTGTATTTGAGTGTGCAAACGGTTCTTTTCTCAAACTATTTCTGACTTTACTCTAGGCTACCTGGCATCCCATGTACGACTTAATCGTAGCCGGTCGATACCCCGACGAGCGCGTGTGTCCTGGTAAGCTGAGGACTGTTGACGTCTTTGATGCCAACACAGGAGCGTTGGTGTGTCAGCTGCATGATCCCAACGCAATGGGCATCGTATCCGTAAGCGCCAGCCGCACTCGACGTACCTACACCACTCATGGAATAAAGTAGAGCGGCAAGGACAGCATTTTATATATGTGCGACAACCTCTAGGGTCAAATGTTACCGCTTGCTGAAGGTTTGAGCGCTACAAGGACTAAATACATTTTTCTTCTCTGAAGTCACAAAGGGTGCAATGTTAAATAAGGCAGAATGATTTGTAAAGCTTGGTTTAATCTATATCTTTGTTATAAACAAAGTCACAGGTTGCTGAAGGATTTTAAAGGCACATTCACAACTTTTGTTTAATGCCATGGAGGAAGGACTGATTTGTGGAGAATGTTGCTGATCAGTGCTTCTTTCTTTTCAGCTCAACAAATTCAACCCCATGGGTGATGTGCTCGCATCTGGAATGGGTAAAGTGGGCTCACAAATAAGACACAAAGCATCAGTGAAATGCCACTGTTTGGCTAATGTATATGGAAGTAAAGTAAATTCCTACATTAGTAGTACCATTGTTGTTTTCCCAAACCACTCTTGAACTTCATAGTCTTGTTTGAAATAACTGTGGAAGTATATATCAAGCATTTTACTCATGAAAAGTAAAGGGTAATTCTACTGAAGTTTGATAACGTTATTGCTTGTTTAGTGGAAGAATTCACGTCAAGGAATGTTGCCTCGTAGTAACATTGTCACAGCATGTGTTGGAGTTTGTGTCTTTGTACAGTTACACTAATGTCTATTCCCCATTTGTAGCACCCCAAAACTGTCCTTGCCAAACATTTTTCCCTACATTTACAAAAAGGTTTTGAGTTGTGGTGCATCCCTACATAATTGACTTAAAGACCTACAATGAATAAATGGTAAAATTTTATTTTTTTATAAATTCAGCCATGGATTAGATCAGATTTTAAGAGCATGAATCTATATTAGGGATACAAAATGGAGCTAAAATTTTTCCTTTTAAATCCAGTCTAAAGTGAATGCATGTCCATACCTGTCATAATGAACATGTACTTTTTTTTTTTAATAAAAAAAAAAAAAACAGGATTTAACATGCTGATATGGACTCAGGAAGACTGCGTGAACAAGCAGGAAAGACTTACGAAGGACACAAATGAAAATCTGGGCAGCACTAGCAGCAGGTCCAGCACTGGCTCTGGGACTCAACGACGCAACCATGGGGGTGCAAGAGGAAAAGCAGAGAAGGCAAAGGTGGAGAAAAAACTTGCAAGCCTGGAATCTCCAGGGACCACAAGAAAAAGCTCAGGCACCAAAATGGACAAGAAAGACAAGAAATAAGGTTTGCAAGAAGAAAGAACTGGCGTAGAACTGAATTGGTGCTTTTGTACCAAACCAAAAACCGAGTAATTACTTCCTCAAACTTTAAAAAGGCGGTTTGCCTGCAATGTATGAGTACCGTCAGGCTGACTTTTGGATAACGTCAGAGTTTTGTATTTTCTATATTAAAGTTGTATGAAGTCACTGGTGCCATTACTGTCCTCCCTATGAACACAGTTTATAAAGAGAGAAACTTACATAGTTTCAGAATTTCCATTTGTACTTGAGAGCAGCATCTATAGTGCCAGTGCCTCAACAAAATATCAGTAATATTGAACAAGCGATTAGGCATTTAAAATTTCCGACCTTGTACGAAAAAGCAGCATTATCCAAGAAGCAAAGTTTGCATCCCCCTGAAAATAAAGCCATGCTAGGGGAAAAAGGAGGCCTCTCCCTCACTCATTCACACACACCCCCAACTTAAAACATGGGACTTCTTTAGAATGAAACAGAACAGACACACACAAAGATTGACAAGCTTTATGAATAAACATTTCATTTAACATTCCCTTGTTTCCTATTCATCTCATGCTTCAGGAATAGGCTGAATTCTATTTGACAGTAATATAATTTAAAAAATCCTAAACCAAAAACAATTGGAACACCACACTATTTTAGGGAAGGGCTTTTTTTCTGCAGAAGCATTTGATTTACAAAAACCCTTTGGGGTAAATTTACTAAGAGGAATGTTTTGCGTCTCATTGTAATTGGTAAAACATTTGGAATAGTTGGTCACACCTCAGTTTTAATTAAATATCTAACCCCAAACATACAGTTAGGTGTACATATTATAAATATAAAGCAGAATATATTGCATTCTTTTAAGAAAATTAAAATGGCCCTGGTCATTGTAAACATGTAAAAAGTTTCATATTCCATTTAGTGATATTTTAACTCATACTGTCAAGTTTGCCTTAATATTCAAAATATATTCAAATTGTGCACAGCACATAAGTTCTATCAAAAATAAAATGACCCTTATCTATGTTAAAACCAATGAGCAGCTTCTGGTATCAACTTGAAAGCATTTTTAAAACTCACATAAATGAATCGTAAGGCATGAAGACTTTGAGGCCAAATCCATAGTGTTCTAAGGGAATAGACTTGCTGGTTGCGACATGCTTTTAAAACACTATTTAATAATCTTACATTCACCCTACAGTGTTGTGGCATACAAAGAATGACACCCAAACTAAATGAACACAGCACGAATTCATTTGAAAGTAATCAAGGATGGAAATGTTAAAAGCAAAGGTTTGCCCAAAGCAACAGTAAATTCAAGTGTACGGGCAGTCCCTGGATTACAAACGAGTTCTGTTCTTAAGTCCGCCTTTAAATCGGCTTCCGACATAAGTTGGAACAGTTTGGTATAGCTCGTATCCAATGTCAGTTTGTCAAATGTTTGTCTTAGTATATAGTATATCATGTACCTTTCTATGCAGAAACACTAAAGCTCTTTTGGATACACTAAAACATCTTTAATATAACAATACAGTATTAATACAATTAATTATGTGATGATGATAAATGCAACTACAGTATTTATTACAGAGACACAGAAAGATAGAGAAATGTTACTACTGTGATGAACAGAGGACACGGAGGAGGCTGGACCCAAGTGCAGGATCGTTTATTCAGAATTAAAGGACTTGACCTGTTCTCGTGGTCGAGTGAACTGAACAGAGGCGAAGATTCGAAATCGTAGTTGAGGGACAAGGCGGGCGGTTGTTATCAGAGACATGGAACGGGACTGGGGAACGATGAGGAACAGGACTTGGAAGAGTAAAGTGAGGCAGGTTTGAGAACGCAGAGATGTGGTTGTGTCAAGTGGGATTCTGCAACTGGGAAGAGGCTGACAAGTCTCTTTTATAGTCTAATGCTTTCTCAGTGAGTGTGTGCAAAACAAAGAAATTTAACATTCGCCTTTCCATTGTTTGTTGGTGTTTCACCTTCTTCCAATTGTTTTATTATTTTCACTCAATCGTTTGCCTTTTCTTGGATGCATCACCATTTACACTTTAATGCCATTGTTAGGAGGATACAAAAAATTAAAGCCAAATACAGTAACACGACACTTAATAGCAACGTGGTCCGACTGAAAAGAACCAAGTCTTTGTCCTATCCTGGGTTCACGCGCTCCAACCACGAGTAGACGAACTGCTGTAGACGCGCAATGTTTTGATTCACATCGCAAAGTAGCAGCCATTTGTTATTACAAACCATTATATGTAACTCGAATTTTTAATATTACAGGCTTTACGAAGGGTCGCTCCTAACTACGGGTTGTACGCAAGTTGGACATTTGTAACACAGGGACTGCCTATACATTGGAAATCAATGAAAATTAATTTGCAAGGGGACTATAAACTTCACAAATTTACTTCAGTGACAAACTCCTAGTTTTTTTTTAATTTTTACAATCGCTTCAGCACTAATATCAGAACCTTGATGTAATTTTTCACAACCCTAGATAAAACTTACAAGCGATGATCAAAATGCACATTTTTTTCAAAACTAACACTTTTCCCAATTGATTGGATACAATTCACATAAACCTAAGATCATTTGTTCACTGAACTAAAATCACCTGTTCAAAATGACACAACATCAAAGTATTACCATATGAAAATGCAAGGGAATGGCATGGGAAAAGCACCCCTTCTGAGAGGTGGCCGTGAGCCTCGTTTGAGAGGTGTGGGGGAACTTGGTAGAGGACAAGGCCACGGACCAAGAGAGCGGCAGCAACAGCAAAGAGCGTCCAATGAAATCCGAGCAACAGTTGTAAACCATGTCGTAAATCATGGCATGACAATGACTGAGGCAGCTACAATAATTCAACCAAACCTCAGAAGATCAAGCGTGGTCCCAATCATCAGAACTTTCCGCAACGAGAATCGGTAAGTCTTCAGCATGCACTAAACATTAGGCTACTCAACTGTCAAATGACTACACTGCATGCCAATGTGTATCACAGAGTAGGTGATGTGACTAAATGTGTTCTTACTGTACTTCCTGCAGAATAGAGACTAGGCCAATTAGGGGAGGCAGAGGCAGAACTCTGACTGACCAACAAGAGCAGGCTGTGGTCAATTTGGTTTGGGCCAGAAATGATATTTGCCTTACAGACTTTCGGCAGCACATCTTAGACAATGATGACATGCACAACAATGTGGAAACAGTAAGTTTGCCGACTAGTGCACGTATGCTGAAAAGGCACCAAGTGTCTCTAAAACAACTATACCGTGTGCCTTTTGAAAGAAATGGAGACAGAGTGACTTAACGGAGGACTGTGTATGTGCAGGTATGTTCAGTTTCAAGATGCCTGTTGCAAAAAAAAAAAAAAAAAAAAGCCCCATAATTCTACATCACTGTAATCAGCAACTGTCTTTCCAAAATGTCTTTTCAGAGGGTGATGGAACTGGGTGCTGATGAAAACAATCACAAATTCATATTTTTGGATGAGGCAGGCTTCAACCTGGCCAAGACAAGGAGGAGAGGTTAGAATTTCATTGGCCAGTGGGTGACCATTCAAGTACATGGACAAGGTGGGGCTATCGCCACCATGTGTGCTGCTATATCAGAAGATGGTGTGGTAGCACGCAGACCTCATATTGGATCATATAATTCATCTCTCCTTGTAACCTTCCCTGATGAGCTAAATCAGGTCTGTAGAGCTGATGGTGTGACTTATGTCACTGTGTGGGATAATGTCAAGTTCCACCATGCTCAAATGGTACAAGCATGGTTTCAGGCCCATCCACATTTTACCACCCTGTACTTACCCCCATGCTCTTCTTTCCTTAATCCTACTGAGGAATTTTTCTCCACATGAAGGTGGAAGGTATATGATAGGCTCCCTCACGAACAAGTCACCCTTCTCCAGGCCATGGATGCCGTATGCACGACATCAAGGAAGACCAGTGTCAGGCCTGGATTTGCCATGCCTGAAGATTCTTTCCAGATGTTTGGCTAATGAAAACATCCATTGTGATGTGAATGAGAACCTGTGGCCACATCCACAAGACAGGGTTGACGGAAATAGAGAAGTACAATAATCGATCCTTTGCCTTGCTTTTTACAGTAAGCCAGGTGTGGAACACTGCAGTTGATGTTTTACTGTAGCTTATTTTTTGTAGCTAATTATTTTTTGATTTGATTCAAAGAAATTTATGTTGTGATTTTATTGTATTTCATCAATAAATTTTAAATTTTGTTTGATGATTCCACTGTATGTAGTATTCTACTAGTCCTTTTACAGATGTACTTAACCATACATGTAGTACCATAATGAAACATGTATCACATTTTGTACTACAATATTAAATGATTGTACAAACAGCTACAAAGTGAAATTCTCGCTGTCTTGTGTGTGTGTCTGAGATCTAAATGAATGTTCCTATGGTTTTTTATGATAAATGACTTATTTGAACCAATTATTCCGCAAGCGCAAGGTTTCTTTAAAGATATGAATGTGCAATACAATGGTTTGAACTTTGGAACGCCTGTGTTACACGTAATGACCGTTTTGAATTTTGTGTCTAAAGTTTTGAGAAATGACATCAAGGTTCTGATATTAGTGCCAAAATGATTGTACCAAAAAAAAAAAAACCCGTAATACCCTGTTATTCTTACACAGCTACAGCAATGCTGCTGTTTCATTACAGTATGTTTGGACCACCATATCTTCAGATGCCCAAACAAGAAAATTAAAAATTTTCCGTAAGAGTGAATTATAAGATAAAAAGAAATATGTACATCCCATATTGAGAGTAAAAACATTAAAATATAATTCTCCAAGGCAATTATGCAACAAAGCCAGTAGTCCCAAAAGTTAATACCCATCATGCTCCTGGCATTAATAAAAAGGCCTACCGCAGGACAGGTTTTGGACCATTACCCGTCCAAACGTTGCTCTGGCTGTGATCACCGACAGCATGGTCCCCGTTAAGAAACGGAACAGAAGGGAAGAAGAAACTGGGCTGGATTCCTGATGTTCCTGAGAAGGGAAGGAAGAAGCTCACAGGTTCTCTTCACTGTCCCATGGATCCCACCTCCCAAGCAGAGCAAATGACTGTCAGGAATGGTCGTCCCCTTCGTTGCCCACATGGCTGTAACCATGAGATGACTTCTGTTGTCGGCATAGGATGGTGAGGAGGAGGCCAATGAGGATGCACAGCAGGCAGCCACACACTGCAAGTCCCACGATCACCTCTGGGTCACAAACACACAGCAATCAGCAGGTAGAAGAGACACTGAACGGTGACTAACAACATTCCCAGGTTCACATCAGCGCTTCTCAAAAAGTATAGTCACCTTAGGAGGTAGGGTACAGGTAATCTGAAGTTTCCTTGAGCAACATTATATAGTTATCCTGAATTACTACAGCTGTGTATTTTACTCATTGGGTCAAGTACTCTTATAGCCTTGAACAAAAATTTAAAGATGTGACAATTATTAACCACATTTTACAATAGCAACAGGCAACCTCCAAATAAATGATCTTTATTGACTTCTGAGCCCAGCTGTGTTCTTAAGCGGAGGTAACGTACCTAAATATTGCTTTAAAAAGAAAAACATTATAATCATTGACCTTGTCTGCACATGGCTGACAGACCATACTCACACTGACTAAATTAAATCCACCATAACTGGTCCTATGCAGACATAAATGCCAAACGTAAAACCATCTTTGTTTTCTGCTCCTTGGTTGGGACAGCTAGTACTATAGTGGTTAGAGCTGCTGCGTTTGGACCCAAAAGTTGCAGGTTTGAATCCCATTTCTGACTGTACTACTCTTGAGGGTAGTATTTACCCTAAATTGTTCCAGTAAACCTACTTAGCTGTATAAGTGGGTAAATAACTGTAAGTAGCTTTGGTGAAGTATGTACCCACCCCCCTGCAACAAGGGGGTCTGAAACCACCTTTGAAGATCATATTTGTACTTTAAGAGAATGACACACTGTATCAGAGATGAATGGCTTCACTTGTACTGAAGGTAAAATACTATGCTGAGCTATACTATCAAAGTTCACAGGGCCCTCAGGCAAATGCTTTCCTGAAGAGTGTGGTGTGTGGTCCAGCTGAATCCCTGCAGCCTTTTCATGGTGTTTAAAAGGTTTTAGACATGCAATGGGAAGGTCTGAAGAGCTAAACTAAAATACCTCCACAGTATTTTTAAAATACGAATAAACACAAGGATTGCAGGGAATGCAAAAAGATGCAACAAGTCATTTGTCCTTCCTTTTCTTGCAGTTGTTGAAAAGGGCAATGATTTCACTCTGTCAAACTGGAAGTATCTATAAATTATGTTGATACTGTAAATTTTTCCAGCAGTCATTGTGATGTCACAAAGGCACCAAAGTAAACTGATTTAACACATACGGTCTGCAAATAAGCTTTCATGCATTAATGAAATAAACATCGGAACCTGTGAAACGGGTTCATTTCTACCAGTGCATTCAGTTACAAGTACATTTAGACAATCAGTTACAGTGCAGTATGTATTGACTAGAAAAGCTTCTTGTTTCACAGGAAGCTCACGTTTTCCATAGTCTACAAAGACGTTTCAAATAATTTTTCAAAGTTTGCAACTTCTCTTCATAAATGCAGGTGTTACACAGGAAGGTGGCTGCAGATTTGTACATTTTTTGTAAATTACAGAAAGTATTCTTTTCTAATCCCTTTAAGTCTTTTCTTTCATTTCAAGTATATCATTAATGAAATATCTGCAACTTTTACTCTCCAAAGGTTATAATTCAGCTATCAACCGAAAGTAACCTTGGGCTAGCTGAAACTAGGAGATTCACGTTAATTCCTGCTGCTGTTACAACACACTGAACTGTAGAAAATTAAGTTCATTGATTTAAAAAGAAAAAGGGACTCATCCCCTCAAACCTTCAAGTATGCTGTAAGATAGTTGTTTTGAGTGAGTGGTCCTACACAGACAACCTCAGCAATCAGGTAATCTTCTTTAATAACTTTTTTGGCAATTGGCAGTTTAAACCAACTGAGGGGGAGAGAAAAAAAAAGGGTCTCGCTATAAATATCAAAGATGCATTTGCCCATAGTGAACTTTCTACAATATGAACAAGATGTTGGATATGACAAAAGTTACCTGTGTCCTTTGAGCCAGAAGGCACCTGGCATTCCTGCTTCCAGTCCACTGGGATAACTGGTTTAGTAAGGCGTATAAACTCCTCCAGGGGACAGTACTGCACACATCCTGGGAGGATCAAGGGGTAGGGCTCTGTGGAGCTGTCATTCCAGTAGAACATTGCTACTGAAAAAGACCTAAGTGAGAGATGGCAGAGTCAACCTTCAGTCAACAACCCAGTCAGTGCATCCTTTCAGAGCCTTTAATTACAGGCTAATCTAGACTTTTGGTCCATCTCACCTGCTGATTATGAAGTTGAACTGCCTGAACTAGGGAAAACAAACATCTCTGGCTGCATTTAAAAACCACACAGGACTTCAAAATACAGACCAGTTTGCTACTTGTGTCAGCTGTTCCTTCTCTTTTTTTAATGGCATTAGGGTTCATGATGTGAGAATGACATGTAGTTCCAAACATCTGCGCTGGCCATGGCTTAAGGTCTAGCAGCACTTGCTTACAACTTTATGAATTTCTGTAAAAGTTTTACAGGTATTTCAAAGTGTACTAGGGGAATGCTGCTGCTGCTAAATTCCAAAAAAATTCCCCTTATTATAGCAAATTTTAACTATGATAAACAGCAACAGAGAAGAGATGACAGAAGAACAAGAGTCCCTGTGCTACTATCAGTAATATATTTCTCTTCTGCACCTTATTACACATATTAATGAGAACATGCAAAGCCGTCAAGAACCAAGGACTAGTTTCTTCAACTTGAAACCCTCCAGCTCTTTTGGAAAGTAAGAATAGAAGGGGCAGGCATAGCATGAGACAGCAGCGTCTTACCCGTTATCCTCCCTGAAGAGCTCAAACATGTGACAGGATGCATAGGTAGGCTGCTTCCCGCTAAATACCTTTAAGGCTGACTGCAGTGCCACAACTGTGGTGTCATGCTGCAAAACACAGGGCCACGTAAGCAGGAAGGAAGCGTATTCATCGGCCTTTCGCACAACATTTACTACATTCATTTTCACTTTAACCAAAGACAGCAACATTTCAGTGTTTGCCTGGTGTAGTTTTATAAAGAAGCATTTACATTTAGGTGATGCTTTTCCCCAAAGCAACACAACATTATCTACAATTATTTACCCATTTATACAGCTGGGTAATTTTACTGAAGCAAGTTAAGGTAAGTACCTTGCTCAAGGATAGTACAGTTAAAGGTGGGAGCAAACCTGCAACCTTTGAGTCCAAAGGCAGCAGCATCCCAATGTTTTCAACTGTTAAAGAATAACTAGATATACATTAAAAACACCTCCATACCTCTCCTCAATTTAAAGACAGATGTGAAAGATGATACAGGCACTGTTGTTCAATGAAGTTAATGACAGTTTAGAAGTTCTAATGAAAAGATGAGTTTCTAAATTCCCATCACTGTGGGACAAACTTACCGCAGAGTACACTATCATTTTCAGTTGTTGGTTTTTAGTTACCGCAGATGCAGAAATATTCTTAGTGATCTGATTTAACAGGACACCTGGGAAGATGATGATAAAAACTGGGGTGTTATACAGGTAGAGGCACAGATCCTGATCCATTTTGGCCACAACCACTAATGACAGTTTGAGCTTAGCCTTACGCAGCATTTTTCCTAATGTCTGATTTAGCTGTAAATTGAATGAGCAGCTCAATCAATACAGATTAAGACTATTTAGGACACACAAAAAAAAAAGTCAGGAGCACTGCATCCTGTCATAATGTTCTATTCATTATAGCAAGAAGTCTTAAAATTAGTCAGTACTTGCAGACATGGAAGGACTCATTTTTAATACTCACCTCCCTGGAGTCGACATTTCTCCTCCGACTTGTAGACCCCAAACATGACCTGGAAACTGAAGTCTTTGAGTATACCCAGTTTCTCCATGACATCTGGTGTCACCCACGGGGGAAGAGTCATGTTATGCATTTGCTGCAGACACAGATAAACATGCACTGAAAGTGACCTGCACAGATGAGCTCAAAATAACCACGGCGTCCACATTAACAGCACAGCCATCCAGCCTCCATCGACCTTGGAGTGCTACATCCTGGACATCGGTTTGAGGAACTCATGCCTTCAGGACTGAAGCTTGAATATCCCTGCTTCAGTTATAAATATCCATTAAAAAAAAAAAAAACATGAGGCATCATGTCTAAATATGAATTAGGGCCAACAAGGGTTTCTATTCTGAGTTTTGGACTCAAAACAATCACAATCATAAAGTAAACTGACACCTGTGTCTTGACAAGTATGAGTACAAAAACATGTTTACTGAAAATCACATGCAACTTCACCTCTTCCGAGTCACAAGGCAAGGGATAATATGAAAATTTGACCACAGTTCTGCTTTCACAGCTACAAACATATTGCAAAACTCTTGCAAAGCTGAGCAGCCCTGACCATGGAGAACAAGATGTTATAGATCTAATTGACATGCTGAGTAAAAGTCCAAAGATAGTTTGTTTTTTTTAAATATTAAAAAAACCACCGAACAAGGGACTATTGTGTATTTACATGTTTCAAAAAAGAAAACTACAGTAACACTGCAGACACCTCCCAAAAACTGAAGCACTGCAGTTATTTTATATTAAAGTACCAAAGTGATCTGCACATCTATTACCTCACAGAACAAGGTGTCATGGACACTCCACACTGATTCCATGTTGGCATCCTTCAAACCGGTCTTGTTCTGCACCATTTCCAAGAAATCCTGTGCAGAGAGTTGGGAAGTGAATACAGTATTATCTTGTCACTGAGACCGTAACGAGGAAACAATTTAATATTAAGGGTGATCAGACAAGGTACGTACTTTATACGTAGAGGACATGTTTTTGAAGACTTCAGACTTCCTGGTCTCATTCATTAAGGCCTCGTAACGGGGGCAGCCAGACATAGGGAATAAGAGAAGCTGTAACACAGCATGCAACTTTCATCATTTCCCGGAAGATGTCTCTTAATTATTGCTCAGTGGATTTTACGTGTGAAAATTTTAACTGATCAGAATTTTTACTAAATATCACAAATGTCCAGTACAAGTACAGGACCCTGAATGCAACTAAATGCTGAAAATAATTTCAATTTACGTGAATGCTGAACTGACAGGTAGCAGGTCACTTTCTACACAGGGACAATGAGCAGAAGCATTCAAAAATAAAGAACTAAGTTGTTTTACTGTTTTCAAGACAGTAACTAAACTGACAAAGGATCTTTAATGCTTACAGGTTTAGTGGAAATGCCCCCCTTGATTTTCACATTTTGGATAACTTTTTCTTACATTTACATTTATTCATTTAGCGAGCGCTTTTCTCCAAAGCGACATACATGTTCATCGATCAAGTAGGTGCATAAAATGCAGGATAGATGAATCCTGATGACCTCCTATCAATTTCTTTTTTAAGAATAAGGTACACAAACAATCAGATACAATGCTAGAATAGCGGCTGTGTTTATTCATTTCATTCAGCGACTTACAATGTTAATCCACTTACAGCTGGGTAATTTCACTGGAGCAATGTAAGGCCAGTACCTCAGTCAAGGGTATTACAGTTAGAGGTGCCTACAAAACATACAGCTACTAACCTGGTCCTTGTCTTGGGGCACAGCATGGACAGGGATGGGTTGCCAGTGAACGTTTGGATCGAAGACCTGAGATCCATTGGGAGGGTACATCCCTGCCAGGTTTACCTCGGCACTCATCAAGGTCCGGTCATAGTCTGTGCTCCTCACAAAAATCTACAGTGCAAGAAATCAACAACTAATATTAATTATACCACTTATACCAATATGTACATTTTACCACACTGCCTTTACTTTAGCCAGTACCTACACTAACAAAATAAACCAAACCATTAACAATTCCTCTTCCTTATTTACCTTTCACCGCTGAACACATTGAGGGTTCGCAAACAAGGCACGTTAAAAACTAAAAAAAAAAAAAAAAAAAAAAAGTTTCCAGTGCAGATGTGTTGTAAGTACTTTCATGGCCGACTTGCAAAAGACATACTAAATGACAAATGAATTTTTGCATATAAAAGCTACGCCAAAACATTTATCTTTGATTAAAATAAACAAAATAGTGACAAACTACCAATTGCAAAGGAGACTGCAGGGCAATTGACAAGGAGGGGAAAATAAGCATACTGAATAATCACAAAATAAGTCCGGTGTACTGAACCAAGGCATGTCAATTTTAATTATGACACACTTGCTCTGTTTAAATGTACAGCGAGAGGAGGAAATAACCTCATGTCGGTTGTAGGTCATGTTGAGAAGGTCTTGGTAGCGCTGCCTGAGGTTCTGTCCCAGTTTCAAGTGCTGTTGCATCCCTTTCTAAAGGCAGCAGGAAAGTTAATCCATTAAACGTGACATGAAACAGAATGAGATCAGTATTGTCTTTCCTGTTGCATCCCTTTCTAAAGGTAACAGAAAAGTTAATTAATTAAACGTGACATGAAACAGAATGAGATCAGTATTGTCCTTCACAGAAAGGTGACTCGTATTATTCACACGAAGGTTATTATACCCTTTCCGCATTACAGCTGCTGCAGATGTCTGTGTTTAAGTATGTTTTAACACTGATTATGTACTTGGGACTTACAAAACCCGCCCTTAGTATACATTTCAGAACTACTGTTCCATAATGTGCACAAGAGATTCAGAGGGTGATCACATTATTAGTCCATGAACCTCTATACTCAAGAAAACCATAGTTGCCGAATTTTTTTTAACTACATTTCAATGAATGACAGTGCAGTGTCACACCTCAGGTTTTACTTTTTTGAAGTTATATATGAAGACGACCAGATCAACAAAATACCTGGGAAAGCTGCCCAAAGCCCTGAGGCCAGGCACTTTCCTGATATGGGTCGTTGGGGTAGGATTTCACAGGGGAGCGGTCGCCATGGCGGTACACCTGTAGAGAAGAACCAGTTCACATTCTTTTAAACACTACAGTTCCAGTTCAAACATCGTATCTTCCCCATTTCCTTTGTGAAAGTGAACTTCGGCTCCAATCAAACTGAAGTGTAAAACATATGTTTGAATACTGAACCCCAGGCGCCCTGGGTGGCACAGTGAGCAGCACTGCTGTCTCACAGTGCCTGGGTGGTGCGAGAGCCTGTGGGTTTGATCCACACTCGATCTGTGTGGAGTTTGCATGTTCTCCCGGTATCTGTGCGGGTTTCTTCCCGCAGTCCAAAGACATGCTGTTGAGGTTCACCAAGAGAGTGTGTTCCACTGATGTATGGATGAGTAACTCATTGTACATATAGTGTGCAGGCAGTCCCCGGATTACAAACAAGTTTCGTTCCTAAATCTGTCTCTAAATTGGAACAGTTAGGTACGGTTCGTGCCTAATGTTAATCCTTGTATATTGTGTACCTTTTTTTTAATGCATAAAAACATTAAAAAGAAACTTCTGGATACACTAAAACATTTTTAATATAACAATACCGTAATGATAAAAAAACTACAGTATTTATAATAGAGACATACAAAGCAATAATAAATGTTACTACTGTGATTATGAACAGAGGACATGGAGGAGGCTGGGCCCAAGTGCAGGATTGTTTATTCAGAATCAAAGGACTAGACGTGTTCTCGTAGTCGGGGATGAGCGAATGGTCAAGCGATCGATGGGTGAATTGAACAGAGGCGAGGATCTGAAATCGTGGTCGAGGGGCAAGGCGGGCGGTCGTTATTAAAGAGACATGAAACAGGACTGGGGAACGATGAGGGTCAGGACTTGGAAGAGTAAAGCTAGGTTTGAGAACGCAGAGGGGATGGTTGTGTCTAGTAAAATTCTGCAACCGAGAGTGAGAAGTGTTTTTTTTTTTTTATAGCCGAGTGCTCCGACTGAAGCCAGGTGCTGCTGGTTGCGATGCGGGAGCGGTTGTGACAACTACAGTGTTCATAATGGTGTGTGTGAGAAAGAAATAGGAACTTTAATGCTCGCTTTTCCAATGTTCGTTGGCATTTCCACTTTAGTTTCAACCGTGACCGTTATTCTTTCACGCATCACCATCACTTGCATCACATTCATGCTTTGGTCCCATGGTTAGGAGGGTAAAAACAAAACACACACACCCAAAAAAAAAAAAAAAAAAAAAAAAAATTAAAACCACATACAGTAACACATGAGACACTATTAACAGCAATGTGGTCCGACTGAAAAGAAGGGAGTCTTTGTCCTACCTCGGGCTCACGCGCCCCAACCACGAGCCGACAAATTGCTGTAGACATGTAATGTTTTGATGCTTATACGCAACATGAATTTTTAATATAACAGGCCTTACGGGGAGGTGACTTGTAACTACGGGTTGTACATACATCGGCCATTTGTAACTCGGGTACTGCCTGTCCAGTACTAGCAGTGTAAGTCACCTTGGTGAAGAAGGTGTGTGGGCTGATAACACTACATAGAGTTCATTGGAAGTCACTTTGGAGAAAAGCATCTGCTAAATAAAATGCAAGTAGTACAGCAGCTGGCGTTCTCTCTTCCAAGTCAAAGGATCTGGGTTCAAACCAATTTCTTCTTACAGTACCGCTGAACACTGACAGAGAACAATCCAGCTGTACGCATCTTAAATTACTACAGTAAATATTACCCATCTGGATAAGGGAAAATCACAGGACAACCAGTAGTGTACAGCTGCTACCTTTGGACCCAAAGAAGATTGCTAGTTTCAATCCCACCTCCACTAGTATCCTTGAGCAGGGTAGTTACCCTAAAATTTCTCCTGTAAAAAAAGATTATTACCCAGCTGTATAATCACAGTAGTGTCAGCTAAATGAATAAAATGTAACATTTGCCTGTACCACCCTAACACTAGTCAATGTGGAAAAAAGCGAACTAAGCAGATGAATAATAAATAAGCATCATCTGTCTATCCAATTCGCTCTGTTAAATCCAGACATTTCAGTAACACCGAATAAAAGAAGAGACTGAGGCAACTTAAGTAGAGCTCATGACTAAGAGTACACTTCACTTCTTGCTTGCTAACCAGTCACAAATTTTGTGACAAAAGACTTTTGTCATTCATTGCAGGCGTTAGATCGTCAACGATTTTTTGTCTCTTTTTTTTTTTTTTTTTTTTTTTTTTTGTCAAGAGGTAGGGAGCCTTTTAGAGCTCCAAAGCAGAGCCTGAGGTGCACATTATGGCAACGAGACACCACGAAGCAGAGCCACAGCAGCGCGCGATACGAAAAAACAATGGTGTTTGTTTGCTTTGAAGTAGCCCGCTGCATTACGAGGAGGAGCTCACAGCTGCTCCGTCGCCGGGGCTCTCCCTCTAACCTCTCGAGTCTCTCTCAACCGAGGAAATGACCGGAACCAACCACCCACCACAGTGACGAACACCCGCGTCCTCTCCGCGACGACTGTGACCAGAAGGACGCACAAAGTGAGCAGCTGAAGGACCGTAAACGCGGGTGAGCGCTGCACAGACAGGAACAAGACCTTCAGCGCCATAACGCCGCCGAGTTGGAAGACGTAGTCCGCGCGCACTTCTCGACATACGCAAGCTGCAAGAAACGACACCGCTGACCGTGTTCTCATTGGCTGTCAGGGAGAGCTCACTGTGATTTCATTGGTCGGCGCTCCCAGTCACGAGCGTCCGTACGTCTTGGCCTCCGACGTAAACCTTGGACTGGTTTTGCTTCTGCTTTTGATTGACTAGGGCGAAGTGAGGAGTGTCAGTCAACGGGAAAAGTTAATATTAATAGTCTCTTTTAAATTTTGGTCTGCTAAATAAATAATGGAAATGTAATGTAAATTCACCGTACCTGCTTTTGGAACATGCTGTTGATCAAAATTAATATTGAAACTGTTGCAATTATTAAACTACAACTGTTGTTACATAAATGTTTATAGATTGGTCTTTTGTATTCCTCAGTATATTCGCTTTGTTAATAATTAACAATTATGTAAGTTATCAGTTCTTTTAATGCATGTCTTGTGTGAACCAGAAAGCGACTTTAAAATAACACGAACATAACGAAAACACTCGATTGCCTAACTTAATGTTAAACTATATTGTACGCCACTGATATGGCGCCCCTAGGGGCAGGGCTGAGGAACTACACTGTAGTCAGACATAATATTCCTCATATTCCCTGCCTAATAGTGCTTTCCAACACCCAGAAAGGCACAGTGTGTTGCATAAATATGGTGACAAGCAAAATTGTCCTGCTGACATCACGCACAGTTGCATCAGTGTTAGAATATATTAACGAATGTGTTTCCGCTCCATCAGTGTGATGATGTTACAGTCCTCGATCCTCACTTCCGTCCTGATGTTCTTACACTTTGTCTTGAGGCCTTACCTCTGAGCAGGGCTACATGTCACAGTCAATGGATTGTATGTTTGGATAATTCCAGGGGATCAGACTGCCGTGTGGTAATCTGCTGGCAGTATGCACGCAGTAAATGTTCCCTATATGTCTATAAAGCAAACACTGAGTGTGTAACACTGTGATTCTGCATCTCCTTATTCCCCAGAACAGGGACAGTATTTGAGCTGCGGAGTCTCACACAGGATCTCATTCCAAGCAGATGTATGACTCCAGATTGAATGGTATTTCTGAATGATCAAGCACTATCCATAGAGAGTTGTTGGGCATTCAACAAATGCACTTTCGCATCATTTTGTGCTATATTTTCAATATTGCAGCTGAAGGTTTGCCGACAGTTATGAATGCTTATGCGCTCCCTGATGGACTTCATTGTTGCCAAGAGGGTTCTTTTGAAATGGGTAAAAATGCAAGTAAAAATACAATGAAAGAACCAAAGTAAAGACTAAATATTATTAGAATGCTGAGCTTCAGCCAATTATTAACTTTGCTGGACACATCTAGGTGGATGAATGACAGAGAAGTGTGTGGTTGGGCTGTAAGACATAAGAATATGTTTTTAATGGAGTGAGTTAGTGCTGGTTTTGGGAAACTTTACGAGAAACCAAAGTTTTAGGTGTGCAAACCTAGGAATGGCTAATTTGGGGAGTCCAATTTGTCTTTAATAATGTTATTTCACTTTAGTAATACAGTATGTCATCACTTTGTTATATTGAAAAGAAGTGATTTTGTTTTCTTGTTTTAACTGCTTACTGATTAATTCTACTGTTGCTTTAATTTATTCTCTGAGACTAAACCCCCATTTTTGTTGACAGTATTCCCCATCAGTGCATGTTCACGTGGAGGCCTGGGTGAAATTAAGGCTGGTGTTTAACAGGGTCCCTAATTTCCCTTTGTTCCCAGTTCCAGTAAATTCACAAAGGAAAGGTTGATGCCTGGTTGTTTATGGGGATTTTAGGGTGCGATCAGAAATCCAATACAACTATACACCTATGCTTTACACAACAGGATTGATGCACTCCATGAAATCACCCTGTTTAGGTGAATTCCCATTGAAAGGGCCTGGAATTACAATTATTTCCAATGGAAAAAATTGGTGGCCCAATGAAAAACGTCACTTGAAATTCATTAAAATACCACAATAAATGGTATTTTATGCAGAACAATGATGACACCAATATATACAATGTTTGTTTGGGGAAAAGTTGGTAATTTGGCTCGAGAATGTTGACAATATAAAGAAATACATTTCACAGCATCACTGACTATGTCCTTCACCGTATGAAGCCTGCAGACACTGTGCTTTTAGAGGTGCTCTCTTGCATATCCAACAGATCTTTGGTTCTAGATGCTCTTTATTTGATCACAAGAGGAGTACAGAAGTATTAAGCATGGAAATATTCATGTTATGAAAGTGGCTTATTGTTCTGAATCGGTAAAGTTAGTAGTTGCAATTTAATGGGTTATTTCTAAAAATCAACATTCAAGGTCAATAGGTAGCTTATGGGTTATAGCTGCCGTCTTATGTTCAAAGGAGGCAGATTTGAATTCCACTCCTGCTGTAGTACCTTTGAGAATGGCATAGGTAAATAGGTAGGCAAATAGGTAAATATTGTAAATATTAGTATTTTAACACTAAAAGTTGCAGTAGAGGAGTAATAATAAACTGCTTGAGGGAATATCGCTCTCCATCCATTGTCTATATGAAAAGAGAGGGGTCCAGCCACCACCATTTGAACCCTACTTACACCAGCAGTCCAACCACCGTTATTTGAACCCTATTAACACCAGTGGTCCAACCACCACCGTTTGAACCCTACTTCAACTGGCAGTCATTGCTTTCAGAGGAATGTGGTGGTAAATACACATTATTTAGGCAAAAAAATAACCAGATTTACACCACCGTGCAAGAAAAACTTATTTGGGGTTGAGACCACACACACACACACACACACATTTTCTAAATCGCTCATCCCATACGGGGTCGCGGGGAACCGGAGCCTACCCGGCAACACAGGGCGTAAGGCCAGAGGGGGAGGGGACACACCCAGGACAGGATGCCAGTCTGTCGCAAGGCACCCCCAGCGGGACTCAAACCCCAGACCCCCTGGAGAGCAGGACCCGGGGGTTGAGACTAAAGCATCTGAAATACACACACACACACACACACACATTTTCTGAACCGCATGTCCCATACGGGGTCGCGGGGAGCCGGACCCTACTGGCAACTCAGGGCGTAAGGCCAGAGGGGGAGGGGACACACCCAGGACAGGATGCCAGTCCGCCGCAAGGCACCCCAAGCGGGACTCGAACCCTAGACCCACCAGAGAGCAGGACCCGGTCCAACCCACTGCGCCACCGCGCCCCCCTCATCTGAAATACCTTTGGTCAAAGTAAAATGTCTGTGTAACAGACAAAAAAAAAACTTTTTCAACCAATAATAAGTTAGTTGTATGACAAAAGAACATATATTTTCATGAGCCATTTCAACAGTTCATATGGGACCCTGTTACTCAAGGACTTGAGGACGGGCGTCACTGGTGGGTCTTTAAGCTTAGTATTTTCCTCTTGGTGGCAGTACAGCACAGACGATCAGTACCTGTACGTAAAGACAAACCCAATAAAAGCAATGATGTCTCTATGTTGTAGCAAGCAAAAAGGCTTCTGTTTAAGTAGACAATGATGGTAATTTTAAATTAAAACGTGCATGCATCGCTTGCAGACACAGACCCTGTTTTGCCCTCTCTAAATCCCCTGTGCTATGCATGCCTGCATTTAGCCTCCTTTTCAAGGACAGTGCTGTGAACTATATCGGTGTGAGATTTACATGCTGCCCCTCATTACCCTGGACAGCATGGGAACCGAGCCGCTCCTGGGAGATGAGCCCTACTTTGTCTTACACAAAGCTGCAGAAACCAAGACCATGAATAGCGGTCTAGAAAACAAAAAACTGGAAATGTGTTTGTTATTGCCCTCAAGTATTTATTCAGCAGACACTTTTCTCCAAAGTAATTTCCAATGAACTCTATGTAGTGCTTTGAGCCCACACACCTTGTTCACTGTGGTGACTTACACTGCTAGATACACTACTTACACTGGGTCACTCATCCATACATCAAGTGGAAAACACTCTCTCTGTCACTCACACACTGTGGGGAAATCTGAACAGCATGCCTTTGGACTGTGGGAGGAAACCAGAGCACCTGGAAAGCCAAGCATACATGGAGAGAACATGCAAACTCCACACAGACTGAGCAGGGATCAAATCCATGTCCTCTCACACCACCTAGGCACTGTGAGACAGCAGTGCTACTTGCTGTGCCACTATGCTGTATTAGCACTTTCTTGGCTGAAACCAGCTTACTGAAGTCAACAGTGATGCAAATTATCTGAATTTGAGGTAGTATTCATTCCTATTTTGATGAGCATTACTGATCAAACCTGAAACATTCAATTCTTTCCTACACTCAGGATCTTGGCCTGTCATGGAATCCCCAGCATAACACCCAACAGCTTATTAGGTCCTGCTCTCGTGTTATCACGATAATAAGATGGCACTGATTGCATTTCTGATTGAAAAATGTAGAATTTTTGTGTAACCTTCACTGATCTAGAAGTCATCAGTTTCCTGTAAATGTGGAAGAGGACATTCTAGAAATAGGCAATTTTTTGTCAGCTGCTTTATTTTACACACACACACACACGTCCTGAGCAGGGTCATGGCAAGCCAGAGCCTGGCCCAGCAACACAGGGGGCAGGGCTGAAGGGATAGAGGACACATCCTGGATGAGATGCCAATCCGCCACAAAACACCCCAAGCGGGACTTGACCCCCAGACCCAGCACCTAGCAGGACCTGGCCAAACCCACTGCACCACTGAGGACATGGGTTCAATCCCCACTCAGTCTGTACGGACTTTGCATGTTCTCCTTATGTTTGCGTGGGTTTCCTCTGGGTGCTCTGGTTTCCTCCCACAGTCCAAAGACATGCTGTTCTGGTTCCCCCATAGTGTGTGAGTGACAGAGAGAGTGTGTGTGTTCCACTGATGTATGGATGAGTGACCCAGTGTAAGTAATGCATCTAGCAGTGTAAGTCACCGTGGTGAATAAGGTGTGTGGGCTCATAACACTACACAGAGTTCATTGGGAGTTGCTTTGGAGAAAAGTATCTGCTAAACAAATAAATGTAAATGTAAAACGCAACAAGTCTGATCACTGTACAGTTTGTGAACCTGTTTCAGGGGCAGCGAGACAGCGAGGCAGAGAGCACCGGATGAGCCGCATCCCACTGGGTTGCCATGGAGAGGGACAAACTGCACCCTCGGGAACGACCGAACACCGGTCTTACCGATCTCACTTGGGCGTGGAAACGGATACGATAAACAATCCATTTCTTTTGCTCTTTTGCAAATGAGTGCAGCCGGCCGGCGTGGACTGGCGAGCGCCAGTTAGGGTCAGATCAGTCATCTCTGCTTTATTCTTCTTCCCACTCTTTCTGTGAGATGCGTTTCGAGACGCAGCCTAGGGTTTGATGATTTCTCTCTTTAAACACATGCCCCCTTCTGTGAATTGTGCCAAAGCTGGACTTTGACTTGTTGGATGAAAGAGAATGTCTTTGTAGGTGTTTTCTGTTAGCCACCAATTTAAAATGTTCAGCTCAGCCACATTCTTTCTTAGAATTAACAACAGAGCAGCACTGTGTCACAGCCAGAGAGAGACAATCACTGTACAAGGAACTGCAAATACATTCACTTACATTGAATAAGGGGAAAAGATTACAATATTTCACAGGTGTGATCACGTCGCACTATATAAGACGTTAATAAAAAGGTTGTCCGGGCATTCCAAAGTTCATTTGAATTTTCATGCAGGTGAAATGTAAATTTTTCCATCAAAAGAAAGTTAAAGCACTTTGGTCATAGAGGTGTTTACACAGGGAATTTCAGGTATAGAACATAAAAATAAAATGTATTTGTTTGTCTGATGCTTTTCTTCAAAGCACCTTACAATTATTTACCCATTTGTACAGCTGGGTAAATCTAGTGGAACAATTTAGGGTGAGTACCTTGCTCAGGGGGTACTACAGCTGGAGGCAAGATCCAAACGTGGGACTTTTGGGTCCAAAGGTAACAGCACTAACCACTACAGTACCGGCTGTCCCTGCTGAGTCTATGAAAGCAATGAGCCTACATCACCTAACTTCAAAAAGAAATTAGGTTGCAGTTCAAGAAGAAAATAAAGGGAGACAGATTAAACTCTGGGGTGGGGCTGGGGACGAGGCGTGGCATGGTCATGCCCGCTGTGTGGTGGGCCTGGGTTTGAGCCTCTCTTGGGGTGCCCAGCAGCAAACTGGCATCCCATCCAGGGTGTGTCCCCTCCACCACCAGCCTTGTATTCTGTGTTACCGGGTTAGGCTCCAGTTTGCCGCGATCCTGCTTGAGACAAGTGGTTTCAGACAGTGTGTGTGTGTGTGTGGGTTGTAGACATTGCAAAAAAAAAAAAAATTAAACTCTTAGCTAAAGATTTTTTGAATAGCTGAATGAACCGCAGGCCACGTTCTTGAATGAGATCAGTAGATTGTGCATCATGGGGTAATTTATTAACAATACAGTATATGATTTTGGTACATGAATTTGATTTTTTTCTTTTTTTTTTTTTGCACAGACAGGTGAAAAAAACAGTCATGACACAAAATGAAATCTCAACTGAAGCAATCCCGAGCAAAAATCACGAAAAGCGAGAAGTGCGTGGAAGGGAATGCGGCATAAGATAATAATTTTCACGTATTTTTTGCAAAGAGCAGCGATTTAATGCTTTTAAAGACTTGCCCATTCACAGCTGTAGGGCTGCTTAAGATGCAACGTATACAGGATGTGCGCTGACCTTCGGCTGCGGTGAACCAGGTCCCGTGCGCACTCATCGCCGTTCTGACACTTGACCCACGACTCTGCTGAGCATAACGGCAAAGCGCAACGGAAGTGCATGTGTGCGCATGCCTGTTGGGGGTGTAGTGATGGAGCTCACCCTGTACTGTGTAGGAGGTAATTTCCACCCCCTCTCTTGTTAACAAACACTAATGCCTGCAATCAGTATGGAAATTGGAACGGCAAGGACCAATTTGTTTGCCGACCGCCCACAGGCAGGACTGAAGAGGGGTATGAAAGCAGACAATGTCACAGGAGCTTCAGCCTGTACCTGCCTGTAACTCTATAAATCACATTTATATATAGACACACATCGAACAAACGCATCGCCATTGCACAGGATAGTCGAATCTGTGCTTCGCCAGCTAAGGTCTACAAAGACATGCTGTTCAAGTTCACCCATAGTGTGTGAGTGACAGAGAGAGTGTGTTCCACTGATGTATGGATGAGTGACCCAGTGTAAGTAGTGTATCTAGCAGCGCAAGTCTTCGGGTGCTCTGGTTTCCTCCCACAGCCCTTGTAAATGTACAAGAAGTCGGCCTACATGAGAATTATCATTAAGCGTCTCCATGCTTCCCTTTCCAGTCCAACCATGGTGCATATTTTTGAAGAAAGAGAGATGCTCTAAAGTTTGCACCCAAGACTTTCCAGTGGAACAATTGGCTTATGTGTCCTATCAGTGTGACTTGTCCAATATTCCGTTGCCTCCTTTGTCAACAAGCCCTATCCACTCAGTGTGGTTAATGCAACCAGTGGTGGGACATTCAATTACCGTGTGTGGACTTGTTTCAAAGCTCCATGCCCACTGAGAGAACAGGGACCAGGGACCTCTTTAGCATGAGGCAGATCTCTGCCCTCTCTACCATCGTGTGGGTTGTCCACTCTCAAGTGCCCCACTTTCAACACGGTGAAGGGAGCACAATCAACTCAGAGAATCAGGCTCTTCCAGATGAAGAGGCCACGCAACTTGGACGTGCTCGGTCTTCCGCTGATGGAGTCCTCTCAAAGACCGCAGAAACAAAAGGACCGCGATGACTCCCAGCGAGACGACAAAGGGACAGTTCAACACTCTGCTAATGGATCACTCATCACTCTGTGATATTTAACCGTTTGTACTGTAAAGGGACCTTTATCTTATACACCCCCATGTTCTTGTGTTGGCTTGATTTTCATGTGTCAGCTTTGGCACGGTGGTGGCGTTTGGGCGAGAGGACGACATGGCTTTTGTCAGTGTGATTTGTGAGACAGCCTAAATGCATGCCACATGACACTGATTACATATTTTCTTCCGTATCACTCCTCCTGTTGAGCTGGAATGATCGGAGCTGCCTTTTCTCCGTCATTGTCATACCCATCTATAGCTGGACATGAAGTGAGCTTTCAGATTCAAGCCATTTCTTTCATTATGTGAGAGAACTAATTTAAATCATGAGTCATGGTTAATTGTGTTTTATGTTTACAGTGTTTCTCAGCCTCCACAACAGTTCTGTGGTATGCATGTTTGTTTATATTTGTTGCGTTAATGTAGAAAATGTGTTCCGCCTGATAGATCACGGCAGAGCTACGACGGCTACAGAGGCCACGAATTAAACTAAATAGTTCTAAGAGATCACTGTGTAGGATTCTAAGAGATGGCCTGTGTAGGAACATCTCACTGACAAACTGCTCCAACAGGAGGCTGATGAAGTTCTTGCACTTTTTTAAAATTTAAGACGCGATCATTTCATTACGATTAACTAAAAAAAAATGGGCGGCGCGGTCAATAGTGCTGCTGTCTCACAGTGCCTGGGTGGTGCGAGAGGACATGGGTTCGATCCCCACTCAGCCTGTGTGGAGTTTGCATGTTCTTCCTGTGTCTGTGTAGGTTTCCTCTGGGTGCTCTGGTTTCCTCCCACAGTCCAAAGACATGCTGTTCTGGTTCCCCCATAGTGTGTGAGTGACAGAGACTGTGTGTTCCACTGATGTATGGATGAGTGACCCAGTGTAAGTAGTGTATCTAGCAGTGTACGTCGCCCTGGTAAATAAGATGTGTTGGCTCATAACACTACATAGAGTTCATTGGAAGTCACTTTGGAGAAAAGCATCTGCTAAATAAATCAATGCAAGTAACCAAGACACTGTCGACATAACGGTAAAACCCATGTATCGTGAACAAAATGTTGCGATAGACCCTGGGGCTGTGGATTCAATTACCCACACGAGTCTTCAAGTGCATCTGTGTTCCCCCAGGTCTGTTTTAGTTAGGGCCTTAACAACTTTAATAACTATTCATGTAAAGCATAATGGGGATTTTTTTACCAACACATTTGCCATCAATTATGCTGTTTAAATGTTTCCACTGAATACCTGTGTATATCATTCCTGCTGTAATGGTGTTAATGAAAGAGAGCTGAGTGTCAGCAAGCTCAGATTCTCCCAGGCAGGGTGATGACTGCTCACTGCGGGGGCTTCTGACTGCCCCCTTTGCTCGTTCTGCAATCAGATTCTCTGAAAGCAAATGTGGAGCCCTTCAGATCAGCCCTGCGCTGAGGTCTGCGGGTAATTGCCTGTTACGGGACTGGAAGAGTAATGGCCTCGGTAATCCTCAGCCCTCCATGACAAGTGCTGTTCTTGGCCAGAACTGTGAAATTAGTGAGATGGGACAGCAGGCCAAGGCAGGAGCTCTTGTTCCATGAACTCACAGTTAACCCCCACGTAGTCGGGAATGTCTGTACAGATTTATAACTTGGATGAGAGGCTAAAGTTCCTGCTCATTGTATAAGTTCTCCACATCCAGTCAAAACCGGCCCTGCTTCTTAATATAGAGCTCTCTGAGAGGCGTCATCAGTGTGCAGCCATCGCTTCTAGAGTCTTCATTATAAATAATCACACAGGCGGCTGAGCTCATGGTATGAAAATAAACCAAATGTGCACTCTCTGAATGCCATATACATGATTTTCGTGTAAAGTTATGCCTTAACTTGAAAAGTGTAAGTCGCGAGAGTGCAACATTTTTTTGGTAGGTGTTTGTGGACTGCCCTACACTTCTGCCATTGCTGTTACATTTACATTTATTTATTTAGCAGACGCTTTTCTCCAAAACCACTTCCAGTGAACTCTATGTAGTGTCATCAGCCCACACACCCTGTTCACCAAGGTGACTAACACTGCTAGATACACTACTTACACTGGGTCACTCACCCATACATCAGAGGAACACATACACTCTCTCTGTCACTCACACACTATAGGGGAACCTGAACAGCATGTCTTTGAAGTGTGGGAGGAAACCAGAGCACCCAAAGACTTACACTGCTAGATACACTACTTACAATGGGTCACTCATCCATACATCAGTGGAACACATTTTCTCTCTCTGTCATTCACTCACACACACTATTGGGGAATCTGAGTGTGGGAGGAAACCAGAGCACCTGGAGGAAACTGATGCAGACATGAGAGAACATGCAATCTTCACACAGACAGAGCAGGGATCGAACCCACGTCGTCTTGCACCACCCAGACGCTGTGAGACAGCAGCACTACTCGCTGTGCCACCTAAAAAAGGTTTTATTGGAAGACTCAGTTTCATTGCAATGGCCTTTGAACAAAGTTTTAAACACATTAGATTTTAAGTGCAACTTCTGAGTGAGTCTTAAAGCAGCCTAAGGATAATCAACCGTTTCAGGACTGAAATACACACACACACTTTCTGACCCGCTTGCCCCATACGGGGTCGCGGAGCCTAACCCGGCAACACAGGACGTAAGGCTGGAGGGGGAGGGGACAGAGCCAGGACGAGACGCTAGTCCGTCGCAAGGCACCCCAAGAGGGACTCGAACCCCAGACCCACCGGAGAGCAGGACCCAGTCCAACCCACTGCGCCACCACGCCCCCCTCAGGAGTGAAATAGAGATGTAAAATATAGTAGTAAATACATATGTGCTTGACCGAGTTAGATGTTTAGGAAAAAAAGAGGAAATAACTGATAATTAATAATAAAAATTCTATTATGTTCTTATTAAATTATATTATATTATTATTAAGTTATCGGGGGTGCGGTGGCGCAGTGGGTTGGACCGCAGTCCTGCTCTCCGGTGGGTCTGGGGTTCAAGTCCCGCTTGGGGTGCCTTGCGGCGGACTGGCGTCCCGTCCTGGGTGCGTTCCCTTCCCCCTCCGGCCTTACGCCCTGTGTTACCGGGTAGGCTCCGGTTCCCCGTGACCCCGTGAGGGACAAGCGGTTCTGAAAATGTGTGTGTGTATTATTAAGTTATATTATATTGTATATTATAGTATACATGTGTTAAGCAGCCCTATTATAATAGTACAAGCATTGCTGTTCCACCTAGTAAAGTGACAGGACACTTTTTTGCAGTTGTACTAAATGTAAATGTTTACAGTATATTTTCATTTAGGCAAAGGCCATGTGAAAATAACTTAGTGACTCTTACTCTTGAATTTAACACTAAGGTCACTGCTGAACAGACGTTTACAGAAAGAGCAGCACAGAAAGGAGCCAAAAACTGTAATGTTCATGGAGGAAAAAAAAAAAAAAACCTTTTGCTGACATGCATATATATTTTTTTCTACTAATATTTACTTTAAAGTTCTATTGTATATTATTATATATTATTATTCATGGGAAAGGCACAAGAAAAATGTTCCTCATCAAAAGTGGATTTTGAAAGGATTTTGATGTGTAGACCTCTTGAAATTACTTCAGTGAATCAAAATGAGACTGCATGACTAATAATTTATTTTATCTTGAAAAAGAGCTCTGCATCAATACTTTAAAGTCAGACGAT
The DNA here is from genome assembly GCF_900964775.1 of Scleropages formosus. Classification (NCBI taxonomy): domain Eukaryota; kingdom Metazoa; phylum Chordata; class Actinopteri; order Osteoglossiformes; family Osteoglossidae; genus Scleropages; species Scleropages formosus. The sequence goes on from NC_041816.1 coordinate 23,027,271, forward strand.
AACTTTGCAGGGAAAAACAGATGCACTTTCATATTTTATGTGTCCCATGATAGCACATTTTGTTCAATGCGTTAGGTACAGACATTTAACTTGGCGATGACACGATCGTGTCGTTAATAGTTTCTGTGAGACCTAAAAATATTTTGAACATCATCCACCTACTTGGAAAAAAGAAACACTCTTTTTTTTGCAAGAAAATCCACTGCTAATCTGGCTCTTGTGATTAAAAAAAAGAGTGACTGAAAAATCACCCACATGTTTTCTCAGAACAGTGATTTATGTTCAGCTTCACCAAACAATTTAATTTAGAGAAAAATGAGAATATGTCTGTTTGCATATGTAAATCAGAGGATTTGCCTACAAATGCCACACTTTCCAGCTACTTAACTGTGCTTCATTGCGAATCCTTCCCAACACAAAAAACCCTTGTATATTATTACATTAAAACTGGAGAACAAGAACAAATACAGGGTTGTTTAGAAATCAAAGCTTTGTCAAAACAGATGAGCATTTCATTACATTGAGCATATTGCACCGATTGGTTTATAGTTCTATATTAAATGCAAAGTAAAAACAATAAAACCACATAAAAGTATAAACAGTGAGGAGAAATAGTAGTGAGTACTTTTTTGTTCATCATACATACACACTGCAGTAATGAGCTGAAAATACCTCCACCTGATACTAAATGCAAAAAAGAAGTTTTTATGGAAAGCTGGTGGACTGTCAAACTGTGGGCAGAAGGCAGGAGCTGAAGATCAACATCTCTGAAGGGCCTTAAACGCTCCTGATGGAATGATGACGTAATCGCATGACGGCCAGCTGCAAACACACACACACACACACATTTTCAGAACCGCTTGTCCCATACGGGGTCACGGGGAACCGGAGCCAACCCAGCAACACAGGGTGTAAGGCCGGAAGGGGAGGGGACACAGCCAGGAGGGGACACCAGTCCGTCGCAAGGCATCCCAAGTGGGACTCGAACCCCAGACCCACCGGATAGCAGGACTGTGGTCCAACCCACTGCACCACTGCACCCCCCCAACTGCAAACATTGAGTGCTCAATGAAAGGGCCAGAAAGGCAGCTGGCCTGAAGACTGTAAGGAAGGGGGGGGGGCCTGGAGTGACTGCTGGGTGGAAAACCTGAGAGCTGGGTGAGAGTGTCTGGTTTTGATTTGACATTTGAAAGTGGCCTGCACCCAAGGCCAGTTTGAGTTCCGTTTTTGCCCTTGCTTGGTTATAAAATAAACTTTTTGTTACTGCATCCCTGCTGTCCTGTGCCTTAATCGCACCCTATGGCAGCGTCATAACAGGTCACAGTGCCCAAAATATGTACCATCATAATTATTAGATCATTATAACATCATAATGGGGGGGCGGTCCGGGTCCTGCTCTACGGTGGGTCTGAGGTTCGAGTCCCGCTTAAGGTGCCCTGCGACGGACTGGCGTCCCATCCTGGGTGTGTTCCCTCCCCCTCCGGCCCTACGCCCCGTGTGCCGGGTTAGGCTGCGGCTCCCTGTGCCCCGTATGGGGCGAGCGGCTTGGACGGACGGATAACATCGTAATCATTATAGAAGCAACAATAGTTTTAATTACTAAAGATTAACAGTGGTCACAAGCTGAAGCTGCCTGACAGGGATAGAGACACACTTCACAGGATGGTTGCTAAATGCCACAAAAGTACAGCCTCAAAAATTGCTGCAGAATTGAATCAACACTTCCTTGACCCAGTCTCAGCAGAAACTGTATGTTGTGAGTTTTTCATAACTGGGATTTATGGCAGGGTGCCATTTGGAAACTTCTTGTATTCAAGACCAGCACACAAGGAGCCATGAACTGGTGTAAGGAGAACAAAACCTAGAAACCTGAGCAATGGAAATAAGTGGTATGGTCTGATCTTTCATCTCATTTCCCACACAGAGATGAAGCCTCAACCTCTCTGAGACTGAGGGGGTGCTGGTCTTTTGGCAATCTAGTAAGCCACAACCAAATTCTTGAAGCCACTTGAGAGTGATGAGGAGTTGAGATATGTGGAGCTGGGTAGACTTTTTACTTTCTCTCCTTCATTTTGCTTTTAAAGTAGATTGTGGTGTGATTCATGAGTGGATTCTACAAATTTTGTTGAGGAGGTGCCTGCAAGGTCAGTACATGTCTTCAATATGCTGAGAGATTCAAAGATTTGAGTTTATTGTTACTCCAAAGCCCTTAACTGATGAAGTGCATCAGCTGAAGTAGTTGTCTGGTTTGAAAGAGAGTTCTTGACAGGTGGATGGGTCTTCCAAAGGTTGAGGTGTAGATTGTGATTGGTCATCCTGGTGGAGATGTGGGAAGATCATGCTGCACTGGAGGAGGAAACAGGATCTCTGGTATTTGGGGAAAAGAGAAGAAGAACGGAGTATTATTTATCTTACATAGCAATGACAAAGCCAAGAATAGTGGTATAGATGGTCAGGTGTAAAGGGCCCAGCAAAGCTCTGGGAAACATCTGATGAGAGAGACTAAGTAGCAGAAGGAGAGCTGCACCAAACAAATCCTTTGATTCCAAGCTGTTTTACTGAGATAATTCCGATCCAGTGGTTGACTGTGTCAAATGCTGCAGAGGAGGAGGAGATCATTCTGAGCAAGGGATGGATAGAAATGATTGTAATCTGTTTATTTGTGAGTCACTGAATAGAACCCCTTCTTTTCAAGGAGGGATGCTGGTCTATAATTATGGGCTGAGTTTGGGCCTAGAGAAGATTTTATTAACAGTGCTCAGATTTAGGGAGTTTCGAAGATTGGAAGAAGCCAGAGGATGGTGAGGAATTAAATATCAATGAAATAAAAAAGTAAAAAAATGCTGATAAATTGTTTGGGAAAGAGGAAAGAGGATGGGGTCAAGAGGTCAGATGGTGGCTCGGTGTGAGAGAAGAATGTCTGAGACGTTGAAATGCGAGCAGTGAGGCCCTGCTGGGAATCCTGGTGTGGGTAGAGGGGGTGGATGTGGAGAACTTGCTGGTGATAACATCAACAGAGGGAAAATTTCCAGCTGTGAAGATGGAGGAACTTGATGGTGGAGGAGGGGCAAGGGGGAAATGAAAATGTGCAGCGACTATTGGATGTGGACGGAAGTTCATTGTTATGGAATTTTGCCGTTGCCGAGGAAACAGCAGCGCGAACGGAAGCAACGAGCCCCTTAAAAGCTGTTAGGTCAGGGGAATGTTTAAGATGCCCCCCAAATCCATTCAGCAGCAGGTAACTTGATCCCGTTAGTGTGGAATGATTTTCATAAGCACGGGCTGCCAGCGGGATCTGCAGGGTTCGAGGTACGAGGGCAAAGGGAGTCTAGAGGGGAGGATAATTTGCTAAAGTTAAATTATTTAAACTCGGTCAAGCTAACACCTGCCGTGTAATGAAATAATACCTTAACTCGTCCTTAGGCCATCTGACACTATTTAGACATTTTACACCCGCCCCCATTTCTAAACTATGGATAATTGATGAGTAGGTCAAACGGTGCATCTAATAGCTGACATGTGCGATATAACTTACGCACCACCATCCAACAGCCACACATTTATTTTGATGTGCTGTGTTTGGGTAATTCCAGATAAAACACATTCATCCACAGGAAGGCTACTAATCTTCCTTCCAGTCTTAGTGCATATTGAAGGTGGTAGATATTTTCCGTTTCTTCCGTTAGCTGACGCTTTACTCCAAAGCAGCTTACAGTGGTAAGGTTACAATTACTATAGTTACAAGCATTGCCCATTTTTACATCTGAGTAATTTTCACTGGAACAATTTCAGCGAAGTACCTTGCTTAAGGGGAGCATGGTGGTGCAGTGGGTTGGACTGGGTCCTGCTCTCCGGTAGGTCTGGGGTTCAAGTCCCGCTGGGGGTGCCTTGTGATGGACTGGCATCCTGTCCTGGGTGTGTCCTCCAGCCTTATGCCCTGTGTTGCCGGGTTACGCTCTGGCTCCCTGTGACCCTCTATAGGAGAAGTAGGTTCAGATGGTGTGTGTGTATACCTTGCTTAAGGGTACTATGGTGGCACAGCAAGTAGCTCTGCTGTCTCACAGTGTCTGGGTGGTGTGAGAGGATGTGGGTTTGATCCCTGCTCAGTCTGTGTCCTGTTTGCATGTTCTTCTTCTATCTGGGTGCTCTGGTTTCCTCCCACAGTCCAAAGCCATGCTGTTCAGGTTCACCCATAGTGTGTGTGTGTTCCACTGATCCATGTATGGATGAGTGATCCAGTGTAAGTCACCTTGGTGAATAAGGTGTGTGGCCTGATAACACTACATAGAGTTTGTTGGAAGTCGCTTTGGAGAAAAGCGTCTGATAAATAAATGTAAATACTACAGCCAGAGGTGGGGCTCAAACCTGTAACCTTGGTGTCCACAGGCAGTAGCTCTAAGTACTATACTACCAGCTGGCCAGTTATTTTGACTAGAGGGCAAAACAGAGGTTTTTTAGGAATTCAACTACTTTAGGATGCCTTTAGAAAAAAAGACATCACAACTATTTCCTCATTAGCATAATATCGTTATTTTGTGAAAACACTCCTCTTCCCTGCTTACTCGGGCGGAGGACTCCTTCGTGGCTCGATAAGTAAAGAACTGGACAAAAGAACTAAGCTTAGGCTGATTGCATGTCTCAGTCTGTGGTGCAGGAATAGGCTTGGAGAGTACAGGGTAAGAGCAAATGTGAAAAACACAGGAGGTGGAAAACAAAGCTTTATGGGGTTCCAGTGTGTTTGTCAGTCATCGCTGCAGTGTCACTGTGTCCATGAGGTGAGTGCATTTGTCAGTCATCACTGCAGTTATTGCCTCTCGTTTTTCCGCCTGCAGACATGTCGAAACACCACATTCTCTACATGCCATTTGTGTCACCCGCAGCGGTCCTTTACAGCTGCTTCAGTACACGTTGCCTCTTTTTTCTCCGTTCAGCGTAACGTGAGCCGAACTTCCCCGCTTTTGTGCGCTCGCTTCCCGATGCCTTCTTTGTGAAGCGCTGCTGTCACGTTGCGCTGCAGGGCAAAATTAACTCCCGAATCTCACCGATTGCGTTTTGCACCCGGCAACCTGTTGAGGCGCAGTGTCTGCAGAAGAGTGGGCTGAGAACAGAGATGGAGAGGGAGGCACCTGAAAGCAATGGGCATGCTGCGCATGGGCAGGTACGCAGTCCTGCACTCGAACCCCTCTCTCCACGGGCTCCATTGCCCGACTGCCTGTTGAACTGGTACTCGGAACACACTCTCCTCAGCACTGGCATTTTCCCCTTCCCGGTGAAAACACACTTATCGGCAGCCCAAGAGATTCCGGATGCATCTTGCAGAGGTGTTGAGAGACACACACACACACACACACACTTTCCGAACCGCTTGTCCCATTTGGGGTCACGGGGAACCAGAGCCTACCCGGCAACACAGGGTGTAAGGCCGGAAGGGGAGGGGACACACCCAGGAGGGGACGCCAGTCCGTCGCAAGGCACCCCAAGCGGGACTCGAACCCCAGACCCACTGGAGAGCAGGACCCACTGCACCACCGCACCCCTGTTGAGAGACAATAAGGCGATAATAGTATTAACAATTTATTTCCCTTCAGAGCTAAAATCCCGAATATAGCATCAGATTCAATATCTGGAAATGGGAGGCTCTCAGTATGTAGCGTTAACAAGATTTTATTTTGGTAATATTCTGGTGTAATGCATTTGTTTTCTGCTAGCGATGTGATGAAATACTTGATTTCCAGTGGCTAGTCATCATTATCATCGCCATCACATTTATTCATTTAGCTGACACTTTTCTCCAAAGCGACTCACGATGTTGAGGTTATAATTATTTACCCATTTATACACACACACACACACACACACATTTTCAGAACCGCTTGTCCCGTACGGGGTCACGGGGAACCGGAGCCTACCCGGCAACACAGGGCGTAAGGCTGGAGAGGGAGGGGACACACCCAGGACGGGACGCCAGTCCGTCGCAAGGCACCCCAAGCGGGACTCGAACCCCAGACCCACTGGAGAGCAGGACCCACTGCACCACCGCACCCCTGTTGAGAGACAATAAGGCGATAATAGTATTAACAATTTATTTCCCTTCAGAGCTAAAATCCCGAATATAGCATCAGATTCAATATCTGGAAATGGGAGGCTCTCAGTATGTAGCGTTAACAAGATTTTATTTTGGTAATATTCTGGTGTAATGCATTTGTTTTCTGCTAGCGATGTGATGAAATACTTGATTTCCAGTGGCTAGTCATCATTATCATCGCCATCACATTTATTCATTTAGCTGACACTTTTCTCCAGAGCGACTCACGATGTTGAGGTTATAATTATTTACCCATTTATACAACTGGGCAATTTTTTTACTGGAGCAATTCAGGGTAAGCACCTTGCTGAAGGGTACTACAGCTTAAGATGTCCGTTGGATCTAGAGGCAGTAACTCTAACCACTATGCTATTGGCTGTGCCATCAGCCTCATCCTCATCCTCCTCCTCTTCCTCATCACCACCACCATCAACCTCATTGTCATCATCATCATCACCTGCACTCTGATTTCACAGATTTCATTCAGAGTAACACACACCTAAGGGTTGAGGACCTTCGCTCGGCAGAAAATAGTTCAGCAGCAGAATGCGCAATAATAAATGTTGATGGAAGCCTATTATTTTCAGAAGTGATAAAGGGAAATGAGAAAATTTTAACCTGTACCGCTGGGGTCAGCTGAAGTGAGAACGCTGAAATTATCCGAGTGAATTTAATAAATTTCAGTCGTGGCATGCTGGTTGTGTAATTGGTTTTGGCAGGAGTTTGCGTTTTTTTTTCTGCATTTCTTGACTGAGAGCAATTGTTTCAATCTTCATTTACAGTGCAGTTGGGTATGTGAATGTGATTTGTAATTAAAGGTATTTCCTCTTGTAGTTGAGAGAGCTTAAGACTAAGGTTTAGATGTTGCGATGCCAATAGACATGAGTGTCACTGGGGTCAGTGTGCGGTAACCTGTAGGGTTGCTAATCACTCACCGGGACAAGAGGGTTGACCTTCCTGTTACAGGCAGCTCGCCAACCCAGAGACCCACCCTGCAGTAACAGTCCACACCATCATAAGCAAATAACAGACTTCAAAAGAAGAGAAAGGGCAGCACGGTGGCACAGCGAGTAGTGCTGCTGTCTCGCAGCACATGTGCGGTGTGAGAGGATGTGGGTTCGTTCCCTGCTTGGTTTGTATGGAGTTTGCATGTTCTCCCTGTGTCTGTGTGGGTTTTCTGTGGGTGCTCTGGTTTCCTCCCACAGTCCAAAGACATGCTGTTCAGGCTCCCCCATAGTGTGTGAGTGACAGAGACAGTGTGTTCCACTGATGTATGGATGAGTGACCCATTGTAAGTAGTGTACCTTTGAGCAAAGTACTTGCCCTAAGTTGCTCCTGAAAAAAAATACCCTGCTCTATAAATGGGTAAGTAGTTAACTTTGTAAGATGCTTTGGAGAGAAATACCACATAAATGTGCTACTCCACAGTTTTTTAATCTATAAATCCCTTACTGATCTCTTCCGATAATCCTCGAAATTCCAACAACATTTCTAACTAAGTCGTGGACCTTAATGGTCCTCGGCTTAATGGTCTTAAGACATTCAATTCACACATTTCTGAACCACTTGTCCCATACGGGGTCACGGGGAGCCAGAGCCTACCCGGCAACGCAGGGCGTAAGGCCGGAGGGGGAGGGGACACACCCAGGACGGGACGCCAGGCCGTCGCAAGGCACCCCAAGCGGGACTCGAACCCCAGACCCACCAGAAAGCAGGACCCGGTCCAACCCACTGCTTCACCGCACCCCCCACATTCCCAGGTTACATCTGGAGGACCCAACCCCTATGCCATCACCATCACTGAAGAGAAGACGCGGCGTATACCGAACCCACGATGCTGAACCCACTGTTCACAGCGGTGAAAAGCAAACTCTCCCCCAAATCTTCAAACCATTTGCATTCATGTGCGGCACTTTGCCAACGCAAAGCAAACATAATCCGTGTGTAAATACAGGTCGACGGTGTAAACCTTTGTAAGGATTTAGCATTAATCTCTCAGCAGACAGACTGCTATAGTATCATCGTCTCAGGATTTAATGCTGACAATTGCCTCCTTGTTCCAGCGCTGCCTGTGTTTGGTCCAAGCATCCTCCACAGGGGATAACCCACTCATCCCTGCCACGCTGTTCCACACGGACTGATCGTGGACCCAACGCTCGGCAGCCTGCCTTCGCCAAGCTCCTGCAAAGCTCACTTTGTATTTTAATTAAAACAGCTGCTCTTTTTTCATTCCTTCTTTTTTCCTCCTCTTTCCCATTTGAGCTCCTCCTCATTTCATTTAGGCTGTTGCTGCTAAATGCGTTTTGCGTTAGTCACTGAATGAAAGGTTATTTTTTTTTTTCTGGGGCAATCTCGAACACCCAGCACTTTGTAGAATCTTCAGAAGGATACCTAAAAAGAAAAAAAAAAAAAAATCAAATTCCCTGCTGGACTCATAATGAAAATGAAAGCTTGCATATAATGCTTTGGTGTTTAATTGCATGGCATTTCCATCTGCTGTACTACGGTATATTTATTCACCCCCAGGTTTTAGGAAGGCTTCACATTTGTCACCTTCATGAAACTTCTGGAATGTGTTGCTATGGTGTGTTCTTGATTCTAAATGAGGTGTCTATAACAGTCTATTATACCACAATATATATATTTCATTTAGGGAAGAAAAATTTACAGTGGATAAATAAACCAATGAAGCTGAAATTAATAAATAAATGCGGTTTTTACTTGAATATAACTTGCTCTTCTTTCCCCAAAATTCAAGTTAAAAAAATCGATGTATGCGGTCATTTTCGGAAACTAAAGTTTTTCTGGAAAAAATGAAATTGACGTTTATAGTTAAATCCTCAGTGTTCATTATAATTTATAATTGCTCACATTATTTATAAAATTAATGCAATTAAATTTTAATTATCAACGCTATTTATGCGATCGGCCTCTCACCTTCATCACACGATATACAGGTGGTCCTCGATTTACGACGTTTCAGCTTACGATTTTTCAACTTCATGATGGTGAGATGGCGATAGAAATTCAGTAGAAACCATACCTTGAATTTTGAATTTTGATTTTTTCCTGGGCAAGCGATATGCAGAGCGATTCTCTCTCGTGACAATGACCCGCATCTCCCAGTCTGACATGCAAAGGTGTGTATTAGGTGTATTAAAGTATTTTCGACTTACGATATTTTCGACTTATGATGGGTTCAGGGAACGTAACCCCATCGTAAATCGCGGATCACGTGTATTTGAATCTTTTGTGACAATGCTTATTTAATTAATTTAAAACAAACTCTTTCATTATTCCTTGTCCTTGTCATTTCGGAATCATAAGATCACCATGATTTAAAAAAAAAAAATGGAAAACTGGTATGACTTACCAAGAATCTCTCATTCGCTATCGCTACTTCTGCTCTTTTGAGATATGTTATGAACAATGCTTTGCGAAAAACTTCTGAAAAGTGATGTGAAAGCGGAGCGCGAAACAGACAACCATAGTAGGCCGGTTCACACATGATTGGTGCGCTATTAACAAAAAATCGTGCGACTTGACAACAAAGGCAAGCCAACGATTGTTAAAATGCTGATTCTTTTTAACCGAATTCCAAAATATCTGAATCTTCCGTAACACCGATTATCTATTTCTTACAGTTTTAACCTTTTTTCATGTGCGAGGTATATGCGAAACTTTTAAATTCCTTTCTTCGTAAAGTAAAATTAGAATATATGATTATGAGAGGGCGAGTTATAGTCAAGTAAATAACGATACACACCAACCACACCACACTAATGCATAATGAACGTCACCCCTGTGATATGCTGCTATACTACAGCAGCATTTATTTACTGCACTCCTACATTATCATCATCATCCATGCAAGTAATACGAGGGCTAGAGGCAGCTATTATGTGTCCATTAGATTATTTTTATTGGTTTGTATGTGCTTTGCATCCTGCCGCATTGCATCAGTAAGGCAGCTGGACCAAAGATCCAGTTATTTCCCCAAGTCTTTAGGTTCATAAGTGTTCGGCTGACAATGGTCCAAATTGCAGTAATACAGTATAATATCCCTAATATCCCTGAGACCACTACTGTAGCTATTTTTGAATGGGTGAACTCTGTCACCAAAAATTAAGTATGATGGGGTTTATTTCCAGCGTAGCAGGACAAATTAATTTGTGCTGTTGATGATGGAGGTGTGATTTTTATTAAAATTATGTCGGTAAATCAGCCACATAGTTTCATTCTGTCCCGGTATATTTTGCCTTTGGTTTCTAATTCCCCACACTGATGAAACAAACACTCCTATGACAGTGGCACTTTTCTGGCATTTTCTGAAGATATTTTGAAATGACAGAGGGAGGACGCATAATGCACCCTGACAGCGATAGGATGTTTGAAGCATCACATTTTACACTGAAAAGAACCACACTGCCCCGCTTGATGGACTTACATCACCCATCTCTTGCAAGAGTGTGTGTCCTGCCTCCACCTTGGTTTGTGCCCCTTCTGAGCTTCGTGTTATGCTCTCTTTGTTGAGCTTTTCATAAAGTAGGTCTTAAATTCAAATTAAACCTGCAACTTATTGCTCGTTTGTGATAAATGAACTTTTTTAAATCCCTGTCACAATGAAAATTGAAAAGTGTTGCTAGAGAATTTGTGAAATTGAAGTAGAATACATTTATTCTGAACTTTGATAAAGAATTGACTTGATGAAATGATTTAAATGATAAACACCTAGCTCCAAAATGATGACATACATGTTCTGTAAATGGTACGAAGGTAGTTACAACATCTATTCATTCAACTGACACTTTTTCCCAAAGCAACTTACAATTACTTACCCATTTACACACACAACGTCTACAACCGCTTGTTCCGAGTGGGGTCACGCTAAACTGGAGACTAACCCGGCAACACAGCGCGCAAGGCTGAAGGGGGAGGGGACACACCCCGGACAGGACACCAGTCCATTGCAAGGCACCCCAAGCGGGGCTCCAACCCCAGACCCGCCACACAGCGGGTCTTGGCCAAAGCCGCTGCGCCAAGTGTAATTTTACTGAAGCAATTCAGGGTTAGTACTTTGCTCAATGGTACTACAGCTGGAGGTGGGAATTGAAGCTGGAGGTGGGAATTGACCTCGTGGCTGCAACCAACACCATAAGTGTACAGTGTACAGCACTAGTGTAAAACAAGAAATACACATCAAGGCAAACCAGTGGAAATATCTAATAGCTTAGGATATGGTCTGATCACTGAGACTTGATCTCCATCTCGTCAAGATACAAACTATGTAAGATATGCAATTTTATCATCAGTTATGATCATTTTAAAGAATTAATGATCAGTTTGTTATAATATATACAGTAATACATTATATATAATACCAGAATTTATTATTACAATCCAATTGCCCTCTCATTTGTAACGTCATGTGTTTATGCAAACATTTGGTAGTGACGCATGAAGAAACACACAAATAAAAGAGCACAATTCATGGCATTATATACATTTTCCCATCTCGCTAAAGCAAAGAAATACAATCAAACGTGTGTTCATTATAACTGACATAACCACCTACGTGGTGGATATTTTGCATTTGTTGTGCCACGCCACTCAAAATAGAAAAACAGCAAAGATAACAAGCTGTTTCGTTCAGCGTAATATGCAGGTGTACAAGTACACTTTTGTGTTATATAATACAACAGAATGGATTACTATAATCGCAGAAGTGCAGAAATGTTTATATTTCTGGCAGGGCCCTAAAACCAAATACCCAATTTTAGTATCTTGGGAGTGTAAGCTTCTGGTGTTGATAATAACAGATTTTTCTGGCTTGTCCCTCCTAGGAATTTCAAAAGTATAACTATGCTTATTCAGCAGAGTCTCACTATATTTCACTGTTTTTTAAAACCTCAAAGTTCAGTATTTCAACATAAAATAACTTTTGCATCTATGGAATGCCAGCTAACTTCATCTTAATGAGCCCAGTGGACCTTTGACAGACAAAGAAGAGTTATTTAATTTATACAATCAAAATTAATGGGCCGAATGTGGAACCAAGTGGAACACCTGAAAAGCTGCACCTACTTGGTGACTGATGGTTTATACCCCCAGCAAGGGTGGATGATTAATGACACAATGAATCATATTTGGTGATCACAGGCACAGTACTGACAACCAAGAAAAATGTGAGAATTTTGGTCAGTGAGCACTTTTGAAAGCTTCTGGAAACTGGCCTACACCTGTATGATTTTCCTATTATAGGGTAACCCTAGAAGCCCTGCTGAGAAAGTACATTTTCCATTTAACTTCTGGCATCTGGATAGTTTGGTAGAATGGCATAAATGAAAATGTAATGTAGATGTAAACTGATTTGGTTTACATTTTTAGGGCATTTTCAAAGCAGTCTCGCAGATCTTGCATTTCATTCTATTACAACTCTTCTGTGAAGGAGAGTTGTAATAGAATGATCCATTTGAAAAAAAAAAAACAAATTATATTAGCAGTTAAAACCTATTTCGTGTGATATCAGTCAAGCAGATTTATTTGCAGTTTCGCTCCCATTAATCACTGAAAACCTTTTTTAAAAATATTAAAAACATATTTAATGGAGGCCCAGAAGTCTTTGCAGAGTGTCTTTCCTGGGAAAGGTTATAATACCCTTAAAATTGCAATTTATATAGCATGTGAACTTGCAACCTTGATTAAATCATAGTCGACATAAAAATCAGATATATAATGTAGACTTATTTCCATGCTGGCAGCAGAAAAACGGAACTAATAATTTAATAGCTGGCATCTGCAGCTGCAGCAAGGGGAGGCATCTTGAATACTTGGCGGTGAGCGGCATGTTGGGATGTTAGTGGATATCTGGGCTGTCATAATTCTTCACGGTTGCTGAAAGTACAGTGTGTCTGCAAATGTAATTACGGTTGAAGGCTCATTCTTGCTTTCTTTCTTAAGACAATGTGAGAGGGAAATTGGGTAAACATAAAAGAAAGTTTAATCCATGTTACTTCACAGCTGAATGAACGCTGCGCGTTCACGGTCAGCGAACGTTTCTGTGGGTGCCCTACACATCCACGTTGTTCAGAGCACAGCAGTCAGTCGGGGAATCGCAGCCCTTGAGCATCATGAGTGTACTCTGGTAAAGCCCAGTATGTGTAGTGCTTTGGCAATTGACCTTTACATTTATTCATTTTGCTCATTCTTTTCTCCAAAGTGACTCACAATGTCTATCTACGTACAATTACTGTACCTTTTACAATCAAACTCAAGTCCACCCCCATCTGTCCGACAGACAAATAAGATCACACATGATATGATTTATTTTACACGTATTCATTTGGCTGATGCTTTTTGCCAAAGCAACTTACAATGTTAAGGCCACAGTTGCTACATGCTTACAATCACTTACTCATTTATATAGCTGGCTGATTTTACTGGAGTAAGTTCAGGGTAAGTACCTTGCTCAAGGACAGTACAGCTAGAGGCGGGAGCAAACCTGTAACTTTCGGGTTCAAAAGGAGTAGCTCTAACCACTACACTACCAGCTGTTCCCAGCTGTCATCTATTTAATTTTTTTGCCCAAAAGGTGTGCATCCTGTTGTTCCACACAATATCTGCTTGAATGCACCATACAGTGGTGCTTGAAAGTATGCGAACCCTATGGGGATGGTCATTAAATCTCAAAATAAGCATATAAAATTAATAAATGACTATGATTCACACACCTGATTCTACTTACCTGCTTGGTTTAACTAATGCAACTTAGACTTCACTTATTTTTACACCTGCACTATTTGTGTGTTTCTACAACACACATGATTTCCTCTAAAGTAACATATGGACCATATTGGTCATTACACACCTGTTATGTCACATGAGAAACACTGATTCTCATTAAATAACCATTTCGTGGGAAAACGAAGGGACGCAAGGGGTTCACATACTTTCAAGCAGCACTGCACATAAAAAGCTTGTTCTTTTTTTTTAAATTTAATTGTAATTAGTTATTGAAGCTATTCTGGAATGCTAGAAATAAAATGCTAAAGGTGGATCGTGACTAATGAAAGGAGTAGTAAAATTCAAAAAGCCGGAAAATGCGCTTTGATTCGGCTGTATTTCCAACAGCTTAAGTGTCTGCACACATTATGGATTCAGAGGTGAGCAGTTTGCTTCACGAGGAAAATAAAAACTGTTTTTTCTGATGGTGGATGGCATGGAGGTGTCATTTTGTTCCCTGAAGCAAAATTGCATATTTTCTGACTCCGGAATGAAAACAAGTCTCTTGGTTGAATTTTTTCTCCGTGTTCTTTTGTCAGTGGCAGTTGTAACCTTAGGGGGTGCAGTGGGTTTGGCCAGGGCCTGCTCCCCAGTGGGTCTGGGGTTCAAATCCTGCTGCGGATGCCCTGTAATGGACTGGCATCCTGTCCTGGCTGTCTCCTTTCCCTCTCCAGCGTTATGCCCTGTGTTGCCGGGTTAAGCTCCGGCTCCCCGCAACCCCGTACGGGACAAGCGGTTTCAGATGGTGTGTGCGACCTGTTTACAACAAGCAGTATTGTAAACAGGCAAATCAGTATATTTCAGGAGAAGAAAAACATTTTTAAACTCGCAATATCATCTGATTTGCAATTTATTCATGTTTTACGTAGGAATAAATACAAGGACACATAGTGGCCCGCTCTTCTGTGTGACCCTTGGATTAATGATGACCAAATTTATCACAGTAGCTCTCACCTTCATGTATATATTTATATAGTACATCAAATTACTGCAATTTCTCATAAATTGTCTCTTGTTGTTGAAACACATTTAATCTTCGCTGATACTTTTCTCCAAAGCAACTTGCACTGTTAGTCTTCCTACAATTTGTTACTTATTTATACAGCTGGGTAATTTTACTGGAGTAGTTCAGGGTAACTACCTTGCTCAAGAGCCGTTCAAACCTGGAACTCTGGGGGTCCAAAGGCAGCAGCTCTGACCACTACTTTAGCAGCTGTCCCATGGTGATTACAAATTGTTTTTTAAACAGCAGTTCTGGGGTTTATTCTGCACATTTCAACATACCACAAATGTTACAGCATCATGTCATTTCATGTCACATCCTATTCCGAAACACTGTCGCAACTCTGTTGAAAAGTCCTTCAGATAATAACCACCATATATTTAAACCTATTCCTCCAGCGTACACATTTTTATCACAGCCAAAGACCACAGAAACAATCTCCACTTAATAACAATGAGAATTTATGTGCAAACTATTGATTTTCTTGCACTTTTGGAACAGCGGCTGAAATTCAGTTTGAGAAGAGTTTCGGGGCGAACGTGGCCGATTGCTGGGGTTGTACCGGCCACACGGGCGGGATAAGCAGAGCGCTGAATAAAGGGCTTTTATTAAAAGAACATAAACCAGACAGCGGGGCCTTAAAGAAGAAAAATGCCAGTTCGCAACAGGAAACCCCGAACGAAAGACAGCAGCACAAACAAGTAGAGTGTCTCACAAGGCACTCCTAGACCACTTGGTCTCTGACACCCCATTATTCTGTCTCCTTGAGCCACCTCAACTGGCACAATTTATCCTTAACAGCCTTGATCAGTTGCAGTCAGGGCCAGCTGGGCTTCATTAGCCAGGCAACGCTGGCATGAAGCTGGGTATTAATCACCATGGTGACCTGAAATCCAGCCCCGCGCCTCTGTTCCTCCTGTCACCGACACACCCGAGGAGAAAAAAAAAAGCCTTTTAGTCTTGCTGATTCAACGCATTCATTGCTTTGCTATCTTACAGCCACATATTTATTTTTTCCTTCATTTTCACTAAGTGCTTGTCCTGCTCAGGGTCACAGTGGTCCAGAGCCTATCCCGGAGTAACCAGGTAGGGGAAACAGGGTATGCACTTAACAAAAGTGCAAACAGAACTTTAACTCATCTGCCTTCACATAAAACTTACAACACATAACACAGAAAAGACATAAATGAATATAACTCATTGTTTCAGCTTTACTGCGCAAGAAAAAAACAGATCTATATATGCACATATCTAGATCTATATATAACATAGATCTACAGTATGTAGAGCTATATGTTACACAAAGCATATTTATATGCATTTGCCTGATTTTTTATCTTTCTTTATCACATTCTGTTTTTTTTTTTTTTTTTTTTTGCAAATTATCTTACGTTGTTATGTTACATACAATTATATACCCATGTATACAGTTGGGTAATTTTACTGGAGCAAGTACCATGCTCAAGGGTACTACAGCTGGAGGTGGGATTTGAACCTATGGGTTAAAAGGCAACAGGGCTAACCACTACACTACTAACTGTCCCATAAATACCCTGTAAATGCTCAAGTGCAAAAGTTGTATAGTGTTCTGGATATTTCTGCTGTGTTCATAACTGATGTAAACATTATAAAGACTTCACTACTTTGTGTTGTGGTATAGGGGTAAAGCATGTTATGCTGGTGTTTCACGATGCCTGGGCTATGCAATTAGAAGCAGGTTTGATCCCCGCTCAGTCTATGTGGAGTTTGCATGGGTTTCCTCCTGGTGCTCTGGTTTCCTCCCACACTCCAAAGACTTGTGTTTCGGGTCAACTGGTGACTGAATTGTTGGCAGGCTGTGAGTTAACATGTCTTTTAATGTACTCTGCTGCAAAGATGTGTGAAGATTTATAGGGAGTTTAGTACATCTAGTGCTGAGCCACCTCAGATAAAGGTATGAGATAAATACTCAATAGTAATCATTGTACTGTATGTTGCTTTGGAGAAAGGTGTCTACTAAATAAGTAAATAAGTTTTCTGACTTCTTTAATATTGTTTTATTAGCAATTGTGTTTATGAATTAAAATGTCAGTGTTCAGTGCACTGCCATAACTTTTTAATGCACTTTATGAATTTAAAAAAAAATTATGTATTCATATACATTTCGATTTTTTCTGGGAAATATTTTCTTGATCCTTGATGCTCCAAATGCGTTTGATGTATGTGTGGTGGATGTGCGTTATTGGTTAAATCACAGCAAACTTTGCACTGTGATTTAGTTGGGTTGTTTCTTTTTGAAAAAATAGCGTCTGCTTGAGGTTTGCAGCCTCGGCCTCTCAGTAGGATTCAATCAGTGCTTCTGTTTGGCATCACTGACTTCAAAATGAACTGTGAACTGAAGTGAATTTCAGCTCTATTTTTGTCTTTAGCCACCTGAAACAAATTTGCCATTTGTATTTGCTTGGAAGTTCCTCTGTCTGTTTCCCTTTAACGGCACCATGCTTCCAGTCCCTGCCGAGGAGGGACGTCCCCAAGGTGTCAATCTGCCACCATCACGGGCTCCTGCCAGTAATGTCTGGCACTTAGACCAGAAAGTTCCAGTTATGTCTCGTGTGACCTCAGCAGCTTTGCCACATTTCTGCAGGTCCGCTCAGCTGCTTTGTTCCCAGCTGCATGTGGGCTTTTAGAAGCTTAATTTTAGTAAATATTTCCTTCTGATCAATTCCCATGCTTGAGTTCTCTTAAACTAAAGTATTGCTTATTAATGCACGCCATCCTTCATCTTATCACTGTACTTTGTTGCTCTTTCAAAGCAGATGGCCTCACAGTGGTATTCTTGACTTCATTTTCTGCCTTAGAAGGTGCTCAGTTTTGAAAGATGACCTGAACGATACAGCGTTTGAGTGGTAAAGTTTACCTTCCATTAAGGCTGATTGCATGAGCTGTGTTCAAAAGGATATTGAAAGACTTTAATATTTCCCAGCGCTCCTCCAATCTGTGCTTTTCAGTCTTCCTGCCAAGTTCTGAGAGCTCCTTGGTGTTCATGGTTAAATTTTTTTCCTTGAATTTCCTGGCCTTTTTATGGAACCTAACAGACACCGATTGCTTCCATTTCGATATTTTATTACATTTTATTACAACGTTATGTTGAACCATAAAAAGGTGGTTAGCAGCGTGGTCTCATTTTAAGTTTAGGTTGCCAGTGGTAAAGTGTACAAATAATTACTTTTATTGTTGTGTTCTTTTTTCTATGAAAATATATTCAGTGTACAACAGATATTAAACAAAACACTAAATGTCATCCTAAGCTTAAACTAAATGTAAAAACTGGACAACTGTCTGAATGTTTCTGCGTGGGATGAAATGTATTTATCTATGTGTGTCTGGACATCAGAGTTTCAGGTGAGTTGGTGAAAAGGCAAAAGTAGACATACCGTAAACTTAAATATGCAGATGGCAGACACGGACCATTTTTGGTTCCGTTTCCGATTTCAAAAAGCAGTTTCCTGCAATTTCCCTCCATTTTTTTCTGTGCGACGCTACAGTGATGCCACAGTGATGCCACAGGCTGTCGGTGCTCCTGCCTTTCAGCATAATAAAACACGGCACAAATCAGTGACCTCACTCTTTAACAGACTGCATGGGTAACAGAACCGATGGATCATTTCACAGCTAAAACTGCAACCACGGCTGCGAACGTGTTCGTTAAGGTGAATTAAACTGATGTTTAAAAACAGTTACATAGTTCTGTGTTATGCTGTGCAGTGGTGGCTGCCATACACAAAGAGACATAAGTCTTAGCAAACTTGGATTATGCTAATAAGATATTAAATTTTGGTTTTTGGCATTTGCAGTTTTAATAGATATTACATTAGATTTAGATATATTCATTTAGCAGACACTTTTCTCAAAAGTGGAGGTGCGGTGGTGCAGCGGATTGGACCTGGTCCTGCTCTCCAGTGGGTCTTGGGTTCGAGTCCTGTCATGGACGAAGTGAGTCTGGAAGAGGTGAGTTTTCAGACCATTTTTAAATGTGGACAGAGATTCAGCAGTTCTGATATAAACTAAAAAATGGGAGCAGCTGGTAATGTAATTGTTAGAACTCCTGCCTTTGGATCCAAAGGTCATAGGTTCAAATGCCACCTCCAGCTGTAGTACCCTTGAGCATGGTACTTACCCTAAAGTTCCTCCAGTAAAAAAATTACCCAGCTGTATAAATGGGTAGTGTAGTTATCTTAAGATGTTACGTTTTGTGAAAAGTATCCGTCACATGAATAAATGTAAAACAGGTGGCATGGTGGTGCAGCAGGTAGTGCCACTACTTTACAGTTGCAGGGCTGTTTTGGTGTAGTTTTAAATCCAGCCCAGTATGTATGGAGAATGTATGTTTTCCCCATGTCTGTGTGGGGTTCCTCCAGGTGCTCTGGTTTCTTCTCACATTCTAAAAACATGCAGTTCTGGTGAACTGGTGACACTAAATCACCTTTTTTGTGTGAATGGGTATGTGTGAGACTGTCCCATGCCGGGTATACTCACCCACCCTTGTGTACAGTGATTCTGGGATAGGCTCCAGACCCCTGAGACCCTGAGCAGAACAAGCAGTGAGTGAGAGACACAATCCTTTAGTTTGAACAGATTTAAACATAAAACGGTATCCACTGGTCTCACTGAGAGTACAAATGAAAGACAAAGGTCCACAAATGAAGACGGTGTGATGGCTCTGGTTGTGTTGTGGTACATGACAGAGGGACTTGATCCTTTCTTCATCAGAAGGCAATTAAACTCATAATATGAAAAGATGACATAAAACGATGTTTTGCAGAAATCAAAAGGTTTTCATGCTACCGAAAAACAGAAATTTCTGCAGCTCAGAGAAAGAATGGAATCTATAAGCAGTTTTGAAAAGCGTCTGAGTGTGTGAGCAGTTAGTTCCAAACAATTGAGGAAGAGAGCAGTGCGCAGGTAGGGTCGCCAGCAAGAACAACGTTAGGAGTCAGAAAAAAAGTGCGACTACCTGCCAGCATTTCAACGATTCACTTCACCATGAATAAACACATACAGGCTGTATTATAAAAAATAATGTTTCACAATGGAATTGCTCATATTGGATTTTTTCCTTTTTTTTTAGTGCAGCCAATATTTTGCATGTAGTCACTAGGACCTGTGTGTGTGTGTGTGTGAGGGAGAGAGAGGCAGACTGAGATTTTTACACTCTTTTAGGTGTTGGGCACCTTCATCAACTTGCAGTCATAATGTTCATCACTGGACTCTTTTGAGATCATCTTTAACTGTACCGAGTTTAACCATGAGCAGAATAAAAAAGAATTTACATTTATTTATCAGACGCTTTTCTCCAAATTGACTTCCAATGAACTCTATGTAGTGTTATCAGCCCACACACCTTATTCACCGCAGTGACTTACACTGCTGGATACACTACTTACACTGGGTCCCTCATCCATACATCACACACACTCTCTCTGTCACTCACACACTACGGGTGAACCTGAATAGCATGTCTTTGGACCGTGGGAGGAAACCAGAGCACGTGGAGGAAACCCTCACAGATACAGGGAGAATATACAAACTCCACACAGACTGGGCAGAGATCGAACCCACATCCTCTCGCACCACCCAGGCACTGAGTGACAGCAATGCTACTTGCTGTGCCACCCAGAAATAAAATAAAAGAAAAAATACAATAAAAACAAACAAAAAATGCTGAAAGCAGTTCTAAGCAGAGAAGAAAGCATCGCTGTGTGAAAATATTTGAAAGAAACTATTAAGAGCAATGCGCTCTATAAAGTGGCAACTCGGGAACAAATGATGTTTGGAAATTGAAAGGAAACGTGAAATAGTGGAAAAAATATTGCGAATTTTCAACCCCTTTATTTCTGCCGCACAACAACGGCACAGGGGCACTTTTTCTCGGCTGTATTTCATGTTTTTCACATTTTTCTCGCGGTATTTCCAGACATTAACAGGTGCTGGTGCGACTACTGGCATGCAGCCTAGAGGCCCATTGTGTTCCACAGCCCACGCAAGGCAGCCCTGAACACCGGAGGGTCAGCGGCTCTCAGCTCTGCTGGCAGGGGGAAAGTGATGATCTGTCTGCCAGGGGTTTGAGCTGGAGCGTGACCTAGATATGCACTGAAAAAAGCTATTTATTTAAAGAGTCTGAAGCATAAACAAAGTTGCCCTTGAGGATCATCTTATTTTTATACAGTCTGTACCCCATCACTCCAACCCTCCTCTCCAAAAAGCACCAAAGTGTCAACTTTAAGAGCAGTCGACCGAGGAAAAGCAATTATCACGTTCGCAATAACTCATAAAAGAATAAAAAGTAGGAATGAAACAGAATAAATTCAATTTGGGAATTTTTTTTTTTTTTTTTGAGTACCTGTTCCCTTCTGCAAAGAACGTCCAAAGTGTTTTCTCACCTGTGCAATAAAGATCTTCTGAGGTCTTTATAATAAAGCAATTCCATTTTCGTGTCCCTCAGGTAGTATGCAGTCATCTGAGATGACGTACTTCTTATTTCTTACATATCATCGTAATATTCAAGGTCTGGGTGAAGCTTAATAAGGAAGAAAGGTGAATGGCAAAAAAGTATCAACCCAAGATATTCAAAGGCCCTTAAATGTTTATCTGTATTTATTCTTATCTAAATAAATACTTGGTAATCCGCATCACTGTTATTGCATATGGAAAGGGTTTAATATTCTACAGTAATAAAAATAATGCATATTTTTGTTGAAGTGATTTTAAGATTTTTTTTTGAGGAATATTATTTTTGATAATATTTAATATATATTTAGTTTGAACATGGAGTTTTAAGAATAAGACTGTTCCTGGAGAAGGTTCTTTTAGGAGTATCAGATGTAATGATTTATTAATTTATTATTAATTTTTGCTTAAGGGGATGTGGTGGTGCAGTGGGTTTGGCAAGGACCCCCTGTGGGGTGGATCTGGGGTTTGAGTCCCGCTTGGGGTGCCTTGCGGTGGACTAGCATCCTGTCCAACCTCGTGCCCTATATTGCTGGCTTAAGCTCCAGTTTGTCGCGACCCCCCTTGGGACAAGCAGTTGTAGCCATTGTGTGTGTATTTTTTGGTTTGTGAGACCTCCATCAGAACTTCTAATGTCATACATTTCCTTTATATTTGAACCTATTAACATGAGTGAAGAGGGGGTGCAGTGGTGCACAGGTTTGGCTGGGACCCGTTCTCTGGTGGGTCTGGGGTTCGAGGCCTGCTTGGGATGTCTTGTTACGGACTAGTGTCCCATCTTGGGTGTGTCTCCTCCACCTCCAGCCTTGTGCCCTGTGTTGCCGGGTTAGGCTCCGTCTTCCCACGACAATGTGGGACAAGCAGTTTCAGACAATGTGTGTGTGTGTGTGTGTAACATGAGTGAATTTATAGGAAAGAAATGCATTATTTTGCCGTTCCTGTGACCCTGTGAACGTAATGATTTACAGCCTGTGTGGTGACAGAGTGGAAAGTGTCTGAGAACTGAAAACTGTGTGACTTTTCTTCTGTCCCCGACACTGGGCCAGTCGTCAGTGAAAACATACTCTGTTTTTTTTACACCCATTTAAAAGGCAGCTATTAAGACCAAATAATCTGGTGAAAGTTTCGCATCCTCTAATGTAGGCTGGTAGAAGGCCAAATGAAACAATGCTCTTCTAAGGCTTTCCACACAGCTCCTAGATGTTTATCTGCACCAAATGCATCCCCTTCTATAAACATGTCATCTGAATCAAAATACAGTGCTACAGGGAAGGGATTTGGGTGGCACAGCGAGTAGCACTGCTGTCTCACAGCGCCTGGGTGGTGTGAGAGGACATGGGTTTGATCTCCGCTTTGTGGAGTTTGCATATTCTCCTTCTCTCTCTCTGGGTACTCTGGTTTCCTCCCACACTCCAAAGAGATGCTGCTCAGGTTCACACAGAGAGAGTGTGTTCCACTGATCTATGGATGAGTGACCCATTGTAAGTAGTGTATTTAGCAGTGTAAGTTTTTGGGTGCTCTGGTTTCCTTCCACAGTCCAAAGACATGCTGTTCAGGTTCCCCCATAGTGTGTGAGTGACAGAGAGAGAGTGTGTGTGTGTTCCACTGATGTATGGATGAGTGACCCAGGATAAGTAGTGTATCTAGCAGTGTAAGTCACCGCGGTGAATAAGGTGTGTGGCCTGATAACACTACAGAGAGTTCATTGGAAGTCTCTTTGGAGAAAAGCATCTGCTAAGTAAATAAATGTAAATTTCTGGAAGTGAGCGCTCAGCTTGTGTGTCACTGTCCAAAGCATAATCACAATGTCCCTTCATTGCCTCAGTATGTGATAGCAGTAGGAAGGAAGCAGGGCTGGAATAGAGTCTTGATCTTTCACAACTTTCTAGCCAGTAATGTAGTGCAAGGAAACACTAATTTCTGCAGCAATTATCTACCATTAAGATTTAGATCTTGTCAATTTAATCATCGCTTCTCACATTCGATAATGTGTCTGTACTATTGATGAGTTCCCGATTGTTCACAGTTGTATTACTTGCACTCAAAGTAATATTTATGTGACACTTTTATCCAAGATAGCTTACGTTGCTAGACATAATACACCGAACTCCCTGCAGTCGTTCACACAGCAGGGCTATGTAACACACACACACACTCATGTGCACCATTTAGAGTCCCCAGTAACACACCTCTTCCGGCTGTGGGAGGAAACTGGAGCAGTCAGAGGAAATCCACCTGAACATGTGGAGAACATGCCAATTCCACCCAGAGGGGATTTTGAACCCTTATCCAAACATGCAGCCCAGGTACTGTGAGGCTCCAGTGCTATCCACTGAGCCACCTTTCCATATTACAGAATACTTCGCAAGTGGTCCGGTGCCTATCCCGAAATCAACAGCGCGAGGCTAGGAGGGGTTACGCCCTGGACAGGAGACCGGTTTGCAGGGAGCGGCTGTACTTAGCAGTAAATTTGTTTTGGAGCGCAGATCATGTACGCCCAGTCCAAACCTCCAACCCAGATAACCCAAGAAAGGAACGCATCCTTTCCACTGTATGAGGGAACAAAGCAACACTGTTCCGTCTCTCTCCTTTTTCATCCTTTCTGAAAAGTATTAGGCATCATTATTCAGAACAGTAGCATCCCTTTATATGCAAATGATGTCATTTATACATCTCTAACCCTGAGCACTCTATTTCCCCTTTGAAAGGTCTTATAAACTCAATTGGACCTTAATGCGCAAAAAATTGGATTTGTGCCCTTGTCCACCAGCATGGTTTGTGTACGTTCTCCTATTTTAAATTGCACATGGCAAATCGAGAGAGGACCCTGAGAATTCCATTATGGTCAAAGGTACGCCACAAGCTTTCTGTTCAAGTTTATTTTGACTTTTGCACTTTCCAACACATTTTCCAACGAAAAGAAACTTGGAAGACAACCAAAATGATTAATGCCTTAAAAACAGAAAGAACTTGATATAAATTTCTCTTTATTATGAACGCACCCGGGGTCCCGGTTTAAAAATGACCTGATGCATAAAAACTTGGATTGTTTTTAATGATTACTTGTTTAATTTTTTTGCAGTAATGGGGAAGTGTCAACATGTGTAGTTTTTTCAGAAAAAATATGGATTACGAAGTTAAAATGTTCTTCGTGGGAAATAGAGAGGGGCTGAGTAGTGTTCAGGTGTTAAAACTGATTAAATCAAGGCACTAGTGTGATTCTTGGTCTAGACTTTTGCAGATGCATAAGCAATCTAGAAGACTAATGAGTTTGGGGATTTAGGAGTATTCCTATTTTCTCTGCCAGGAAATATCTATGACTTTGCTGCTGGTCACTTTCCGTTGGCCTCTTCCCTCTTGCTTTGCAACAGTGTAATTGCTGGAAACAGTCACAACAATCAAGACAGCAGACCTTTGTTTCACTCCTCTTTCCCATAACTAAAAGAAGAATCTAGAAGAAGTCCATGTCTGCTTTACAGTCAGAGGTTTGACATTATGCTAAAATACATGGGATTTTGTCATTCTGATAAATATTTGAGCAGTTGTGGGGTATAGGGGGCCATATTGACAGAGACCAACAATGGGGTTTCCGCAAAAAAAGGGTTTTATTCCAAAAAGTAAACCAGACAAAAATTGGGGACATGGCCCCTTTAATGCATGAACCAAAATGGAAAAAAAAAATTCACAACACCAACTATTATAGAAAGTGGTCATGTTAAAACCAAAACTCTGGGCAACTACAAGCAGCCCTCTTTCCCCAGGACTCCTGTTTCTCAGACCAGCTCTTTAAATGGCCGCAGTGAAAGGCCTTCACTTGTTAGCAGCTGGTCATCATGACCTTAAATTGACATGGTACGGGCAGTGGGGCTGTCCGTCAAGTTCGTCTCACCTCTCATCCTCGTTCCACCTCCTGCCAGCTTCTTAATTCTGAGAAGAGGACCAGGAGAGGAAGATATGGTGGATCCGCATGGATTTATTGGACTATTTGCGAACATGATGAAAAAATCTACATCCAGCGTGTGTTGATATGTCCAGCCAACACCTGGTATCTGGAGAGCTTTTCTACATATTCACTTTTTAGGATATGAAGAATTATTACCAAAATCGAGAATAATTATATACGTAATTGCGTACTCAGCACTCAAATACTTTCAAAAAACACACACACACACACACACACACACATTTTCAGAACCGCTTGTCCCTCACGGGGTCACGGAGAACCGGAGCCTACCCGGTAACACAGGGCGTAAGGCCAGAGAGGGAGGGGACACACCCAGGATGGGACGCCAGTCCGTCACAAGGTACCCCAAGCGGGACTTGAACCCCAGACCCACCGGAGAGCAGGACTGCGGTCCAACCCACTGCGCCACCGCACCCCCCCTTTCAAAAAACATTTTGCCTATATTACATTTACATTTGAATTGATTCATTTAGCAGACGCTTTTCTCCAAAGTGACTTCCAATAAACTCTATGTAGTGTTATCAGCCCACACACCTTATTCACCGTGGTGACTTACACTGCTAGATACACTATGTATTTTGGGCTGGAATGATTTTACATTTAGGATGAATTCTAAATAAATTCTATAAATGAGATCACTGGTTAAACATAAATATTTATTTTATTTGGTAAATATTCAAAGGTAAATATTTGCATAATTCTGTGATTTTGTTGCAGTTTGAAGGCATGATCTAGAAGGGCATTCAAAGCCCTGTTGACCAGCTGGAGTACAGATTGCTGTCCACCTGGCACTAATGACTTGTTATGTAGCTACTTTTGGAAAGTCTGAATTAAATAAAACCGAAGATCATTTATATGTCTGAATATTTAACAAAATGCTTTCAAAGGGTAGAAAGAATTTCTATTCACTTTGAAAATACGGTGCCCCTAGTTTATTTTTCCATCCACACACACACACACAAAATGCCTACAGCTGCTTGTCTCGAGCGGGGTGGTGGCAAGACGGAGCATAACCAGGCAACACAGGGCGCAGAGGACACACCCCAGGCAGGATGTCAGTCTGCTGCAAGGCACCCCGAGCAGGACTCGAACCCTAGACCCACCACACACCAGGCCCCAGCCAAACCTGCTGCGCACCCCCAAATGAACTAAACTTTTTTTTTTGTTGGGGATCAAACTGCTTCAGATAGCAAATATAGGAAAGAATACTGAGGAAAAAAGTAATAACACTTGGCTTTCAACATGATGTCTGATGGAACATCTCGGCAACAGTGAGAAAACAATAATTACATCCTGTAGACTTACTAGTCATACCAGTGCAAGAACTAGGAAAGTGGGCTTGCGAAATGCAGTCAAGCAGCAAAAACATATTTTATGTCATTTTTTTCAAGAATCACCTGTTCAGCAGATCACTCTTCTTATCTGGGAAGTGGGGATCAAACAAAATGCAGACTTCAAACACCCTTAAACATGTATGTATAGGATTTTTATATTCTCATTTCTCAGAAATGCGAATATGCCTATAAAAACATTAAAACACTGGCACTAAAATAGAGTAATCCAGTTAGCAAAATTCAATATCTTTTAAAAATTCTCATTAATATTCAAGGAGTTTATTTCTTACATAGCTCAACCTATCACCAGTAAAAAGATGCATTTGGAATGAAAACCTATAAAAACATGTTAAATGTTTTTTCTTAGATAATCAAACACACAAGTGATACACATATACTTTCCAAACAATCCAGCGGTACAAAACTCCACAAAATGTGAAACAGTTCATTTTAAAAATCCATTAGTAATTGTGGTTTATCTTTTCGAGACATTAAAATTCAATTTAGGTATAGTTAAAACATTTTATTCATTTTTCTCAGTTTTCATCAGCAGTGCAGCAATGCTTTGGAATGCACTTATATATTATGTTGCTCATTATATGTTATGTTACTTGTCTATATGTATGAAGATATGGTTTATTAACTCAGTCATATTTGTTTTGAAACCAGTTCTAGATTGATTTTACCATTTTCTTTTTGATATAGAAGACTCAGATCGATAGCGTTGTTTACTTTGGTTTTTCATCATTGCAAAATCTAGTAATCTTTAACTGATCAACATTCTTGTATAATTGCGGCGTACCAGTATGTTCTGTTTTTGTGCAATTTACCAGACATCAAAATTTTTTATAATGATGGAGCTACAACTTTGAAGGTGTTATATATCACTCGCTTACTTTCCATAACGTGTACTTTTCAGGGTCACGATGGTCCAGAGTCTGTCTCAGAATCACTGGGGACTTGGATTGGAGGGTTGCACCCTGGATGGGATTCCAGTCCATCAAAACTGTTACATAAGACTTTATCAATCAGTCTTTCATTATACATTTTGTTATACTTCATATTAACTGCTTCAGATAGCAAATAGAGGAAAGAACAATCAAAAATCAGAAAACATCACCAGTGAAATTCATAATTTAATTTTAATGTGTGTTGCATTGAGGGGTGCGGTGGCGCAGTGGGTTGGACCGCAGTCCTGCTCTCCGGTGGGTCTGGGGTTCAAGTCCCGCTTGGGGTACCTTGCGGCGGACTGGCGTCCCGTCCAGAGTGTGTCCCCTCCCCCTCTGGCCTTACGCCCTGTGTTGCCGGGTAGGCTCCGGTTCCCCGTGACCCCGTAAGGGACAAGCGGTTCTGAAAGTGTGTGTGTGTGTGTGTTGCATTGGACAATTAAGAAAATGCATAGACCCCCACTCTCTGGTAGTAAAGAGGAAATTACAAGCTGCTGGTTTAATTGTAGACCTGCCCGAGGCCATGTTCATTGATACTGTGTTGAAACGTGAAATAAATGGCTGGAGATTTAGAATGATGTGAAGGTTCCTTAGAAGGATAGGAACAGGATTCCATGATGAAGTGATCTGTTCCAAGAAATATGTTTTTACCTGTTTCATACTCCCATGAATTTGGTTCTGGCTGGCTGCAAAACAATTGGATCCAAGGAGTGTTTTTTCAAAAGGCTACTGTGATCTCTTTAAAAAAATTGTGTTGCAGATGTAAACGTTTGATTCCTTTTCAAGCTAAATGAATTAAAAAGCACGGCTAATCAGTTATGTACTTATTTAATGTGGTAGAATGGATAACTGATTGTATATTCATTATATTTATTATGCAACTAATTCGCATTTTGGGTTCACCAACTGGATTGTGAGGCTGCTTTTGTAATTTGTCAGTGTATATTTGACCAAATTTTTGGCATTTAAATACAGACACACATATAGTGATCATAAAAAATGTACACATCTTGTAGTTTCTCCACCCCAAACCCACCCTTTAGCTATAATCACTTCAAAACAATCAACCCTGAAGGAAGGAAAAGCAAATGAAAATAGTAAAAATAGATTTATATCTTTTGAAAACCATTTTGAATGGACAATAAGACAAATAGAGAGGAATGGGAGAAGGAGGAAGAAGACGAAGAAGAGCGGAGAAAGAATACTAGAGATAGAAAACAAATGCCAAACAATAATTGGGATAATGCAATATATCATATAAAAGTACTGAGATACAAGATAGTATGAATAATATTCTAGACTAGTACCTAACGTAAAAAGTGAGAGGAAAGGAAAGTAAATAGATGACAAAATTCAATAAGACACATTATTAGGAATACAGTAGGAATAGAGAAGTGATCGGGAAGAAAATTTCCTAACAGAGAAAGGCCATCTGAACTTGCACCCTGTTTAATATGTATTTTTTAATGGAAATCAGATCCAATCCATCTGGTTAAGAGTGGTTTTTTAAGAAGTGATTGACTTCTTGAGGCAAAGCGAAGCCAAGCCATACCAAGCCAAGCCAATCCAAGCCAAGCCAAGCCAAGCCAAGCAAAGCCTCAACCAGCAAGACTAACAGTAGCTCCTGGGTGGAACCTTGTAATACGGTAACAAGTCCCAGGTGCAGCCATCTACCCAAAAGGACCCAAAAGGGGAATGAGAGGTTGAACAAGCTTTGACTGGGTACCTTTACTTGGCTTTGATTTGTTTTGTGTTTGTGTTGTTGTCATCTTATGGACTCTCTTTAGCTGCTGTTACATTCATATGTTGGGTTTATAGTGTTTAACTGTAAGAAGAAAGAAAAAACACCCAAAAACTTCCCACACTTGCTGACTGCCTTGTCACTCCCAGGTCCTGAAACACTCCGGCATGCCACATTTCTCATTTCCTTCTTGGTCTGGTGCCAAACTCTTTTGTGAAGTGTTAAATTAAAATGAATATAAGTTAGACTTCATGAGGTAGCCTTTAATAATTTGAAAAGACCTTAGTCTCATTGGATGATTTTCATGTCTATAGATGTCAGTCACACACACAGTTTTTCCTATGATCCCATGTCTTGTAATTTTTAATCGGGCTTCTGTATTGATTTTTTTTAATCCACCCATCCTTTATCACGCTGCTTATCCTGATGAAATTCATGCTGGCAACAGGCTGAGCTGCACAGATCCTACTTTTCTTTCTGCAGCAACAGTCTCCATCTCTGCCTGGGGACCCTGAAGCTTTGTAAGCTCAGAGGAAGAACCTCTTCAGTGTGTCCTAGGTCTGGCCCAGAATCCCTCTCAGTAGAATGTGCCTGGTAAAACTCTAGTGGAAAGCATCCAGGAAGGATTCAAACTAGATGCCCAAACCAGCTTAACTGGCTTCTCTTGATGTGGAGGAGAAGTGTCTGTACTCTGATGAGGTCCATGATCTCAAGTGTTCCATACCTTGTCATAAAGTTTGAGCCCTACTGCACCACAGAGGAACCTCATTTCTACCAATTGTACATGTGATGTGTTCCTTTGGTCACAACCCAAATGTGAGGATGGGTATGTAGACTGTGGTAAACTGCATGCGTAATCCCAGGACTCAGCTCCCGTACCACAGTGAGAGTTCTGTTCAGCATTTCAAACACTGCGGTAACCGCAATAAACAGTTGGTCAGTCTTATGATTCCCTGTGCCATAAATGAGACACATGATACCCTAATGGTTAGAACTACTGCCTTTGGACCCAAAGGTCACATGCTGCAAACCCACCTCCAGCCGGAGTCCCCTTGAGCAAGGTACTCACCCTCAATTGCTCCAGTAAAATTATCCAGCTGTGTAAATGGGTGAATAACTGTAAGTAGCATAATGTTGTAAGTTGCTTTGGAGAAAAGCATCAGGTAAATGAATACGTGTAATGCCATCAGGTGTAAAAGGTTCCAAAGGTACTTAAATGATCATTAACCACTTTTAACACCAGAATAACACCAGACACATTCTATGCCATGGTCTTCCCCACCAGTTTTTTCCCACCTGTTCTATGAAAAATGGAAGACATTTATATAAGCTGTTATAATGTGTTTTCATTGTATGAGACTCCATTATGGGAAGGGTTTAGTCCCATTGGGGCAGTTGGTGGGGTGGCAGAAAGGGAGGGATGGAGGGTTAGTTTCCTGATGTCACTGTTCCAGTGCTTTCCCTCAGTATCTCAGACCTACTGTATAGTTACAGGAATTCTGATCTAATTTAATGTCTCTTTTTTTGCTAGCGGAGCAGCACTTTACACCTAAGAGGATCATGGTTACTCTACAGCAGCTCAGTACCTACACCCTACTCGTACTGCGGTGAAGTAGTTCTGCCTTTGCACATTGCCTCCTGTATAACACAGTGCTGTTTTGATTGGCAGCTATTTTCCGTTGATAACAAAAAAAAGTCTAAATCCATTTCTTACTGAACAAAATCTCTATCTCTTATCTATTTTTTGATAAATGGTTTCTTGTCGAACAAACCACTTCACTTTAATGTAGGACATTTGGTAGACTCCGCAGAAAAAAGAAGTCCTCATGGTGAATTGATGTTTTTTTGAATGATTTTTATTGAATCCAGCTTCCCCTACTTTTCCCCTCAATGTGCTTGAAATTTAAAAAAAAAAGAAAAAATTAAATTAAATGCCTTTTCACTCCAGAGGAACACAAGCAGAGGGTGGTTTGACAGTTAACTTGTCCATAAAAATAATTAATTTGCATGGTTCAATCACATTTTGTGGCAAATCTTGGTGGGCATGTGGGAGACTGCCAGCGTAGCCTTGTACAAATTGAAAATATACTGTAAGAAAGGCAAAAGAAGACAAGTTCTATTTTTTCACACAATTTTTTCTGGATATATAAAATATAATATTTTAGCATCTCTTTAGTAAGAAACAATCCACAGACAAACCATAACTGAGAGCAGAAGATAAAAAACAGCAAACACAGCTAGCAGTTCGATGGCAAGGACAACAGAGGCTGAAATATATTCAGGGAACTAAAAGTCTCCTAATCTAAGAATCCAGCAGATTTATGAAGAACACGATGGAACCTTCAAGTCTGAACACTTGCAAGCTTGTGTCTAATCCTGAAGAGCCTTCTTGATGGCACAGCGGCACTAACATGCATAAAGCACCAGCAGACATGATGAATAGAGTACATGGTAAAAGTTATTCATTGTTTTTTGCGGATTCTGAGACCAACTCTTGAGGGACTTTTCTTAAATGGGAGGTGCCATGACTTTTCTTCTCTGACTAAGGACAAGCAGAGTTATCTGTACATTTGTCAAGGTAAGAAACTGTTCTTCGGCTGACAGTTTCAACAGTATACATGCATATGCATACAGTACTGCTTTAAAGTATGTGAACCCCTTGTGTCCGTTAGTTTTACCACGAAATGGTTATTTAACGAAGATCAGTGTTTCTCATGTGGTGTAATAGGTGTGTAATGATCAATTCCAGATGTTGCTTTAGAAGAAATCATTTGTGTAGTAGAAACACGCAAGCCCAAGTTACATTGGTTAAACCAAGGAGGTAGATTGAATCAGGTGTGTAAATATAATCAATTGCTCATTTTGTAAGTTTAGTTTAAGGATTAACATTTAAATTTCATACATGTATTTTAATATGCGGGGGTGCGGTGGCGCAGTGGGTTGGACCATGGTCCTGCTCTCTGGTGAGTCTGGGGTTTGAGTCCCACTTAGGGTGATTTGTGGTGGAGTGGTGTCCTGTCCTGGGTGTGTCCCCTCCCCCTCTGGCCTTATGCCCTCTGTTACTGGGTGGGCTCTGGTTCCCTGTGACCCTGTATGGGACAAGTGGTTCTGAAAATGTGTGTGTGTGTGTGTGTGTGTGTATTTTAATATTATATACAATGATAATGACCATCACTGTAGGGTTCACATACTTTCAGGCAGCTCTATTTGGTGGTCTTTAGTGTGTATGTTCTGTCCCGGTTGTGAGCTGTGTGTGTGTGTGTGTGTGTGTGTGTGTGTGTGTACTGGGCTGTGTGTGCCTCTACTGTTTGTTGTTTATGTGCCACACTCATTCTGCCCGCCCCCGGTCGCTACAGACCCATCTATACAGCTGGCTCATTTTTACTACAGTAATTCATGCAGGTTGCTCTGCTTAGGGGAACCACAGTGTGAGCAGGATTTGATCCTCATGATCCTCACAACAGGAAGGCTAGTAGTGCTTGTCTCGTTATTTTGCAATGACACAAATGCACCTTCTCACATATTGGTTTTAGGATCTGCTGTGCATAATCACGTCTTTGATGCCGAATAAGCGGGAAACACTGGATCACTTCTTCACCCACTGTTCACCCAGTCTTTGGTATTCTTTCCATGTCCCTAAGATTGATGCGAAAGCAACTCAATCCCGTTAACACTGATAGTGGTGTTATTCTTCATTTCCTTTACTGCGCTACATAAAAGCCTTGACCTCCGGGAAACAGCAAAATTCTACATTGGACTCAGTCCGTTTTAATTGTGCGAGAACCTTCCAGCACCTTGTCGTAAGAAATAAAACTCCCGGTGGGATTCTGAATGAACACAAAAGAAGTAAAGGCACCCTAATGACACCGTTTTAGCATTTAGTTACAGAATAGGCATGTAAATTAATCTGACTGCTGCAGAGAAGGAATTTAATAAAAACCAAGGATTGTTCACATAAAATAAATTAAAATGACTGGTTAGGAACACAGGAAGATAAGGATATTACAGACGAGTGGGGTCCCAGAAAATGCTTATGTAATGGGAGTATAGCTATGACTGTGGTTTATATCTAGAGCTGAGGGCAACTCTGCAAATAGACGCTGAAGCCCATAAAAGAGTAGCAACCAAATAAAAACTGTGTGATAAACAAAATTCATATAAAAACAGCACCACTTTGTTGGAGACTATAAAATCCGTAGTTTGTTTTACCGCCACAGTACAGATGGTTTCCGGGATACGTAACATGCGACTTTCGGTAATTTGTATTTGCGTAAAGAAGAATTGAAGAGTCAAGGGCAGTAATTCTGAGGTATTGAAAATTTGTGTTCATGTGGTAATGTGGGTGTACAAAATACAAAAATACAGATGGAAAATGATCGCATGAATAAGTAAATATTTTTTTAAAAATGATTCTCGTTCATCCTTAATTTTGGTAATCTAGTATCTGGGTGATCAGGTGGTGCAATGGCACAGTGGGTTTAGCCAGTGCCCACTGTGTGGTGGGTTTGGGTTTCGAGCCGTGCTTGGGGTGCCTTGCGGTGGACTGGTGTCCTGTCCAGCGTGTGTCCCGTCCCCTCCTCGGCCTTACGCTCTGTGTTGCCGGCTGGGCTCCATCTTGCCGCGACCCCAACTGGGATGAACACTTGTGGACACTGATTGGTTGGTATCTGGGTGAACATGGTAGCACAGCCGCCGGTGCTTCTATCTTATAGTGCCTGGATGGTGCGAGAAATCACAGTTCCCACTCCGTCAATGTGGAGTTTCAGTATTCTCCATGCATTTGCTTGGGTTTCCTCCCAACAATGTGCTGCCCTTATACCATCCAATAAACATGCACAAAACTAACATGCAAGTCCCAGAAGCTACACTTATGTAATGTAGCATGCAACAGGGTGAGTGATGCCCTCGAACCACATGCCTAAGAAAAATTGTTATACCTT
The DNA here is from genome assembly GCF_900964775.1 of Scleropages formosus. Classification (NCBI taxonomy): domain Eukaryota; kingdom Metazoa; phylum Chordata; class Actinopteri; order Osteoglossiformes; family Osteoglossidae; genus Scleropages; species Scleropages formosus. Next base: position 23,061,553 of record NC_041816.1, read on the forward strand.
TCTATTACGCTTTTGAAGACACCTTGTTTCCAGCAACTGAGGAATTGCGTGTAGAGAGAGAGTCATTGTTTAGCTAGCTTGTCCTCTCGCATCCAGTAACTAGCGAATTTAATGGACCTCCGAGGAGGCCTTGAATAACCCTCTTTTTTTTGTTTTTTGGTTTTTTTTTTAGTGTTTACCCAGCACACGCAAAGTCCTGCCCTCAGAGAAAACACAAGGGGATGTTTCAACTGTGAACGGTCAATAAGTCGGTCACGCATTTAAAGCCCCTGGAATTCCACCTGGGCTGTTTAAATAAGACCCTCTGCTTCCAAGGTGTAACACCAGCTTCGACCTGCATCCCCTGCTGTTTTGCTAAACCTTTCATGCCAGATTTGAATTATAAGTTCAATTACAGTTGTTATGGGATCCCTGGTAGGATTACAGCTTTAATGAGCAAATAAAGGTCTATCTATGGCGTTGGTTTTTCACCTGGTCCCAGCGCTATTCATCCAATCGACTCGGCGGACGACAGGCACAGATAAGTAAACGAGTCGTCCCTCATCGCTGATTAAGAGTCGCAGACCAATAATTATCACAAAGAAAAAAAGGGCTCAAAAAACAGTGAACGAAAGTAGCTATTGCCATAAAACCAGCTCAGAAGAGTAAAAACGGTCGCTATTATTTTGTCTTTAAAACTGATCACTGCTGGGAAGCTGTTGTTTCAGTGATGTTTTGAAACCAAGGAATTTTGTTTTTAATGTATGTGCCTTATTTTCCCAGTTCAACAAAACACGCTTTGTGGTTGAATTAATGTTGGCTTAAGTTCTTAGACTGAGTAGTTTTTACTGGAACTGGATATCAAAATATTAGCTAAATGTCAGTAAATGCAGCAGTAAAGTACAGAAATGACCTTCTGACCTTTCCCACTTTACTGAAGCAGTGACATTTGTGCTCTTGTGCAAGGGTCCATTGAGCATCAACCTGGACATCATCTCATCTGCTGATTATTGATTAAACCATGAAGTCAAAGGGTAGGCAAATGAAATTAAATATAAAATCTACTATGGTAACTATATTTCACTCTAATTTTTGACTTGTAGAAAGTATGACACATTACAGGAGCTGCTGGCCCTTAAAGAAACACATACAGGAAGTTTTTTCTTGGTGCCAAAAGTATAATAAAAATTGTTCAGAATGTATAGTTGAAAGATTCTGCATAATGGTAACTTCTCTTGAATAAATCAACATATTTTGACCTAATGGTTTCAGTTTGCTTTTCTGCCTGAATGTGTTAAAGCTGAGAAGCAAACGTCTGGGCTCATTTCTGGACATTCTTCACACCAAAGACGACTTGTGGTGCCACTGACAACTCACACTACCAAATGTGCTTTTGGGAAAACAGGAAATGACCATATTATCATCATATATAAATAATGTTTTCATTTCTGTATGCAGTATGTTATCCTTATTGCGCTATCCCATATTATATGTTATCACGGGATAGCATTTACACACACGCACACACAGACACGTTACATGCACTTTACCACTGATTGCTGAATATACAACTTGAAGCAAGTGAACTTAAGGATTTCACTATCCATATTTTCATATTTAAAATGAATATATCTTCTGCATCAAATTATCACATTAAAATTTGCTGGTGTAAGAAAACACAGTATATAGTTTTAATACAAAGGGATTGTAGGTCTGTCATATAACTGCTTTTAGCCACATATAATGTGCTACAAATCTGGCCACTTAAGACTTAGCGAAATGTGGTTTTGAGCATGCATCACTGAGTTCCCACTGTGATAAGAAGCGTTCCTGATGAAGATCGCTGGCTAGTTCTCACATTCATATAAAAGGAACTTGTTTTGATTCTGCATTACACTTTTCATGTTGTGTGCAGGTAGGCGTTCTGAGAATGCACAGCTTTTTTCTCTGTTGAAACAGTAACATAAAGAAGATGTGTTTCTGTGATATGACATATTTTTAAGCCTAGTGCATATAGCCACACCTTCCAGTTGAAACTAAAACGCTTTTGTTTCCTTCTTCTTATCATTGACACAATAAAAATGTACTAGAAGACTATAATGACTTCAAATACGTATAAAAATGAAAAATGAAACTCTGTATATTGACATTCACAATAAAAGCACACAAAGGTATTTGGGCACGTTTATTTTGTCCTTTATGAAAGAAGAAGTGTTTTCTATTCAGGATTTTACATTTTACAAACAAAAAACATTGCCTGTTAGAAGTGAAATCCCATTCCTTCCCCAAATGTTTTATTCTGAAAAGTTGTGGTCTCCATGGCTACCAAGGAAAAAATAATTCAGAGCTGGAACCAACAAGCACTTTATTTTCAAGGAGTTAATGTACTGAAGGCAATATGCAATTTCGTCCATGTTATTTTACACTTTACTATAGTCAGAAGTAGACGCACGACAAATACGTAAACTACGAAGCAGTTCATCAGGCATACTGTCAGACCAAATGGTTGACTGGAAAAAAAGTGTCAATAATGTCTACTTACATCAGTGTTTAAAGGAAAATGCTAGTGCTGGAAACAAGATTATGCTTATTGCCATTGTGTACAAAGCAGCAGAGGACTACAGCATTTGTGCAGTTCCCAAAATGAATCTTTTTCTTACATTTATTCATTTAGCTGACACTTGTCTCCAAAGCAACTTATAGTGTTAAGGTTACAATTATTTACCCATTTATACAGCTGGGTAATGTTACTGAAACAAGTTTTTTAGGGTAAATATCTTGCTCAAGGGTACTAGAGTTGGAGGTAGGGATTGAACCTACAACCTTTGCATCGCAACGCAGCAGCTCCAACCACTACACTACTGGTTGTCCCCTCTAGACTTCAAGGAACAAAAGCCCTGATTTGCCGTCAGTGGGATCCAGTACGTAAACACACGTATTTCCGTGCACATTCATTTATGAATGTAGCACTGTATTGTCCCAAGGCCATTAAATAGAAGGATCCTCCACACCTTCTAAGGGTCTCTAATGACTTTGAGCTCCAGGGCATTTTTGCAGTAGCAAGGAAAAGAAGAGAGTAGGAGTCTGTGTCCCAGGTCCCCACAACACCTGGTACCCCGGTGTGGCTTAACGCATCACCGTCGCGCCTGCTGTAACATCAGCTTGCCTGCAAACGTCCTTTTGTCGCTAGAAGTTTTGAAGAAGTTACATACTGCAAAACGCAAGAAGGATTCAGGGGAGAGAACACATTTCTTTCTGAATGCCTGTGAGGCCTCCCAGGAAATCAAAACCTGTCATTTGTAAGCATCTGATGTTGCGGAACACACCTCTTTAGTGCCAATCACTGTCCTGCTTTAAAGAGCAGAATGCTGCAATGTATAAGGCACAGAAGACACCCAGTTGTCGCAGTCGGTAGTGAGAACAAAGGGGAGTCATCCTCTGCGGGCTAACGGAAATGACATTTGTGCTGAGTGCCTCGAGTATTCTCAGGTTACAGTGAAATGCACTTAGCAGCTATTTCATGCTTATCAAGTGGCTCTGCGTTTTAGGGCGTGAGCTCAGAAGCAACTCACTGTCGCATAAATGCAGTATTTTCCCTTCTGAGACGGACAGCCCGGACGTATACTTCACACTTCCGCTCAAGTCATTAGAAGACACACACACCTATCTTCTTCTTCTTATGCCTTCCACCCCTCCTGGGGCAATGGGCCGCCAACAAGGGTTCTCCATGTGTCCCTAAGAGCTGAGATGTCAAGAAGTTTCCTTGTTGGCGTTTCTGCAGCTGGAAAAGTTTTTACGATGTGGGGTAGCTAGCCCTACGCCCAACCCTTCTCCTTTCTCAGCCGGGCTTGGGACCATCCATGGCGGAGTTACACACCTATGTGGCTGGGGAAATGACGGTACCAACACATCCAGTACCAGTCAAAAGTTTGAGTTCGCTTGCTGATCGCTACTTTTTTCGCGAAGCACCCGGTGAATAAATTCGAACAGCAGAGGCACCAACCTGTCGTCCCGGCTGTTCTGCAGCAAACCTCAGAGATGTAGGACACTCGTGAGTTGTTTTGCTCTCACTCTTCTGTCCAGTTCATCCCGGCCCAGGCTGGCCCTGTACCCAAACTTTTGACTGGTACTACACACTACCCTCCTTATCTACTAAAGATGCTCCTCACACTGGTAGCTGCTTTGTCATTTCTCATTGCAAATTAACTTCCTCTCCCAATAATTTATCCCGACTTTTGTTTTCCGTGTGTCATGTTGCCTGTGAGCTAATTCCTTCTATTCCGAACGACTTCAAGCAGCTTGTGCTTTTCCTAACAAAAGAGCGCTTGAGTCACTTTTTGTGGCTGAAGTCTTTTGCTAAAGGTGTATTTAAAACCATACATGAAAAGGAGTGGAAATTCTAATGGCCGGAGCCTGTAGTGTATTTGTATTTGTGCTTTTAATTATTGTTTTGCAAATCCGACCTTTCACCTTAGCAGAAGCTGCTGTGAATAACAATGATGGAACATTTATTCTCGCCTACTACCCTTTATATTATGACTCATAACAGGCAGGGGATGAGAACAAGCTGCATAAATTACCCCACATAAATGCCAGCAACTAATGGAAAGTTTAACCCAGTCAATCAATTAATGAGTGAAATTTGTTTATTCCAACAGATTTTTACATTAAAGTCCTGCATCGCTGTTCTTTTGTTCATATTTGCTGGATTTTGTTGTGCTTGCCATTGAAAGGAATTTGCAGAGCTAAAATCAAAAATATCATCGCTCTCAGTACAAGAGGATAAAATACAGACAGTCCCTGAGTTACGATTGGTCTGACTTGCGATTTTTCGACTCTACCATGGTGCGATAGCCCTACATGTTCAGTAGAAACCGTACTTCGAATTTTGAATTTTGTTTTGTCCTGGACAAGCAATATGCAGAGCGATACTCTCTCGTGATGCTGGGCGACAACAGCGATCTGCTTCTCCCAGACTGTCACGTGGTCACTAATGTATATAACAAATACTCTACAGTGTTCTGTGTTGCCAGCATTTTTTTGGATACCCCCCTGTATCTACGTTGTGTTTTGTGCATCCATCATGTCTAGGAAACGTCCATCTGTGTCTCCTGCTACTGGTGTTCACTCAGGCATTCCACCTCGTAATGTAATTCGACCTGCCTTGGTTATTTGTTTTATCACCTTTACAAAAATGCATTTTAAATTTACTTAAGTAACAAATTACTAACTCTGTCCTATCTTCTCGTTGAGCACTACCTCGCTACATAACACCCGAGGAGGCCGGCCAGCGGTGACAGACGAATCCCGTGCCGACGGAGGATGATGCCCATCTGCCGTGACGATCGAGACGTTCCGTGCCGAGCTGGGGATCCAAGATGCCGTTTACCAACATTATAATTATTACTTGTTAAACGCTGGCTTACAAATTGTTACTTTCTAGAATGCCCAGGAGGGGTGGGCAACCATTGGCCTGTGGATCCCAGAGGTTTTTTCTCCCTCAACCTTCAGTTGGGAGTTTTTGCTCCTTTCCCCGGTGGCCAGTAGGGATACTTATAGCTCTATAATAAGTTCTTCATTATGGTAGCCATTAGTTGACTGTCTTCTTTGTTTGTATCAATTTTTCTTGCTGTTTGCCTGTGTTAAAGAAGATGTGCTCCGTGTCACTGCGTGAGAAGAGCGCTCTAGAAAAATAAAAATAAATAAATAAATCAAGGAGGAAGGCAACTACTCTTGAGGAGAAACTCAAGATAATTGCCCAACATGAAGGCGGCAAACCCGTAATGGCCATCGCACATATGCTAGGCTATCATGTTTGGTAGGTTAGGTGTATTACATGCATTTTCAACTTACAACAGGTTTATTGAAATGCAACCCCATCATGAGTTGGGGACCGTCTGTACTGCAAAACTGATAGAATAAGCACATATGTACAGACAAAATATGTTCTTAATAAAAGGGACACGACGGGGCAACATCCTTTCATTGCCATCTTGGCCTGGCAGCTCCACTGACATTGCAGGCACATTGGGTTGACGGTGGAAACCACTCCACTGGAGTGTTTCCCTTTGAGTCAGTAGGGGTGATCATGTGTGACCCATCAGCACAGACCAATGTTCAGTTGTAACCACTGTTAAATTATCAGTAAAGACCCAAAGTTTGTTGCGAACATGTAAATAATGGGTCTCTCTCACACACACACACACACACACACACACACACACACACACACACACACACACACACACACACACACACACACACACACACACACACACACACACATTTTCATAACCACTTGTCCCAGACAGGATCGCGGGGAACCAGAGCCTACCCGGCAACACAGGGCATAAGGCCGGAGGGGGAGGGGACACACCCAGGACGGGACGCCAGTCCGTTGCAAGGCACCCCAAGCAGGACTCGAACCCCGGACCCACTGGAGAGCAGGACCCACTCCAACCCACTGCACCACCACACCACCACGCCCCCCTAATGGGTCACAAACTGGGAAAATAAGGAGACACATACACAGGCTGAAAATACTTGTGGCGAACCGGAGTCTAACTTGATAACACAGGGTGCAAGGCTTGAGGGTGAGAGGACACACCCAGGATGGGCCGCCAGTCCATCGCAGGGCCCCCAAGTAGGACTCAAACCCCAGACCTAGCAGCAAGTGGGACCTGGCCAAACTCGCTGCACCACCGTGCCACCGCAGCCCCCTTGTGAATAAGGAAACAATGTGTTATGAATATGTTGTGGGTTGAGCTCATTTACGGTGTTTATCTGAAGTGATTTGTATACAATGTATAGTTCTGAGCATCTGGACCATTATTGTCACATGTGATTTTTTTTTCTGAACAACATTGCACACATTGCACTTTTTTCTTATTTAACCTTTAATATTGGGTTCTACATCTGTCTTGCATTTTTCTCCTCAAATACATTCTATTTTGCTGTATATTTCTAATACGTTTTCATTATATTTCTGTTATTCCACATTTTTAGACCACTATATTTTTATTTTACCACTATATTTTTATCTTTATTTATTTTTTCCTATTTTCATCATTATATAGTCTCCACATTTCCGTAGTATGTTTATAATTTCTACCTTATTTGTATTTCATTACTCTTTTTTTGTGTATATATATATATATATATATATATATGTATGATGATGAGGGGGTGCGGTGGCGCAGTGGGTTGGACCGCAGTCCTGCTCTCCGGTGGGTCTGGGGTTCGAGTCCCGCTTGGGGTGCCTTGCGGCGGACTGGCGTCCCGTCCTGGGTGTGTCCCCTTCCCCCTCCGGCCTTGCGCCCTGTGTTACCGGGTAGGCTCCGGTTCCCCGTGACCCCGTAAGGGATGAGCGGTTCTGAAAGTGTGTGTGTGTGTGTGTGTGTGTGTGTGTGTGTGTGTGTGTGTGTGTGTGTGTGTGTGTGTGTGTGTGTGTGTGTGTGTGTGTGTGTGTGTGTGTGTGTGTGTGTGTGTGTGTGTGTGTGTGTGTGTGTGTGTGTGTGTGTGTGTGTGTGTGTGTGTGTGTGTGTGTGTGTGTGTGTGTGTGTGTGTGTGTGTGTGTGTGTGTGTGTGTGTGTGTGTGTGTGTGTGTGTGTGTGTGTGTGTGTGTGTGTGTGTGTGTGTGTGTGTGTGTGTGTGTGTGTGTGTGTGTGTGTGTGTGTGTGTGTGTGTGTGTGTGTGTGTGTGTGTGTGTGTGTGTGTGTGTGTGTGTGTGTGTGTACTCTTTTTTTGGAGGTCCTGCTCTCTGGTGGGTCTGGAGTTCGAGTCCTGCTTGGGGTGCCTTGTGATGGACTGGCATCCCGTCCATCCGTTGATTATAGTATGTCTGCAAATAAAGCTCTTTACTGATGAATTTTTGTACCTTTTTTGGAGAGAAGCATCTGCTAAATGAATAAATGTAAACCAAAATGTTGCCTTTGAAAGCACAGTTTGTGCAGCTCATTTATTTAAATGTTAGATGCGTAGCGCAATTTATGTAGTTGGATGATTTTGTCGAACTTGGTCCAGGAGAACTTCTCGATCTGAAGCTGAAAAAGTTCATGAACCTCATGTGCAGACAGTGAGACACACCATCAGAACCACTTTCTCTGCCTTGCTTTCCATTATTCTTTTCTCACAGCACAATTACTGTTACTTGAATTTCTATGGGCTCCAGGAAAAAAAAATCACATCAAAACTGACATTTATGAACATTGAAGTAACACATGAAATGATACAGAAATATATTGCATTTATTTTGGCGTATGCAGAATATTGAGGATAAACTTCTTTTCTCAGTGATCAGGGCTTCAGTACTCAGAACCCACACGCACTTTCCGAACCGCTTGTCCCATACAGGGTCGCGGGGAACCGGAACCTACCCGGCAACACAGGGCGTAAGGCCGGAGGGGGAGGGGACACACCCAGGACGGGACGCCAGTCCGCCACAAGGCACCCCAAGCGGGACTCGAACCCCACACCCACTAGAGAGCAGGACCCAGTCCAACCCACCGCACCACCGTGCCCCCTTACTCAGAACCCTTCATTTATTATTGCTTTTGATATGGTTTAAGCTTTCCAGAATGTTCTTCTGGATTCTCAGGGGCCGGCTGGGCATCTGGATACCTTCTTACTGGCAAACTGCAAACTTCCCATTTGCATGCTCCATTTACAGCAGTGGGTATGTAGGTCTTGGCCACACTCTTTGAAGGGCAAAAATAGCATAGAAATGGCTATGCCAACCGTGCGTTGGACTGAGACACACCATATCTTAATAATGCTACATAACGTCACTAGCGCAGAAGAAATTAGTAAACGAGACAGTCGGATATGCATTCAGAGCTTGTACTCCACCGAAAAGCATCTTCATTTTTCCACTGTTGACTACAGCGTGATTTGGATCGGCAACCAAACAAGAAAAGAACAAGCTGCACCGTATAGTCAGGTCTGCGGAAAAGGTCATCGGTTCCAGACCGTCCTGCCTCCAGGACCTGTACTCCTCCAGAATCAGGAGACGGGCAGGGAAAACCGTGACAGACCCCTCTCACCTGGGCCACGTTTTTTTTTTAACTCCTCCTATCCTGCAGCTGCTACAGATCACTGTGCCCCAAAACAACCAGGTACAAAAACACTTTCCCCACGCTGTTCTGTCCATGAACAGCTGATTGTTAGTCTGTGTAAAACCTTCTCATTCTTACTTATTCCCTGTCTTAATATTTATTCCATCCCTCATTACTTTCTCTTATTCTCTGATGCTGTCAATTCATCTTTGCACTTGTTATATGTATGTTTATATGTGTGTATATGTATGATGTTTGTTGTTTTTTGTCTACTCTACTCTATGGGCCATTGGGAACCAATGTCAAATAAGGTGGCACAGCGAGTAATACTGCTGTCTCACAGCACCTGGGCGGTGCAAGAAGGCGTGGGTTCCGTCCACGTGGAGTTTGTATGTTTCCCCCGTGTCTGCATGGGTTTCCTCCGGGTGCTCTGGTTTCCTCCCACACTCCAAAGACATGCTGTTGAGGTTCCCCCGTAGTGTGTGAGTGGACAGAGATGTATGGATGAGTGACCCAGTGTCGGTAGCGTATCTAGCAGTGTAAGTCACCTTGGTGAAAAAGGTGTGTGAGGTGATAACACTACATAGAGTTCATTGGAAGTCGCGTTAGACGAAAGCATCTGCTAAACAATTCCTTGTATGTGTGTGCATATATGGTGAAATGACTCTGCCTTTTGTACCCGTAGTTTTACGACAAAGGTTGGATTTATCACGCACTTGCAGCGATTTCGAAAAACTCGAAAAAAACTTGAAAATAGTACTTTGGCAAGGCCAGAGTGCTATGGGATAGTCTTAGAAAGAGGACTTGAGCGAAGGTATTAAGCTTAGCCCTGTAAGTGGAGTGTGTACAGGAGACAGGCAGCCAATAAATGCAGAATCCCTCTACTGCTGTTTGCAACCCGGTAATGATGCTCTGTAATGAGTATTCCTCCTAGAAGAGAAAATTTAATCTAAATCATTTACTTTTTAAATGCAGCATCCCTCCAGCGCGAGCAATTATCTCAGCTTGCATTTTTAGTCATATCACAGGTGAACTTTTCACTCTTACCCGCTCTGCTCCCCGAACGCGTTTTTTTTTTTTTTCATAATGACGCATTCGGTTTGATTTGTTTTCCGCGGTCTTCCTTTTTGAAGTCGGTTTGTTGCGAGACAAATTATTACCTTCGATAGCTTGCCTCGTGACACGGCAGCATCTGTGGAGGGTAACGTTCATGAAGCCAGTTGCTGGTAGTCAGCGATCCGTGTGGGCAGTCGAAAACATGCCGTTTTCCTACACTGAGCGCAGAAGTCAGGATCGCTGTGAGCGGTAACGCTGGTGGGTGGTATGCAGTGCAAAAGGAGCCTGTGGCCTTACTCTGCCACTGGGATGCCCTAAAGCGCTTTTACCGTGTGTTTCATTTCGTTAATGACATGCCTTCCTTTTCTAAGATTTACCCTGCACTGCACCCAGAAAATTTTGCGTCTTTATGTAACGCCTGAATCGGAGCTGCACATTTTATGTCTGGGGATTCACACAGCGTGTGGACTCCTCAAGCTGCATTACATTTAAAATTTTGAACAAAGGAAATTGGAGCTCCTTTTAAATTTATTGAACAGAGTCAGTATTCTGAAAGAAACTATCTGAAAAAAATTGCGGCAGAGGGGGGGGAACTGATGTAGATTAATGTTAATAGTTGGTGCTGGTGCCGATTCCTGGACATAGTCCTGTGTTCCATTCTGATTGGCTGTTAGGTTGCTTATGCTTAGTTTGCAACGAGGGAATTCTGGGGGGTTCAAGGGGTGACCTCCTAACCATTGTGTGGAGTAGGGGGGGATTAGACTGACCTGGGTGAACTCTCCAGTGGTTATGGACTGCTTTGTACTGTCTTTGTTTAGTCTGCTGTTAAAAGGCTATCTATGTAGTCAATAAAGAGTAGTTTCAAGAAACCCTGAGCCTGTCTCCAGTAGCTCCATAGGGGGGTGCTGTAATATGGTCAGTGAAATTTGCATGAATCTTCCACCAGATTCTGGCAACCCAGACCTTCATATACTGTACATCTGTGCTTGGGTGGGTAGCTTCAAGAATTAGGGCTGAAGTTATCACCTTTCAGACATATGTGTCCCTCAGGGGTTGAGCTTTTCACCCTTTACTGGTCTCTGCTGAGAACGTTTGCCCTTCCGAAACTCTGTAGGATGGTTCCTCTGTCTTGATAAGGGTCCAGCCGTCATTGGCCTTCAGAACGGCATAGACTTTCCTAAGTTTGTGAATGTTGTAGTCGTCACTGTCCGTGAAACTATAACGTGGGGGCAACACCAGCTGGAGAGTAAAGTTTTCTGAACACAGCTTTGGAGAGCAAACCCTCAGTCCTGAATTCAACCCATTTATGACCTACTACCAAGCCCATCTACCTTATTCAGCTTGGATTGTCCCTTACGTCTATTATGCCCAAAGAGAGAGCCCATGGAGTACAGCAGACACGCTGCAGTAGTTTCGGAGTCATAAACATCTGAGGCAGTGGTCGTTGGGAGGAAAATCTTTGTATGTTGTTCGAGGTTTTAATTCCCTTACTTTTGGACAGTGAGGATAAAAATATAACATTATTATGAATATTAGCAAGAGAGGAATTAGGTGAAAATCGCAAATCTCACCTCGTTCCTATACTACTGTGCAAGAAAATCACGTTAAAGCTAATTCATATAAAGTGGTTATTTACTCACGCTGAACTCAAATGGGAACCTTGTGGCCATTTGACCACACAAGACCCTGTTCATTAGCAGTGACAAAAACATTGTGCTTCTGCTTAGATTTACGGTTACATGTATTCATTTAGCAGATGCTTTTTCTCCAAAGCGACCTACATCTCATAGGAAATACAATGTGTTCATTACATTACCAGAAAGGGAGGCATAGATGCAGACGCGTGATTCTTAAGCGCAATTAGTTTACATTTACAATTACATTTATTCATTTAGCAGACACTTTTGTCCAAAGCGACATACATCTCAGCAAAAGCACAATTTATGCATCAGTTCGTTTCTTTCCACCATATGAACCAATGTTCATCACATGAGTAGTCGCATAAAACTTCCATGATTCCACGATTCCAAATCACCTTCCTAGTAATAATTTTTTTTTTTGAAATATAAACATTTACGTTACATTAGAGGAATAGCTGCTTATTACTTTGGCTAGATATAGTATGATGCAATCCTCCCAGTGTAAATCACTTACACTTTAAGAAAGGGAAAAACTGTTAGAGCTGCTGCCTTTGGGCCCAGAAGTTGCAGGATAGAAATCCATCTCCAGCTGTCGTGCCCTTGAGCAAGGTGGCTGTGGCTGAAGCCGCACGTCCTGAGCGGGGTCGCGGTGAACCGGAGCCTAACCCGGCAGCACAGGGCGCAGGGCTGGAGGGGGTGGGGACACACCCGGGACGGGACGTCAGTCCGTTGCAGGGCACCCCAAACAGGACTTGAACTCCAGGCCGAGCAGAGAGCAGGACCTGGCCAAACCCGCTGCACCACTGTGCCCCCCCCGAGCATGGTACTTACTCTAAAATTGATCCAGTAGAATTACTTAGCTCTTTAAATAGGTAAATAATTATGGATAGCTTATTATTGTAAACTGCTTTGGAGAAAAGCATCATATAAGTGTTTACAAGCATTTTTCAGTTTCCAGAAACTATCAATGCCGCTATCGAGAAAAAAACTACCGCAACCATGTTGCGCACCAGATTTCCCGAAAGAAACAACGGATCAAACAAATTCGTGCTCGCACAAAATGACACGATATTCACAGTTCATTGCTTTTCCGCGCAACCCAGTTCTGTCTCCAGGAATTCTTGCAAATTGTGTCTGTTGAATTTCAACTGGGTTGATTTGTTCGTCTCACATTCTGATTAATATCGCATTCAGCTATTCCGCACTCATGGCGCTTAGGGTTGCTGTCATGCAGAAAGGCAAACTTCCTTCACACTTTGAGCTTTCTTGCAGAGGGCAGCAGGTTTTATTCAGGAATCCGTCATTATTTTACTTTATCGAGCTTCCCTTCAATAATGACAAGTGCCCCAGTCCCTGCTGCAGAGAAACACCTTCATAACAAAATGTTGCCTCTATGAAGCTTGACATTAGGGACCGGTGCTCAGCGATTCAACACATGTACCAATTCTTGTGCCTGACTTTACACCAAAAGTTCTATTCTATTTTCATTGAACTGCAAATCTTTTTTCTACATGGCTTCAAAATATCTAGTGTTTTTTTTGTGTGGCGTTTGCATGTTCTTCCTGTGTCTGTGTAGGTTTCCTCTGGGTGCTCTGGTTTCCTCCCACAGTCTAAAGACACTCTGCTCAGGTTCCCCCATAGTGTGTGAGTGACAGAGGGAGTGTGTGTGTTCCACTGATGTGTGGATGAGTGACCCAGTGTAAGTAGTGTATCTAGCAGTGTAAGTCACTGCGGTGAATAAGGTGTGTGGGCTGATAACACTACATAAAGTTAATTGGAAATTGCTTTGGAAAAAAGTGTCTTCTAAATAAAAAAATGTATGTAAATGTAAATGTTTTGCATATTATGACTTTTTTCAGCAGTGGCTTCTTTTTTGCCACTCATGTTATGGAGAGCTGAGGATATTGTGGCGGCCTGGTAATAAACCTATCCTCATCCTTCACTGCAGACGTGTTCATGCTGGAACTGAAATTTCCTTCAGTTGGGTGATAAAATAATCTAAAGTTCTTGGTGTTGTCTGGCACCTTTCACTTTGCATCTTTCATAACTGTCTTTGTTCCACTGGATATTAAAGGCTTTAACTTTTCATAACCTTGTCAAGTACATTTTTTGATTTCTGGCAATTCCATATAGCTGTGCTTAATTTCTTTGGATCCATTATTCAGCAGTGGAATATTACAAAAAGATGTTGTTTCAAATTTTATTTATTCCAATGATTTATAAGGCTGATTACATCATAAATGATTTACAATTGTATTTTTAAGGGATATGCACATGTATTCAACCAATTATTCAATAATTTTGCATTTTGTGTTTAGATTTACGCCTAACATTGATTTACATCCGAATCTCTCCTTCTTTTGATGTAATGCACTCATTACATTTTCCTCTTAGTTGTCGATCACTTCGGAGAAAAGTGCCTGCTAAAAGAATAAATGTAAATGTAACTCTATATATTTATTCAGGAGACATTTCTCCAAAGCGACACGCAACTCAGGGCACACAAAAATCCATTTATGAACAGAGCTTTACATACAAATGATTATAGATGCATATGATTTAGATACATTTGATTATCGAAACACAGATAGCCTGATATTATTTTCTGCTGGAACATTTTATTCAGTTAGGGAACACTTTGGTCTATGCTGCGAAGGGCATGTAGTCTTTCTGTAGGAGCTGTACGTACTGCGTATCAGAATGCATCTGAAAAACTTAATTTCTAACTTTGCACTTTTACAGTTTGTCGATATTTTCCGCTGTCCTCCCATAATGCAGCCAGTTGAGACGTACTTAACCGGAAGTAGAAAACAGAATTGATATTGATAACACCCTGGTTTGACTGTACATGGTAAGACTGAATTTTGATAGCACCCTTCCAGAACCCATGATTTTTACCGTGATCTCTTTCTGTACTGGGGGATGTGGTGGGGCAGTGTGTTGGACTGGGTCCTGCTCTCTGGTGGGTCAGTCGTTCAGGTCCCGCTCGGGGTGCCTTGCGACAGGCTGGCGTCCTGTCCTCGGTGTGTCTCCTCCCCCTCCAGCCTTACGGCCTGTGTTGCCGGGTTAGGCTCTGGCTCCCCGCGACCCCGAATGGGACAAGCGGTTCAGAAGGTGTGTGTGTGTGTGTGTGTTTCTGCACCTTGTCACTGACAGCATGATACAGACTAAAACTATTTCTGCAAGCTGCAGCAGACTGTCCTTCACTTTCAAAGCACATAACACTGTCATTGCTGGGAATGGACCAAAATTGAAAAAAATAAGAAAGTCGGGGGCATCCGAAGTCATACGTTTTTCAAATATATTTTCCATATGTTAGACTGTCAGAGCTATGTAAGCAATATCTGCACCACGATTTGGTAAAGTTACCTCTTGCCTGCCGAATGTTCATTCGCAACCCACCTCAATGAATCACAGCAGTATTTGTCTTGCAGATTTCTGCATATTCCGCTCCCAAGCTATTGAGGTTCTCTTGGGTTACCAGACTCAATCACTACTCAGGACTTGCAAAACCCATGTGATTACGCTGCGTGTCTCACAGTTTACTTTTAGAATTCCGCTGGACCAATTTATTGAGTTGTTTTGCAGACTTCTGTGCTTGTGCAGTTCAGCACTCATTAAATGTGGAGAAAATTGGTGGAAAATCTGACCCTCTGCGTCTTGGATTTTAAATTCTGCAGTCTTGATAGTAATTCAAAACATACATTAGTGTATAATTTCATTCATGGTGTCAGGTGTTTGTCTGGTCATCTTACCCGGAAGCCTCGAACCGCTCCAAGTAATAACAGGTTCGAGAAGCAAAGACGCAGAGATACGAATCAAGTAGGGAATGAAAGAGAGCAGAGTTTCCCATTGCTTTAGACATCTATGGTCTGTGTCTAAAACACACTTAGGGAACAGAATAGAACTTGAGCAATTAAACCAACCTTTGGGGCACAGCAGGATCAGCAGGAATCTCAGTGAAGCTGGTTCCCTCAGAGAAAACGAGCATGCATGTGCAAGCAGCCATGACCGGCACCGACACTTAGATTGGTCCCTGTTGGCCTCCGCACTGTGACACATTGTTCAGATTGCCTATACAGTAGCACCTCTTGGTCCAACCTGTGCTGCCTGTTTTTTCACGGTCAGTGTAGCTGATCCATACTTGGCCTCCTATCTGCTATAGTAAAATTTATCATGCACTTCTAATAAACTTCAAAGATCAGAAATAATTACAGAAAAAGTAATAAAAAAAAAAAAAAAGTCCTCTTAACATTGATATCCAACACCTCTGTAATGTCTCTAGATCCTTCCCACACAGTCAGGCGCTACTGCTGCAAAAATGTCTACAGTACAGTGCATTCATACTTTTGCTTTGACACCTGCCCCCACTAAACCCCACAAAGTTTGCACGATCTCAGTTTTCCGGTTCTGTACGAAGAATAAGTAAGCAACTGTATTTTGTAATTTATCCTGCTCAAAAAAACTCGACTTTTATAAAGATTTACGATGGGTTTACGTTCTGTGAAGCCCATCATAAGTCGAAGATATCGTAAGTTGAAAATGCATTTAGTACACCTAATGCACACCTCTGCATGGCAGACTGGGAGATGCGGATTGCTGTTGCTGCCCAGCATCGAGAGAGTATCGCTCTGCATATCGCTTACCCGGGAAAAAATTAAAATTCAAAGTATGGTTTCTGCTGAATGTCTATCGCCAGCTCACCGTTGTAAAGTGGAAAAAATCGTAAATCGGGGACCACCTGTACTAATCAGACAATAGGTGATCGCCAACATGATGTCAACAGTGTGACACCACACTTGGTCCTCACCAAAAACCAAAATCAACCCTCTTTACCACACTACGAATTCACAAGCCTTTCCAACTCATCGAGAGCTTTATTACTGGTGCTGGATGTACTATACTGTGAATCAAGGACATGCATCACTGGAATTATGAAAACATAGAGAGAAAAAATGCGAGCAAACATAAGCTGTGAAAACAAAGGTCCCAACAAACTTGGCAATGAAGCTGTTTGATGAGTGTGTTTGTCTGCCCGCCTTTGACGGTTTATTATTACTGAAAGACTGCCTTACAGACAGGACTGATCCTCGCTTTGGAGGCCCTAGGACTAAGCCCCTGCACCCCCCCACACCACAATATTAAGGAAAGGTAGGTAAATCTACCAGATCTGGCTATTTTAAACTCAGCTAACCTAAACTGTACTTGCTTGCTGAAGGCACCATCAACATATGCACTGTTTTAATAGGGTAAGTTCGGACACCTGGTAGCATACGGGTTAGAGCTACTGATTTTGGAGCTGAAGGTCACGGGTTTGATCCCCACCTCTGGCTGTAGTACCCTTGGGTATGGTACTTACCCTAAATTGCTCCAGTAGAATTACCCAGCTTTGTAAATGGGTAAATAATTGTAACCTTAACATTGTAAGGTGTTTTACAGAAAAGTTTCAGCTAAATAAATAAATGTAATACAGCTGCTGGTTCAACAAGTCTTGCTTGATAGTCTATCTTATTCAATAGAAGTGAAATTTGACAAATCTTAGGCCCTAACAATTGTCCTCCTGGTCGGAATTTCTCATACTAGCAGCTTTTCCAGGAGACAAAGATGAGCAGAGGTGGAGATAGACGGCCAATCCCTTTTAACACCTGAACTCATGCTTAAATACCTGGTGTATGTATTCCCCAACATCTGAAGGCTTTCCAATTTATACTGTGCAATGAGCTCAACTAATACTTGATTTTAAATGTGTAACAGCTGAATTTTTTATTAGGAGACCAGTGGTGTGAGGAGCTTTGCTATAAAATTGCATGATGGCCCATTGGTGGTCCCCTGTGCAGAGTAATTGGGGAACAGACCAGACTTTAGTAATGTAGGTTTGTACCTTAGTCGAGTATTTCTGAAAGCGGGAAAGCGCAGGGTGAACACGGAAAATTGTGCAGGAGGTTTTCCGTCAGTTCCACCTCTAACAATGAAACGCAAGCCAGTCAGGTCTGAAAAATGGCCCAGAACCCTTAGTCTCATAAATGTTCATGAGAGGTGTTGATGACATCCCGCCTCCAGCTCATCTCCACCTCCATCCCCTGTTTACACAAAGCAGACACTGCTGTAATAAGGGCTGTTGAACAGCTCCATCAAGGTTAATTAACTGCAAGCCAAGTTTTAACAAACACCAACATACACAGGAGAATACAAGGACCATGACTGGGAAACAATGGTTTTATGTCTAATAATTACAGTAAGAGCAAA
Organism: Scleropages formosus; assembly: GCF_900964775.1. Classification (NCBI taxonomy): domain Eukaryota; kingdom Metazoa; phylum Chordata; class Actinopteri; order Osteoglossiformes; family Osteoglossidae; genus Scleropages; species Scleropages formosus. Next base: position 23,079,527 of record NC_041816.1, read on the forward strand.
CTTTTTAATACACACTTCAATGAAGAACAGCATTTAAATTAAAGTCCTTCTGCCTTTTGTACATGTTAATTAATATATAATATAATATTATATATACAACTTTCACATATTGTATTAATTTTTTCCTTTTACTACTATTTTCAACTCTCCTATTAGCTGAAAAAAGGCTTTACAACATGTCATATCCTGTACAAGAAAAAGCTTCCATTTCCTCTAGTATTCAACCTTTTCCTCTGTATTTCAAATGGAATTTACTGGAATATGTGCCCTTACACTATAACCTGCTACATTCAAAAGCTTGATGTCTTTCGCAAAGTGTCCGAACCTTTCTAAGCACACATTGGTTGAGATTTATGGACCATACTGATGAGAGGAATTTACTGATGTAGAAAGCTGGGCTTTTAAAATAACTCTTTGGGTTTAAAGGTTGTTGTTGGTAGCTTGCTGTTTTGCTATGAAGGAAAAATTAATACATACTACATAATGTGCTATATGGTATAAAATACAATGCAAAACATTTTGAGCTTTTGGGAATCTTTAAATAAAAATGAAAAGTAAGTTATCACAACTACACAGAATCAGTTTATAACTGTCCATCCCATTTCAATAAGCGCTTGTTCTGAGCAGGGTTGTGGTGATCTGGAGCCTATCCTGGAATCATAAGTGCAAGGCCTTGGTGGGGGGGGGGGCATAAACCCTAGACAGGAGGCCAGCAAATTATAGCTATGATTTTGTAAGTGGTGGAAATGGCAAAACAAACAATACTTTTATTTCTTTATACGTACAATTCTTAATAGCAATATGACAAATGGTAATGCGCTCACTTTTAAACAAAAGGTGAAGAGGTGCAGACTTTTTGGAAAAGCTCATTACGGGCAGCCTCAGTCTCATACAATTTCAGGATTTAGACTTGCTACACAATAAATCCCCGGAAATTCGTGCAGGAACATTGGAGGTCGGTGAGATAAATGTGTCATTAATGACATGAAACATGATCCCAGGTCTGCAGTTGGCGAGTTAGACGCCTGGTGTGGCAGACATGGAAACAAACCTGCCACATCAAAGCAAACCTTTAATTAATCCCCCCTCTTCTGAAAAAGTATATTAAATAAATTAATAAACAAACAAAAAATAAAAACCTTCTGCATTGTAAACTGCTGGAGAACATAATGATGGAATTGTGGTTGAGGGTCATTTCCCTAGAAGGTTTCACTGAAGCCCACATGAAATGTTGGTGGCCTGTACAACATATGTTCCACTTCCACATTTCTCCAACTGCATTTAAAATTTAAGTGCATGGAAGTATTTGAAGGCAGAGATCCTAGTAGAACATCCAACGTATCCTGTAAAAACCCTGCTGGAGATATCTAGTAGTGATGAGAATAATGATAAATTTGCTGCAGCAACCAAGGACCCATGTTTCCCTCCACAACAGACTCTTCCCAAATGGGATAAAATAAATCAAAAGAATCATTTTAACATTTAAAAGATCCTCTGCTGAAAGAAACTTTCTTCAACAGTGACCACCACTTTCTTTTAACAGTGTACCAAAGTAAATGTTTAATCCTGTGAACTACAGAGACATTACAGACATACAAGTCTGCAGAATTTTTAAGACTTCAAGACTTTAAGCAGTATTTTTAGCCAAGCCACAAATTGCAGACTTTCTTAAGCTTTCTTATGTCACTGTACAGCTGGCTTTTTATTTCTTCTCTTTGCAGCTCGTTTTATTTGCCTCATGTTGGAGATGTAGGTGCCCAGTAAAATCATTTCCATATTAGGCAATATAGAAACACACACACACACTGAGGCTGCTTGTCTATGGGGCTTGGGGGGGGAATACCTAGGGCAGGATGCCAGTCCATCACAGGGCACCCCAAGTGGGACTCGAACCCCAGACCTGCCAGAGAGCAGGACCCGGCCAAGCCCTCTGCATCACCCCCCCCATAGAAAGACAATACAGTTAAATTTTCAAGTTTTGTTTTGCAATATTTAAGGTTGAAAAAAGTGTTATTCGCTTGTAATGTAGGCTGGTAGTGTAGTGGTTAGAGCTGCTGCCTTTAGACACAAGCCACCCAGGTTCAATTCCTAATTCTAGCTTTAGTATGCCTGACCAAGGTACCTACCCCAAAATTCCTTCAGTAAAAAAATTACCCAGCTGTATAAATAATAAGTACATTAATGCTTAACCTTACCTTAAAGCATCAGCTAAATGAATAAATGTAAATAGGCTTTTGACTGCAATGCCAGACATGTAATACAGTGGTTAGAGCTGCTGCCTTTGGATCTAAAGGTTGCAGGCTCAGTCTCCAGCTGTAGTACCTACCTTAAATTGCCCTGGTAAAATAACCTGGCTGTGTAAATACTGTAATTGTAAGTTGTTTTAGAGAAAAGCATTAAATAAAGTTCCTTATAAGTTTTTCCTCATGCCTAATAAACACTTATTAAAAATAATTTATGACAGCCACATTTTATGCTATGTTTCCCCTTCTGAGAATTAATGTATTATGGTGCTTTACCATTGCTCTGAGTCCAAACAGACTCCCATACTGACAGTAGAGTGAATGCCAGACAGGATGTCAAGGAAAATAGGGAATGGTACAGCCAGGATGCTGGAGAACAGTGCCGTCTGTCCAAAGCTGCTAATTCCAAACCTCCCACACAGTGGTTCTAGTATTAAGAGAAAACTACCATTGTTAGAATATGAAGGGCATAGTTTATACAGGGCGGCATGGTGGTGGGCTTGGCCGGTGCCTCCTACTTGGCAGGTCTGGGGTTTGAGCCCTGCTGGGGGTGCCTTGTGATGGACTGGCATCCCACCTTGGGTGTGAACCCCCTGTGCCCTGCATTACCGGGTAAGGCTGCTGCTCACTGCAATGCCGCTCTTGATTTTGGTTGGTTAGGTTAAATCAGTTTGCTCCATCTGATACTGCCCTCTTGACCATTGTTGCATGATGTTGTGAAAAATGCTCATGTAATCCACCCTGTTGCCCTTGCCATTCTCAACTGAAAAACAAAAAGCTTCCACAGGTAGTAAACAGCCCATGCATCTTCCACGAACGAGGTCAACTTTCTCGAGCTGTACTCACCGCGGTATTTTACAAAATAAAACCCATTGTGGGAAAATAATTTCAGAGCGACTTGAAATATTCTTATTTGTTTGATCGTTTAGTTTGAAACATGCTGTGCTTTTACAGCCTTCAGACAAACATAAAAATCGATTTCTGCTATTGCTCAGGCAAAGCATTCACTTGGAAGGTGAACGGCAAGCAGTTCCCCAAATTTAAGGAAGTTCTGTTCAATACACAGATGTTCATTCTCCATTCTTGTCCCTTTAGAGAGACTTAGTATTAAAACAGAGCTACAGATAGAGACACATGACCAAAAAAGGGGAGTTTGTTTGTTCCTTATTGTTAATTTACTCATACTTATCACAAAAATAACAGCTATTAAAATCAATCCCTTAAAATATACATGTAGCAAGAGAGGCAGTATATGGGTTTGAGCTGCTGCTTTTGATCCCATAAGCTGTAGGTCTGAATCTCACCTCCAGCTGTTGAGCAAGGTACTTAGATTTACTTTATATTTACATTCATTTATTTAGCAGACACTTTTCTCCAAAGCGACTTCCAATGGATACTATGTAGTGTTATCAGCCTACACACCTTACTTGCCTTAAATTACTCTAGTAAAGTTACCCAGCTGTACAGATGGAAAAATAATTGTAGTTACTTTAACACTGTAAGTTGCCTTAGAGAAAAGCATTGACTAAATTAAAAATAACTTCATGGGTGCCATCAGGAGATCTAAAGCGTGTTAGAAAACACAGGACTTGAGAGCTTTCTTTAAATGCCGATTTCCCAGCTTTGATGAAGTTTTTTTCCACCGCATAGAAGTCAATTCATGATGGTGATTTTGGACTTTTTGCGAGCAAAGAAAACAAATGTCAGAAATATCCACCTCTGCTTGAATGACCTGAAGGAGTATGGTGAAGTTGCTGGGATGAATCAGAGGAGGGCAGTGAATCAGGAGTGAGCTCATGAAAATGTCCAAATGTCAGGGTTGTGGAAGAAGCAGGACCAGGTGGGCAGCGGAAGACAACCACGGAAAGGGTGGTTGCAAAAGCAAGGAATTCAAACGAAAAGAAACCAATCTTGCAGGGAGAGAGAGCCAAATAATCCCCTTATCTCAATGAGAGGTGTGAAAGAAGGAAAGACAGGACTGCTGGATTGGTCAAGTGTTCTGTGGCAATCTGTGCTTCTGCCAGAACCTGAAAGGGAGGAGAGGAGAAGGGATTCATAAGCTGTGATGAAGTCAGCTTTCCTTATGGTAGGCTAGCATTTCCAGAGGCCCACAGAGAAACTAAAGCAAGTGTCATGATATGTGGGAGACTAGACCAGTTTACTATTGCAGTGGTACCCTGTTGCATAGACTAGCTGCCTGCAACAGCTGGAATAGAGTAAATCTGGGAAAAACTCCCATAAAAAACTGAACCGGATAACAGAGAGAGGCAGTCTTTTGGTGAGCTTCCACATACCGATTACACTGTCTTCCGTCGCAAGTCTTTGCACGATGAGCCTGTTGCCTGACAGCTGACTTCTAAAAGTCAGCTGTCTCTAAATATGACCAAGGATGCATAAAATATGAAATTGAAAAGAATTGCCCTTGAATAGCAATGCAATGGACCTGTGCACTTATGCTTCACCCCAGATATTTTCATACCCACATAAAATGCAATTATTTCAGCAGCATGGTAGTGGGTCTCTTCCAATCATCTCTCGATGTGTAGTGAGTGTATGCGTTGTAGTCTAGTGTATTGTGTTAATGCCTATTGTGTTAATGATGGTTTAGTGATTGGGATGGTTATTGTCCATCTATATTTGTACTATACAAAAATTAGTTCTAAGAATGGAACTACAGACATCCCTTGATTTATGAATTCTCTGTACCCAAAATGTTGGTATAATGTCTCTGAAGTGAAATAAAGCTCCTGTCCTTACTTTCCTGTGTCCTGAACATGCCGACCACATAGTAAAGATGGGTTGTTGCATTATTATTGTTATTATTATTAGATATTATGAAGTGTTTAAGTGATATTTGAGGGAGTAGTAGTCTGGACTTTTCAGATAGGCTGAGAATGTGTTATTCTTTTTCCTTTTTAAAATAATTGAAAAAAAAAATGGTCTCGGTAGCCAAAATTGGATGTATGTAATGTTTCATGAAACTAATTAGTTTTGGATGTTGAGGGATGCTTGTACAGTGTACAGAGCAATAAGAAGACTATTTAGACACTTTAGACCACTGAGGAGGACCTTCTAATGATGGAGACATGCCCCTCAAGCTGTGACAAACTGTGAGTCTAAAGAGTGGGGGAGCAGCCAGTGGCGGCCACCACCCCATGGTTCCTCGTCTTCTGTGACAAATGCGAGACAGACTGGTGCAGTGCATACAGAGGAACTAGTGGATCTGATGAGCCCTTTACCCCACTGATCCTGTTTTGACTTGTTCCATTGGTACTGGCTTTGGGGTTGTCAAGACAACTGACCTCTTGGCTGGCATCAAGATTATGGTGGGTTGGGGGGACACCTCCCATAATCCCTTGCAGCATTGTGTATATGCATTTTAATTATGATTAATAAGAGTCTGGTTTAGTGTATGTCTACCTTTTGTGCTAATGATGTTTACTTGCTTGGTTATTGTTTGTGTGTATTTATAATATTTGGTTGCCTACCACCAGTATGACTTCAACTGAATTTGGTGTCCTTTGTGTCTTCATGTGTTTTTAGATTTAATATATAATATATATATATATATATATATAAAACATCTTTGGTCCAAAGAAGCCTTTCAGTGACAACACAACGAGTCTACAAGTTCACACTTTACCAGAAAGGAGATATGACACTAGTGAACACAATAAAAATAGGCCTTCATTTGTTCAGTTGAAGACAGTGACCAAAATTAATCAAAACTCTTCTTATAAAGAGCAAAACAGAATGTATAAATGTTTGAAAAAAAATGTTTCTGAACCTTCAAGGTCCATGAAATCTCTATTTGTTGTTACTCCGAGTCCCAAGCTAAAAGACATAACAGGATGGCTGTTATATTTTTCTAAAATTTCAATCAAATCTTTAAAGTGGCTAAAATATTCCAGCTCGCTATTAACAAGTGATGTGTTTTATAAAAACTATAACTATGGACATTTGGAAAACAGATGGCCGGAGAAAAATGCTTTCCTCACAATGCCAATGCATGCCATCAAACAGAGCACGGCATCTGTGTACTCAAATTCAGAAGAAAATTTGGAGTTTATTAAAAGAAATTTGCTAGGACTGGGAGAGATTTGGTGTCAAAAAAAGTGTAAAAGTTCCTAAAGATGAAATAAATTTGGGATATTTCAGTTATTTGCTTACTCAAGAAAACACGAGGACAGTAACACTGTACTCACAATCATCCTCACTTCACATTCATGTTTAATTTTCAAGACCTTAGCAACTAGAAAAACTTTTCTGAAATCATTAGCAGTTGACTTTTAAATTTGCAAAGTGGAACCAAAATTATAATATGGTCGTTTAAAGATCCGAACCCTATATTCATAAATTTATGAAGAAAAAAAGCCATGGTAACATCTACAGTGCAACCATGTGTGGAACACTAATTCAGATAAAGGTTTCTTTTCACAGTATGAGCACAGTTTGAAAGTTCTTGGATGCAAGTTTCCTATTTATTTAACATGAGCAAAGTGTTCGGTACAGTACTGAGTTTTACCGTCCTTTCATTGTTATGGCAATAATAACTGATAATACTGTACATTCAGCAATACAAGATCAGCATTGTCTGCGATGTAATATTTACACCTGCATGAAATTGTTTATTAATAACAGAATAAACGCTAAGATTACACAGTTAATGAGGATTATGGGGACAACTGGTAGCGTAGTGCTTAGATGTGCTGCCTTTGCACCCACGGGTTTGAATCTCAGATCCAGCTGTAGTACCCTTGAGCAGGGTTTTTACCTTTAATTGCTCCAGTGAAATTACCCAGCTGTACAAATGGATAAATAATTGTTGGTAGATTAATATTCTAAGTCGCTTTGGAGAAAAGCATCGGCTAAAGGAATAAATTAAAAAACATGTTATTACATTTCTCTAAGAAGGTGGTCAATAAATCCCATGAATAGGGCAGCACTGTGGTGCAGCAGGCAGCACCGGTGATTCGGAGTGTGTGGGCTTTGCAAACACACACGCGTTTGACGTCTGCTCAGCCTGTGTAGAATTTGCATGTTCTCTACGAGGTCATGTTGATTTCCTCTGGATGCTCCTGTTTCCTCCCACAGACCAAAAAACTTGTGTTTTGGTTGAACTGCTTCTCTAAATGAATTGTAAGTGTGGCAAAGTACAGGTGAATGTCTATTATTACCAAGTGATGGACTGACATTCCTTTTAAGGTGTACCCTGCCTTGCACCCTATCCTTCTGGGTTGTGCTCCAGACCCCTTCCATCCAGGATTGCACAAGCAGATGGAAGAAGTACCATTAATGACAACATATTTGAACACAATGCACGGCACCAATGTTTTGGGCAGGAAAAACAACAAACCTCTAAAAATGCACAGAATTTTTGCAGGATTAATTTATAGCCAAGCAACATATACTGTATCAGACACATAACAATACAGCAGTCACCTCATAAAGATCTGTTATTATTTGGTTTTACTACTTCTAAGTCACAAACATTTCACACTTATCCTGGCCTTTGGGTAGGACACAAATTCCTCTCACTATTTCAGTAAAAAGTCATATTTTTCTATTTCAAAATTAATATATTGTGTTACACTTCTCATATAAAATGATGCAAGTTTCGGTTACCTTTGAGGCAGATTTAAATAGGAACTTCCAGACATTTCAATACAATCTTGAAATTCAATGATGAAGATATAGGTTCTTCCTCTAAAATTTTATTCGGTGACCGATTGACCTGTCTCCACCCGCCTCATTTTAGTTTGAAGTGCACTTATAGAACTTCCTAGAACATTTGTATGAAAGGTGAATAGGTCAAAACTGAACTGAAAGATTTTTTGAGCTGAAGGGGACGGGGTGCTTTGCAATTACAATTTTGATGTTGTATCACCCTTACTCTGTTGAATTGTCAGAAGATGGTTTCCAATGTACTCTTTTGAAAATGGTGTTTTTTTTTTAAAGAATCTTCACAGTGGCTGGAACATATCAACATGTCTCTTAAAAATGTGCCCAAAAATGTAGTCCAGTAAATGCTAATTCTACTGTGTGACAGCAAGCTGTTAACCACTTTGACTCCTGCTGTGACTGAGCAAACATCACTGCCTAGAAGCAGGGCATGGTTCAGATTTAACATTTCATTGTAATAAAACATAAAACAGCGGTTTACTAAGTGCTCTTGGACACATATTCAGATGGTAAGAAGTCAATGATGTTCAGAGTTGTACGGTATGTACTGTATATGAGCTGTACGCGAGTGGACCTGGGGCGTTGCATGCATGTCGTACATGGAGAACTAAAGAAAACACGAACTAATGACACCATTAGCACTGTTTCATTTGAAACTACTAAACAAACAATTTCTATCTATCTAAAAGACTTAATCGTCCGCTACACCAAAACTGGACTGCTTTGCTCTTCCACATCTGCCCGCCTGGTGGTCCCACGTACAAAAGTTAAAGCACAAAGGGTCTCGGTTCCGGCTTTGCTGGGGTGCAACAACCTCCCCCTCTCACTCAGAACTGCTGAATCTCTGTCCACATTTAAAAAGGGTCTTAAAACTCACCTCTTATGGACTCACTTCGTCCATGATCTCTTAAGTTCGTGTAAAATTTAAATGCACCATAACTGTATGATCATGCCTGGATAAACCCTCACAAAGCTGCTCCAGTAATGTAACGTTTACACATATATATGTCCGAAAAAAATACTATTAGGAAGGTGATCAGGAATCGTGGATACTTGGATAAAGTCTTATGTAGCTACTCGTGTGATAAACATTAGTTCATAGGATGGAAAGAAACTAACTGCACTTAAGAATCACACGTCTCGCATCTAAGTCTGTCTTCCTACTAATGTAATGAACACATTGTATTTTCTATGAAATATATGTCGCTTTGGAGAAAACCATCTGCTAAATGAATAAATGTAAATGTAAATTTATTAGTCACTTTGGGTGCTGGTAGAAACGGCACAGCTTGAGTTACAGTCCCTGGGATTATAACGGGTCTTTATAGAATAAAAGGGAATTTCTGATGGGTAGAAAACCTACAGCATATTGGCTGAACAAAGGTGTTTCAATGTCCAAACCAAAGTGTCTAAGAGAACATTTGATGACTTTTTTATAAAAAAAAAATATACGAAATTATTTGGTCATGTCTTTTTCTCATCCCAGAAACTTTTTCATTATTTCCCAGAACTGTATGTAGGACTGCACATTAACCATAAAGGAACCCTTTACAATCTTTAGAGAAGGTGTCTTTGGTGCTTTCACATCAGTGACAGGAGGTGCAGTTTTTGGCATCTAAAAATCCATACTGTTCAGAACCACTATAAAATACTGCATATTTGACCTCTGCTGAAGATATAGATGAGATATACTGCAGGGCTTCCGTGTGATTTAAATAATTTTAATGTCCTAGGTTCTACTCATACATTCTCGCTGTCACCCAATGTGATCCGTTTTTGATTTCAACCTTCCGCAACAGCGCCTAAGATGTTCATCACCTGCTGTTGAAAGAGTCTATTTTTTTTGCTTCGCTATGATTCTGACATTTCATTCTCTGCCTTTCAAAGATGGAAGGTCTTATGGAGGCAAACTCCATTCATTGCTCCCTCATTTCATATATTAGACTCAATGGATATTATAATGCTCTTGACAGCGATGAAAAATGACTCTCGAGTTGTTTTGTGGTCTGTACAAGTAGGTGCTCAGGAATTTTACACTCAAGAAAGCACAATACCTGTTCACAAACACTTTCTTTGCTCTTTCCTCACCATTTTTCAATTTCAGAGGTAAAGTGAGTAACATGGTGTTGGACAGGAGTTGTTACTTAGAGAGTATATGTAAGTACATTATTGTTTTCATTTATTGGAATGGAAAGAGCTGAAACAGCGATCTGTCTGTCTGTCTCTCTCTCGCTCTCTCTCTCACACACACACACACACACACACACACACACACACACACACGGGCATGAAATTTAACATTACCGACATACTTTAGGAAAGAGAAAATAAGCTACATTTTAAGATTGTAGAATTCCAGGTTCACATACTACCAGAATGTCACATTAAGTAATTTCCATAAAAAGTCTATGCAAAAGCTTTATCTTTATTTTATAAGCTCTTACTCATTTCCAATCCTGCTAAATGAGGGGTGAATGTAAATGAGTACCAATACTGAAGAACTGCCAAAAATTCGAGACCTGAAGCATTGCTTTGCTGATTTCACATTTTTTCGACTGTAGACACACAGGGACCCAATACCACTGTTTTACTACTATCGCCAGAATGGATATCTTGGCAATACTATAACCACAAATTAAACACCTGCACTGCAATTGGAGTTTGTTTAGAACTAAATTCCAGAAGAGAAGTATTATCCTGGTCTGGGCACATCCAATCCAATCACACCCCACACATATAAACAGCCCCGACCCTCCAGGTGTGCTGTTTTCCACAATCCCACCAACTCCCAGCCTCTACTTCTTAGTCAACAACCTCACACAAGTACACATACAAAGAACACTAAGCATCTGCCTTGTCTAATAACTGTAACTCCAGCCATCATCAACACCCACTTGTCCCAAGTACAAGGGGGAGGGGACATATACAGGATGGGACACCAGTCCCTCGTTCAGCACCCCAAGGAGGGCTTGAACCCTAGACCCAACAGCCCACAGACATCAGCTGAACCCACCATGCCACCACACTCCCTAACTATAATGCCTCCAAAAAAGCAAGATAAAAAAGAACATAAATGCCACATACATTGAAGAATACCATTGAACTGCCACTACTGCAAAATGCATTATTGTCCAGTTTAGAGGAGGCCACGTTTCGTATATTTTGATTCTGCTGTGAAACACCTTCTTCACTCATGCCACTATAGATGTATGAAATTCTAAACATACCCTTCCTTTATCTTTTTCTTTTTTGTACATGCAGATCATTAATGGAATCAAGTTTGCTGTTGGGATTCAATAGATTTGGTATTTTTCTCTAGGTGATCCATGGTGCCTTTATAGTTTATACATTTATAGTAATAATATAGGGGAAACTGACTTTGTCAGCTAACAAAAGTAGCAGGGGTTCAGAGATCAGCTTACGAAACGTGCCATTTATTTCTATCTTTAAGTGTATTATTGGTTTTTCCACTGATGAACTGTTGAGTGATTAGCAATTACTTAATGTATTTTCACTTCTGACTGCTGAGTTAAAGCGTGCTCTCTGACAGGTAATCAATTTTACACATCTTCTTCTTTGACACCTTTTTAACACACATTATAGATTTTGCAGTAATAGACTGAATGTCCCTCGTTAATGGTTGTCTCTAAACATATTATTGCGGTCCGTGAGGCACCAGCGCAGATCACTAATTCAGTGACGTGAAAGTCTGTTTTTGGGAATTTCATGGCTCACAACTATTTATAATAAGTACAAAGAGACAAAGTAATTTTCTCCAGTTTTCAGCTTTCCTCTGTTCATGATCCAGATGTTGTTTCGTTTAGCATAACATACTCTCCAGCAATAATGTTTAGCACAACAAAAACATCCATTCCCCTCACGTTGAACTCAAGTAGAAATTATAATAGAGTTTATTTTAGCAGTTCTATAATCAGCCTCTCAAATTATGTAACTAAATAAATCATTAACTCACTCACTGTTGATAACTGCTTATCTTAATACAGGGTCCTGGGGAATAATAAAATAACCAAAGGAAATGTACAATACACATCAGAATTATATAAAAATATAAATGAAGATACTGACAAATGATAAAAAAATAAAGACAGAATAAAGGACAGTCAATTGAAGAGTGAGATACTGGAAAATGGAGTATATGTTATTTGAAGGCTATTCAAAACATGTAGGTCTTCAGCCTGGATTTAAAGGTACTCAGAGAAGGAGAATATTAGACATTGTTGGGAAGAGAATAGACATTTTGGGGGCATAACAGGAAAAAGCTCTATGTCTCATTGAATGCAGGAAAATCTGAGGGACATACGAGAGACCTGAGTCAGGTGAACGAAAATTTTCGTCTGAGGAATAAACTAATAGATGGTCTTGCTACATTCTAGAGAAGAAGAAGGTGTCAGCTAGCGTTTCAGCAACAGAAAAGGCTAACATGGGACACAATCTGGCAATATTTCTATGGTGAAAAAACTAGTTTTTAACAATACTCCACACATGTCTATATGAGTGAGGCCAGGATGTGGATTTAGACTGAAAATGAAATACTGGGCCATCTGCACATATGGATCCAGCACTTACTTGCGTAAGTGATGGGGAGTGCCAAGAAGCATGACCTCAGTCCTGTCACAGTTAAGAGGTAGAAAATTTTGAGCCGTACTGGATTTGGTACACGAATTGCAACAGTGGAGTGTTGAGATTTCAATGGAAAAGACAATTTCAGAAGAGCATAGTAATGTCGAGAGTGTGTGGGAACATTAGAATCACCTATAATGAGGATCTTTTAAACCTTGAAGTAGAGTATCGAGGAAAAGTCACTCAAGAGGGTATCACTGTGTTTTGGATGACAAATGAGGAATAACAAGGTGTGGTAACAAGACTTACACAACTGAGCTAGTCTCAGACATCATGCAAATCATGGCAAGAGGGAGGAGGTTTTCAACAATCCATGCCAATAAGGAGCGCCCTGTTAATAAAAACAGGCCATCATTTAGTCTGTGCCAAGTTTCCGGATAGAAACAATTCAAGGTTGAACAAACTTTTAGAAAATTATTGGACCGGTGTAATCATTATAAATATACTGTAGCAATCTGAGGGCTTTTTGCATTTTTTCCCACTGTGACCTGATATTACCATATGCTGTTTGATTAACCATATGCCTGTAATGGGAGACTAAATATGTCACTGTCAGCAATGACTCATTTTATTAAAGATTATTACTGTAATTATATCTTTAATATATCTGTCTTATTTCCTGCTCATAATAACTTTAGGAATAAAGGAAGTGAAGTTAAGCAAATAACTTAATTGAAGACTGTGACAGTAATTACTAATAATAGGAATAATAACATATCTTCCTTGAAGAAGGTTGGAACACAAGCTGAAACATACCTTCTGGAATAGTAAAGATATATGCTTCTCTGCTTATTCATATTTGAAGAAGAATAGTTGGGGTTTCTTATTGCCCAGTTCCATTAATCTTGCATTTAAATGTGCATATTTTAGGCAATTTTTCTTAGAGTACCAGCATCCCATCCAGGATGTACTCTGAGTGGCCTAGAACATAGTGCTTCCATTATAGGCTCCAGACCACCGCAACCCTGCCTAGGAAAAGCATTCATTCATAGTGAGTGAGCAGAAATTCCACATGGTCCATAAATTCTTAGTCTAGGGTTGAAAAAAAAAATTAAGAAAGCAGAAAGAGCCACATAAAGTAAATGTAGTTCAGCAGCAGATGTCACAGAGTGTCACCTTTTTTTACACCAGCATTCATCAATATGAACCTCAAACAAATATTTTTGCATGATTTGATACTAAAAGAGATCCGATTGCAGTATCTTAAATGTTCAAACAGAAGCAATATTGGGACCTAAATTTATTTTTACTTAAGACCACATGGGATAGTTCAGAAAAACAAGAGGCATCTGTTCCCCTCTTTGGTTCCAATAATAACACAAAGCAGCCATGCCTTTCTTATCCAGGAAGGAAACTTCTGTGCACAAGATTTTATGTGAAAACTGCTGTGCTGAGAAGCAGCCTCTGTTATCGGTTCAAAACCTGCAAAAACAGGGCACAAGGGAATAGCCTTTCGACACCTTTCATGAATTTTCACCAAGGTAGTTAAATAAGGTAGGTCGTACGGAACGGGAATTCATACTCAATTTGTGAACTCGGCCGAGTACCAACAGAGTCGTCGACAATAACAGTTAAAGGAAAAACTATTTCCAGTGGGATCTGCTAATTTGCTGTGCAAAATATTACACTTTGAATCACCAAATTGGAGCTCTTACTGGTAGGCTGAATGATCTTGCTCTCATTATCCAACAGTGTTTGCAAACTGTCAGTCCATAAAGCTAGAATAAAACTTTTTAAACATATCAGGCTCCAAATGCTGATCCTTCCTGATCATCCAGCAAACAAAACGGAAAAGCAGCCCAGAGGACATTTTTCTTGCAGAATTTTTTTGTCTGTGAAATTGTCGTCTTTGTGCGCTTTACAACTGTCCTAAAATATTATTAATTCTGCTGATGTTCTCCAACGCAGATAAATTAATGTAAAGCTAATTAAATTAATTTAATCACATACATAGTTACATAATTCTTATGGGGTCATTTCAGGGTAAGTACCTCAAGGTAAGGTACCAAGGGTGCTACAGCAGGAGGGCAGGATTCAAGACCAGATCATACGACTTCATGGCTAATGCTCTAACCGCAGCACTACCTGCTTTCCCCAGATGCTACAAGGTACATTTCTGGCCACATTTCACTATTTTCACATTTTTGCCTTTTTTCACCTCCTGATTGCAAGAACAAGACATCCCCTTTCCTGTCTCTTTAGCAAGACTCTGCATCAGGGGTTTACTTGCATGGCTGCCTTGAATTGCTCCAGCTATGATGTCCCATGTTATCCAATATACACTCAGTTATGTTACTGCATTTTCAGAAATATCCTCACCTTGCTTTTTTTCCTTGTGGTTTACCAAAAAAAAAAATAAAAAAAAATCTGATAATTCAGACATACTGAAAAAATACTTGTGCTAAGGTTCCAATTGTGAGATGTATGACGCTTTGGAGAAAAGCTGCTAAATGAATAAATGTAAATGTAAAATATCAGGCAATACAAAACCCAGCACATGTACTTACTGACCCGTTAAGGATTAACACCCTGTCTTACATTTAACTTCTGTCTTGCTACCACACTGTGCCGTTCCTGTAGAGGCAAAGACGTAGATGACACGCATTATTCTTAGCTGGACATTAAAAGAAAACTGTAGGTATTTTTCACTGCACATTACACTATTCTTTTCTGTACACTGTTTAATATGCACTTTACATATTCTAAAAGCCTGCATTATCCTGTGCTCCTACAAAATTAAATTGATCAGAGCCAAAATGTATTTAACAAATATATATATATTTGCAGCTGCCAGATACTGTGGAGATTTTAAGAATAAGCAGTATTCATGATCATAGCCAAGATACCTTCCATACAAGGGGGAAATGTAGGTATTAATTTAATCCAAGATCAAAGTGTTATGCGAGAGCCTGTTTTTGGACTATGTATCTATATAGTTCAACATTGGTTTAAAACTGGCTGTTATACTCTTCTCTCCTGTTGATGCCTATGTGACTCACTTTGCTGCCCACACATAGTTTATGAGTGACTAGTACAGTGAATACCACCCATAAAAGAATCCAGGAGGCATTTTTATATGTGCTCTGTCTACCAATATGTAACTCGTGTTCGGACTGTCACTGCTGTTAGCCTTAGACAGATGACTTTCAAAGTCATGTTTTCTGATATGCCGTGAAAGCATAACATACAAGATAACGATAAATGAATCTTTTGAGGCTTTCAACGCTTTGGAATCGTATTCAGAGTGTAGCGCTGTCTTTATAGAGCAAGTTCCTGTTGCATTTGATGCGGTCTGGCCATATCTCTCACATGGGCACTATTTCCCTCCCCAATGTATCTGGAACAGTCCCTTACAAGCAATACCAGCTCTGGAGATGGTATTTGCTATGATTTATTATTGCATAGTGGCTTATGTGATACTCACGTATTGAGAGGGTGATAGAGCTTTAGGATCGAGCAACGTTTTTTGCTGTATGGTTGGTGGTTCATGGTAAATGGTTCTTTATTGCATTTCTTAGAAATTTGAAAACGTGTTCTGCAGTGGTTTAGATTAAGTGCTCTTTCATTTGTGTTCGGTCTCGCATAGACTGCTTTGCTTCTTCCTCCTCACTTGCTTTTCACCAAGAGGTTAGGTCCCAGTTTCTGAATGCCTCATACACCCCTTGGCCTTGACAAAAAGGATGAATAAAGCAGGCTTAGGCGCTATTTGAGCTGGACTGCTGGCTAGGAGCTTACGGGGTCAACGGAGATCTGTGAAAGGGTGGTTGAGTTATACTTGGCACTGTACAAGAGTGAGCTTAGGGCAGATTCAGAGCAGCCACATGGACTCCATGGGAATTTACTCAGAATAGGCATAAATTATGTAGCAGTCCATTCTGAAAATCTGTGTAGTGTAGGCAACACTACAGTTTTATTACACCAACTCTGGTTGCGGATTATGGTAGAGGAGGTGCAGTAGGGAAGATCTTAGCATGCTGCCAACAGATGGGGGAACAAACATTAAAAAACTGATATCTGTCACTTCTGTGACCGGTCGATAATATTCAACCTATGACCTTGGCTTTCAAACTGAGGAAGCTCACAAGGTAGAACCCTTACTCTGACCAACCCCAGAGTAACTTCACTGTCATACCTATTTTATGATACTTTGTAGATAGTTGGTTTTATGGATTTTCATTAACCAGGAAAAGGGGTTTCATTTGGGATACACATCAATATCTCTGTGAAATTTTTCATTCAATGTTACTTTCATTGCCACGATCAGAATTTTGTCCAATTATGGTGAAAGTGTTTCAAAAGTCAATATGATTAAAGTGTTCCACTTAAAGATTGCAGAAGCATTAGTCTTGCTTACTCCCTGTCTTGGATTTGCTCCATGGTCACCATAACGCTGTATAACAACATTAGTAGCGAACTGCCACGATTATGTCCGTTTCTTAAAGCCTTAAAATAAACAGGCCAATGCACGATGCATTCAGCTTCTCAATTTAACCAGGAAGCAGTCAATGTTGTGATCCTCAGCAGGAATAATGCCTTTCCCAGGGAACACAAACGGCACCTCACATGAGTGCATGAATGTACAAAATGCATGTCGCTGTCAGCTGATATTCACTCTAATAATTCTATTTCTTTCATTGATCAGGACAGATACAGACACACACACAGTCTAAAGCACTTGTCCCGTACAGGGCGGCAGGGAACCGGAGCCTAACTCGGCAACGCAGGTTGTAAGGCGGGAGGGGGAGGGGACACACCCAGGACGGGACACCAGTCCATCGCAAAGCACCCCAAGCAGGACTTGAACCCCAGACCCACCAGAGAGCAGGACCCGGTCCAACCCACTGCACCACTGTGCCCCCCTCAGGACAGATTGTAAATATAAATTTACCAACAGCTAATTGTATGGACCCATCCTGGGTGTGTCCCTTCCCCCTCCAGCCTTACACCCTGTTTGGGACAAGTGGTTTCAGCCAGTGTGTGTGTGTTTGTGTGTGTGTGTGTGTAGTTATATGGAGGTTTCTGATAATTAATGTAATTTTTTAAAAGAAAAACGTTATATTATAAGACAATACTTCTTTGAAAAACGTCACATATTTAGTGGACTTTCAGTTGCCAAAAATGTAAACTGTACCTGGGTCAAACATCATGTTTTTATTCTTAAGACTGCATGCACATCTGCATAGTGAACAGTTTAATACTGTTTCTCATGTCATATATATACTATTAGCAACTTCACTCACTCTTGTTAACCACTTACATTTGTTTATCAGAAGCTTTTTGCCAAATCACTTCCAATGAACTCTATGTAGTGTTACCAGTCCACACACCTTATTCACCACAGTGACTTACACTGCTAGATACACTACTTACACTGGGTCACTCATCTGTACATCAGTGGAACACACACACTCTCTCTGTCACTCACACACTATGGGGGAACCTGAACAGCATGTCTTTGGACTGCGGGAGGAAACCAAAGTACCCAGAGGAAACCCACACAGACACAGGGAGAACATGCAAACTCCACACAGACTGAGTGGGGATCAAACCCACATCCTCTTGCACCACCCAGGAGCTGTAAGACAATTGGGCTACTCACTGTACCACCCATTCCACTTACCCTTATGTGTGTTTCTTGTAGTTCCATCCTGTTGTGCTTGCCAGGATTGTGCTTTTCATGACTTGGCATCACAATAAACTGCTAAGTGCACCGCCTGATAGGATTATATAGCAATCTGGGAAGGCTGCAGTAATGCCCTGCACTGTTCTGTGTGGTTCTTTTTGGATTAATACTGCCTGGAGCCTTATGACCTATTTGCTTCCAAACTTCTGCTGATTGTGTTTCTCATCATCTATTCTTCTCTTTTCAGCACAATATATAGGAATGAGGAAATACAACAGAACAAACGAATAGTGCTCTGAGCATGGTTACTTAAGATTTATGCCTTTGGACCCACAGGTTCAATCCCCACCTCCAGCTGTAGTACTCTGGAACAAGGTACTTACCCTAAATTGCTCCAGTAGAATTATCCAGCTGTGTAAGTGGGTAAATAATTGTAACCTTAACATTGTAAGTTGCATTGGAGAAAAATGTCAAATAAATGTAAAGTTATCATACTTTTGGACATATTTTGGACTTCCTCTGTGTTTCATTTGAATCAGTTGGTGTCTCTTTACTTGCATTTGCTCGCTTAGCCGATCCTTTTCTCCAAAGTGACTTAGAATACTGAGCTGCAGTCATGGATAAAAAACCAAAATACCGATCAAAATGTCTGTGAAGGAGTAGGGCCACCCTTTGCCTTCAGAACAGTTTCAGTCCTTCTTGGAATGTTGTCATAAAAGTGTGGAACTGTGTGTCGTGAGATACTGGATCATTCTTCAAGGAGAAAAGCCTGCATTTCTACTTCTCACTCTGCACTCCAAAAGTTCTCATAAAAGGTAAGTGATGTTTAGGTGTGGGGCCTGAGGAAGCCGTGGAAAGCATTTGACTTTCATCGTGATGTTGTGGTGCTGTCCAGTGCGGCCGTAGGTTGCTTCACCATCTGGAATTTGGGAACATCATGAGAGAACTGCATTCTTGTCCATTATTAGATGGTGTGATTCCTGGACCTAATGACTTCTACAAGACAGCTGCCCATCTTAGCAGCTGCCAACAGGTATTGAGGGTTAAAGGCATTTTTTGGCTTCAAAGGTAAACTTGTCCGGAAACAGGGTGAAAGATGATCATGTTATTGTCTTCTAAGGGTCACCTTTCAGCCTGGCACATGACTCCAGAATGACATGTCCTCATGGTAAGCTCAGTCAAGTCAGACTGTTGGGTCAATATACAACATAAACAATGTCTAATCTTACAGCTCAGTGAGTTTTGTTAATTGAAATCCCACCATCCTCAACTAGGATGCCATCAAAAGTTGAAGATGACAACTTCAGGTTATGGTGTACTTCTTATTGTAATTTTAGTTATTTTCATTTATTTTGTTTAAATGACCCACCTAACATTGTTGCTACAGAGTGGGTCGCATAAGATAAAGCCGAAAAGTACAAAAATGTAATAAGCACCACTACTAACCGTAAAAATAACAATTATGGGGAGAAGAAACAGGAAGTAACAAAAAGAAAGAGAACTCTTAAGGTTAGTAAAATATCTACCCACCTGTCCAGTTGGTCATGATCAGTAAGCAGGTGCTCTTCAATGCATTAGGCAAAGCGTTATCTTGGCAAAGTCCACCCAAGCAGCGGCAGCATTGGGAAATTCTCAAAGGAAAGAAGAACCAGCAAAAACTGTTGCTCCTTTTTACCTACATCTTCCACCTTGGCCAGATCAAATAAGACGGCAAGAGAACCCAAAATGTTGACTACCAGTCTGGTGATTACGGCTCTTAAAGGTTAAATGGAATTCCTGTTGCATATCATTAGAGACTGAAGGTGTTAAAATTGGCTTTGTTACAAATGGGTTTCCAAGGAGTATCATATCTTTGTACTTCAGGGCAACACAATGCACTGGATTTTATATAAAGGACAAAATGTGCTTGTTAGGAGTGGGGAAAAAAGCTCGGACAGGGCAGGTTCACAAATGGTGGATTTCCAATGTATTTACTTTTCTAACAACAGGCAACACAGCGGTTAGGACCCAACACCTGTCAGATTCAGATCCCATCTCTGTTGTGCACTTTACCATGGCCCTCACCTGGAATTACTCCTGGTTAAAAAAAAGAAAAAAAAAATCACTGCTATACTGTATAATTGTGAAGATCACTAAGTACTTTGCTTGGTGGTGCAGTGAGTGGTGCTGCTTCCTCATACCACTTGGGTAGAGCGAGACAACGTGACAGAAAGTGGGTTCAATCCCCTGGAATTTGTATGTTTTCCCCATGTCTTGTGTGGGTTTGCTCTGGGCACCTCAGTTTCCTCCCGCAGTTCATCTGAATTGGTGATGTGATGTTGCCCATAGTGTATGGCCACTCTGAGATAAACTGGCGTCCCATCCAGGGTGTACCCCCCCCAGCCTTGTGCCAAGTGAATCTGGGATGAGCTCCGGTCCACCATGACCCTCCTCAGAATAAATGGTAATTGCAATCGGATGGATGGACTGTAAGTACGTTAACACGATAAGCCTCTTTGGAGAAAGCATCAGCTAAATAAATAAATAGTTTGCAGTGATTTCTTTTTAGTAGACTTGTTTTGTGGTGCTTTGCTGAAGTTTTGTGTTGTTCTGTTAGATCTTGCAGCTATGATACACTTTCAATGAGCATGAGTAAACAAGTGGAAAAATACAAGGTGCACTTCACAAGTTACCATGCTAATTCAAGGCAAAATGTTATTCTCTGTCTGAAACATATTTAGATGCACCCATATATAAGCTTTTAAGGAAAAACTGTCCTGAAAATTAATGTGGGGAATAAATGTGATGCCCAGTCATCCAAGAGCAGGTGCATTTTCAGTTCAATGAAATTGAAAACACTGCTACTGTAATTTTGCTTTTTTACAGAGGCTGCAAGAATTACAGAACGATGTAGATATTTTGCTTATGAAGCAGCAGAAAAGCCAAAATAATATTACAGACTGAACACTACTTGAAATTGCACCATTTCAAAAATGATCACAATTACAGCAGCCTTTGTAAATAATTTTGCTTACAAAATGCATAACAAGTACAATGCAAATTTTAATTCATATTCGGATCAGAATATCCAAAACACATATAACACATACATCAGATTTAAATGACATAAGTTGGGGAAAAAATTTCTATTTAACTGCAAAGCTGTCCATTGCAGTAGTGTTAACTTTTAAGAAATGGTCAGTTCTTGGTGTTATTGGAGAAAAACCTTATTGGTATTATATTCCTATTATATTTTTCAGACTTAACTGAACAAAAACATATAACATTTGTTCTCAAAACCATTTTGAAATGAGTTTCTCATCATTCAGCTGTATGATTTATATTTTCCACAACTATTGCTTTTCCAAAAAAAGTGATGACAAAATAAAGACATCTGATAATGTTTTTAACAGTCAAAAGTAAGACATTAAGTCTTGTAAGTAGTCCCAGTGGGGACATTAAATGTTACACCCCTCTTCCAGTTTGTCCCTTTTTAAAATTATTACAGAATGTTGCACACTGAGAGTTTAGCTGTCTTTTAATTTAAATAAGAAATGAATATGTTTCCTTAAAATTAAATCGATTTTTTTTTTCAAGCCTCCATAAAAGGTTGCAATTCACAACAATGAACATTCTCTTGGTCCAGATCAGTGTACATCAGCATATGAGCTCTTCTGGATCCGCTGTTATTTTTATGAATTTGCTTTTATTAATTATGAATTTTAACAGCTCTTGCACGATCACCCTGGTTTAGTTTTTATGAACCTCTCACTAGTGTTTTCTCTCAGGTATCCAAGTGCCTGGGACCACACTGGTGATACACACCTGGCCCGAACATTTCCCCAGTCACAGCGCAAAGTATTTTGGTTCATTCGAGGTCCTCCCTCAGAGTGCTCTGCACCAAAGTGCGCCGCCACAGTTAATTTTCTCCGAGGCCATAGTCAGCCAAGTCCTGCCACTAAAAGTCAGGATTAATTTTACTCCAGGACATCCTGTCTGCACTAACAAGCTCATAGTCCAGTGTCAAGAGATCACCGACAGCCCAGCAAGCCTCCAGATCTTTACTTTATCACAGTTGTGATGGTCCTTCCACTCTTACAGGATAAGTTTATGTTACTTCATTTAGCAGACACTTTTCTCCAAAGTGACTTCCAATGAGCTCAATGTAGTGTTATCAGCCCACACAGCCCAATGGGTCACTCATCTATAAATCAGTGGAACACACACTCACTGTGTCACTCACACACTATGGGTGAACCTGAACGGAATGTCTCTGGAGTGTGGGAGGAAACCAGAGCACCTAGAGGAAACCCATGAAGACACAGGGAGAACATGCAAACTCCACACAGACTGAGCCAGGATTGAACCCATGTCCTCTTACGCCACCCAGGCACAGTGAGACAGCAGAGCAGCTTTATCCTTTTCATTACCTTTCTGTTTGTCCAGTGTGCTGTTTCTGCTGACGAAAAGAATAGAAAGTCAACTGTACTGATTTGTTGCAAACAATAATGTGGGCAAGAAAACTGGGAAAGAAGATAAAATTGTGCTCAAGTCCTTCACTGTGCTGCATCTGAGCCACCACATACTTCTGGGGTTCATAATAAAAGCCAAAAAGTACAAGAACAGAGGTGGAGAAAAGTTCAGGTACAAATGTGCTTAGAAAAACACTTGCTGTCTGGGAATTAACACTACAAAAATACAAGTAAAGCATCAAACAGCAAAACAAAAATGGGTTTTAGATGTATCCTTGTCATTATTGAATGACCAACAAATTTAAAAGTATATCTTAGCTTTCTTTATATGGATTTACAGCCAGAGAATTAATGCAGTAAGTGAACAAATTAACCAAGCACTCGTAAGCATTTAATTAAAACTTCCCTTAAAAATTTTAAATGACCTGAGACAAATTCCAGATTCGAGGAACTACAAGTCAAACCTACCTTATTGTTTCATTTCTCTTATACTCCCAGTGACTAAGCAGTGTATCCAATAATTCTCTATTTTTGCTTCTTATTTCATGTTATTGCATTTGTATTATGCATTTTCTCTCCATTTTAATGATCATGTTATTGTGTTTGCATCGTTTTCTCTGTTTCATACCGATGTTTTCGCTCATTTCATGTATTGGTTGATACCACAGTACAGTTAACATTTCATTTTTAAAATTTGTTTTCCATATAGAGATGTAACCTCGACTTACGATTTTTTTGAATTTATGATGATGAGCTGGTGATAGACATACAGTATAAACCGTACTTCAAATTTTGACTTTTCCCCTTGCAAGCGATATGCGGGGCGATACTCTCTCGTGACAGTGATCCGCATCTCCCAGTCTGTCATGCAGAGGTGTGTATTAAATGCGTTTTCGAATTACAATATTTTCAACTTACGATGGGTTTTGCGGAACGTAACTCCATCGTAAATCGGGGACCACCTGCAGTGTTTTTCTCTAGTTGTAGTATTTGGGATCTACTAACCCTAACAGAAATCACTTCAGGAAAAATTGTAATGCGAAGGACAAGGGATATTGCTAGACATACTGTCCGTCCTTATATTTATTCAAGGAGAATTAACTTTTTGTTGGCGATTTTTTTTTTCAAATTCTTGGCCTGTTAAATTACACAAGAACACACATTTTTAGGTTCAGAACCGGTTGATGTGAAATGTGGTAACCTCCCGGGATGCAGTCTGCACTGATGAAAGACGTTCCAAGTAGACAACTTGTGCAAATTACCTCTACTTCTTTGGCCTTTGCATTTTCTAGGAGAAACCAGCAAAGAAAACAGACAAGAGATGTTTGTTTTCCAGGGAAATTTACAGACAGGACCATCTGCCAGTACAATTGAATACATCTTATTCTTATATATTTGCATATAATGTAACTAACTTTCCAGGACTAATTTCCAGCACAAGGTCTTCATATCATTTTTACATTTTTTTCTGCTTTGGCTGTTTTTTCAGGTCCCTTAGAAAAATGAAAAACCTGGTACATACTTTGTGTGTTTTTTTTTTTTCTTTTTCTGCAATGCAATACAGAATAAATTTGCCTTCATTTGTATTTAAGGAGCTGGGTGCCAAATCATATTAAAATAAATGCTTTTCTTCAGTGTTAAATCACTGGAACATTCATGGAAGTTGTGTGGGACAGTTATACAAGCACCCGAGGCCAGAGGCCAGCATTCATTGTGGAGGAATGTGAATCATAATAAAACTGCTCAAACATCTTACATTTTATTTGGCCTTTTCCAAAAGTGGTTTACGTATCTTACGTTTACCTTTTGAATTATATACGTGCAGGAAGGCGATGCGCCACCTGGGATTTCAACTCACAACCTTCTGTTCAACCTACACCATATGAAACAGATTCTTTATGCTGTAAGCCAATGTTCTACTATGTTTTGCAGGAAATGAGAATAAAAAAATAAATATTTTCCTTAGGCACTGGTTATTGTTTCTGTGATTTGAAAGGGGTGTTGCCATTCTCCAGATATGTTCTGTTTAACTCTCCAATCTACTTCATGGGAGAAGAACGATCTGAAATTAATGGTCACATTTGTAATTCACTGAAGAAAATGTTCAAAATTTCCTTCTGCAACAGGAATCTTTTGAACGTTAAAGTATATTTGGTAGTGGTCTTCCGACTCTTCAAACAGTCATTAACCCCACAGCTGAAACAGAGCAAAACCTCTTTTAGTATCTTGTATTTTTTATTACGTTGATGCTTAGCCAACACTTTTACCCAAAGCAACTTAATACCTGCACACGACCCTGAAGGATTTACTGAAACAAATCAGGTTTTCTTCCTTGTTCAAGGGCAGAACAACAGGAACCCCCCCCCACGAACTCTGTATTTTGCAGGGACCTTCCATCATTTTCCCAGAAAAGCCTATTTTTCTTTTTTTTTTTACAAATAGTTCTTAAATCTGATATGCTATTACAGTAAAATAAATGAAAAAAAAATTGTATTTAAAAAAAATCTAATTTTTAAAATGAATTATTCTTGCTCTGTCAATGTCTCATTGTTTTCAGTCAATTTCAAAGCATTTCATTTGGTTTGAAGAATACATTTTTTGAGAGAGTTTGCGATCTTTTACATTTTGCTGTTCTTTATTGTGAAAATCTCATCCTGCTCAGTATTGTTGATTTAGCTCTTAAAGCTACTCCAACTTCCTCATAAAAGCAATGTTGTTTAACTTGTATTAAAGGCTTCAGCCCAGACAGAAAAAAGATAATAAAGCTTTACTTGAACAAAAGGCTTCACATCCAATATAACTAAAAATAAGATATTTCGTATTATCTCATCATTTTGTGAAAAATGCAAAATCCAGAACCATAACTTCACTTTAAAATCTTTTTTGATTATTTCCTTTTAATGAGATGTAACATTGCAGATGAAACACTTTTCACATTTTCTGACAAATTGTACATTGTTGCACACAAAAAAACTTCAAAGAATGAGAACCTTAATGTTTACTTAATTTTTTATTTATCTTTTCTATTTCTTAGCTTGTGCAAAGTTCAATGCTGTCAAGATTCATGGTGTTAAACATGAAAATGGAGTGGTAATAGCTGAAACACGGAAATTAAAGATTGTCACTTAGAATGGTGTTTAAAAACTCATCTCCGAACTGTGAATATAATCTTCTGGTGGTGGAAAATCACACTGAGTCCTTTAACCCAGATGATGCTTTGTGGGATTTGGGACTTTCCAGCTCATCAAATCCTTTGGGAAAATGTCAATGAATACAACAACACTTGTTCCCGTGTGCCGTTCCAGTGTGTAAATCAATGTTTCGGGCTTTTCAGGGACATACAAAACCACACAATTGAACATCTTTGGAATCATAATGGAAAATTGATCACCAGTTGTACTGTACTTCCTACCAAAACATGTAGACTATTCTATATATCTCAAAATGTATTCATCACAAAAGAATAACATGCAAAAATTCAGATGATTGAGTAAGATGGGCACAATATTTATTATTGACCTATGGCAGGGCCTTTTCTCTCAAAATGTCTCAGAAGATCAGTTCTTTGGCTTTTTTCTTTTTTTACATAGCATTATTTATTAAACTTTTCTCCACATGGGACATACAACTTAGGATAAACAAAAATGCACTTAATTTTAAGGGGAGATTTAGATAGACATCATTATTAATGTACAGTCTGCTTGTCTGTTAGTGTTGTTTTTCTTGCCACATATTATATGAATACTTGCCTATAGGACTGAATCAGATAGGAAATAAGAAGGCAATTGTGGCAGGTGGTGTGGTGTCAAAAAGAGTCAGACGAAGAAATGACCTAAGACCACTTCGGAGAGCAAAAGGATTCAGCAGTTCTTAGGGAGAGAGGGAACCCATTTCACCACTTACAGACTTTCGGTTTTGGACCTTTTATGAGTGGGACCACCATAGATGACCAGAGGTAGTGGAGCACAGGGCTGTTACTGAGTCTAAGGGAAAGATCTGGTCTTTTAAGTGGCTTTTTCCATAGTATAATTTCTTAAAGCAAAGTTCAAATGATGATGCATGACCATAAAAGGATGAGATCACAGCTGTGTGTGCAGGAGTACTGAAACTGTTGGCTCACGTGTCAGTAGGATGATGAATTGGAAAGAACTCAGGGGGCTGACAACACAGGCTTGGGGTGATCGGAGTCTGGAAGCAGGCGAGTTAAACCTGACCGCGTTTCTCATCCCATTAGAGAATTAGGAGGAGGGCAGAGCAGCACAGTGAAAATTCAGTGAATGGTGCTGTGGGGTGAAAAGCACACAAAGAAACTGTTCAAATAAGGACTTTTTTTTTAGATGAAGAACCGAACGTACAAAGTTTAAAGGAAAAAAAGGAGCAGCCTTGCTTTTTTGTAAAGCTTCAGATGACATGGAAGTTGAAATTTCCATTTCTCATTTTTGCACTGGTAGTCAGAGAGCCTTGGGATCTGAAGGGATCCAGCAGGAGAAAGTGAATTATAGAAGAGAGGGCAACTCTTTGGATGTACAGTGCAGACAGGGTTTGCCCTCCTCAAAAGACAACTGCCTTTTTTGGAAAAAAATACACTAAAATAGCACTGAAACTGACAGCGGCTGGAAGGAGACAGTGATCAGAAGTAAGAAAAAACACACACAGTGACAATTGTTTTGTAAAGAATCCTGTCCAGTCTTCCTCCAACACCCCACTGAACAATTGCTCACCTTTAAGTGCTGAAGAAGTTTGCTACTCAAACTACACTGACACAGTACACTGGGAATGATGAAGTTGGCTGAGAGCTCATTAATATGTGGACTTTGCCTTGAGTCTTTAAAGCATCTCCTTCCACGGCTTATAAATAACGTCCAAGCTAGAAGGAATAACTAAGTGATTGTTATATAAGCATAACATGGACTGTTATTGTGCCAGGAGCAAGTGTGTGTTCGTATAGTAACAGCATGTGCGTAGGTCCGTGGCTACAATGACTGGGTCTTCAAGAGGAAGCAGGCTTGGTCACAACATCTTCAGAATGATGACATCTTTGCATTGAAGAGCAAAAAAAATATATATATAATGGTAAAATCACATGTGATCATAGGTACCAGGTCGCACGGCAAGAGAATTATTGTATGCTTATTAATTAGATGAATGGGGCTGCAAAACCATTAAATAGTAATTGAAAATGAAACAACTGTATGAGAACATGAGCTCAAATAGGGTTTTCTTATACCATAGTCATGATGTAGAAATGTGAGGTACCCTATTAACGCATTACCGTGCTATAATACATTTATCTGTTCAGCGAAGGGGAGTCTATTTCAGATCATGCCCATTATGTCCAAAGACAGGGACGTTGTACCGCATCCTCAGCAGCTGTACAAGAGTGCTAAGTTAGGGTCGCTGTCACTGGTGCCATGACCAGGTGCTTAAGGCTGAAATAGACAACAGTAAATAGCACACAGGAGGACCTAGACATTTCCATGAAAAATATATGCTCTTGTTTTATTCCCACACCACCATACTCAATGTTTTACTAAAAAAATTTTTGCCCATGTCAGCAAATAGCATTTTCATATTTTTTTTTTTGTAATAATACCAATATTTTTGTCATGTGCCCTAATGGTTAAGGACTTTGGATGAAATAGATATTACTGAAAGAGCAATGCAATGAAATATTATACATTCTTTTTTATTCTCTAAGCAGCAGAGAGAGTTGTTAAGGTTTGAAGGCTGAGAGGTTTTTGTCAAAAATCATGATTATTTCTGCTACAGAAGGCAGTGATGAAGGTATGTGGGCCTGAGGTCTTATTAAGCAGCTCTTGGCCTCCTCAAAAGCAAATGATTCCTCTGTGCTTTTACTCATACTTGAATCAACATCCTGTTTGGAGTTTGAACATTCTCACATTGTGTGGATTTCCTGAAGCTTCTCTTTGTGTCCTCTCACCTTCCCTTTATCTCCAGTTTAAGTGAAATAGTCCCATACAGGATGTTTTCAGTTCACATGTGCCCAGCAGTTGCCTTGAGCCTTCTCCATGGTGCATCTTCTCCATGGCTGAAGCTCACTTCTGCCCTAACTGGATAAACAGGTACTGTGCAGGGATGGATTGATAAACTACCATATGTGGGGTCTCGCAGAATTGTGAAAAAAATTCCATTGTGCAGTTGTCAACTTGAGGTTTGACTTCCAAAAAACCAAAATAAAAGGATGCAGGAAGTTCATCTTTAGAGGGACTATTATTATATTGTAGGAGGATTGACGTGTGGTACAATGATTCACAACGTCACTCTCCCACACTATATAAAAAGCAGTTGTAGTTTGTGTGTGATAACACCAGATGTATGAATTCTTGCTATATATGGCACAGTGGTACAGCGAGGAGAGCTGCTGTCTCATGGTGCCTGGGTGGTGCGATAGGATGTGGGTTTGATCCCTGCTCGGTCCATGTGGAGTTTATATGTTCTCCTGTTGTCTGTGTGGGTTTCCTCCCACAGACTGAAGACATGCTGTTCGGGTCCCCTCTAGTGTGTGAGTGACAAAGAGTGTGTGTTCCATTGATGTATGGATGAGTGACCCATTGTAAGTAGTGTATCTAGCAGTGTAAGTCACCATGGTGAATAAGGTGTTATGGGCTGATAACACTACATAGAGTTCATTGGAAGTTGCTTTGGAGAAAAATGTCTGCTAAATATGTAGATGTATATATGGTTTCATTCTTTTTTTCCTGGTTTGTTGCATATAGACTAGCTTTTCCCAAAGTGCAGCATAGTTAATTCAAGTACTAAGGTTTGAGGACACTTTTAGAGGCTGGTGGAAACACTTTGATATTACTGTTTTATAGAAAGTATAAACAAATACTGGTGGGATATTTTGTCATCGTTAGGATTTCAAGTAGTTCACCTTTTTGCACATTCGCAAATGTGAGAAAAGTTTGGAGTCCTACATGCATAGTGGGCCCTAACCTCCTGCTTGTGAAGCATCCCATGACCAGCCAGGTGAGCCATTTCTGCACAGTGCTATGGGTGGTGTGATGTTCCTGAAGCACTTGTGCCCTTGTTACGTCCCAGAGAGTTGGTTTCATGGGAAATTGTCACGGTATAAAATTTACAGTCTTAAAGGTGAAGATGAACAAGTGATTTTCAGACCTTTCATTTTACATCAGAGTAAAGTGTGAACTGAAACCAATTCATCTGCTTTTTTTCTCTGGTGAGTTCCATTTAATTTTTCTTCATTCTTTATATGAAGAGAACACTTTACCATGCAAGTATGTTTGCACATACAAGGAATTTGGTGTGGTAGATGTTTACTCATAGACTTAGAATTATCTGAATGAACTGGTGTCATTGCTGGTAATAGCAGCTAACATGCTGATGTGACA
Organism: Scleropages formosus; assembly: GCF_900964775.1. Classification (NCBI taxonomy): domain Eukaryota; kingdom Metazoa; phylum Chordata; class Actinopteri; order Osteoglossiformes; family Osteoglossidae; genus Scleropages; species Scleropages formosus. Next base: position 23,109,540 of record NC_041816.1, read on the forward strand.
GGCAGTAGTTAAGGCTCAGGGACTTACGGGGACTGACCATCCCAGATAGGTGAACACACATTAAGGGAAACCAGCAACGAGTTTTAAGAGCTGGCAATAATGGCGACAGCAAGCAAGTTTGGGGCTGGAGTGGAGAGAGGCGATGGCGTAGGAAGTATCAAAACCCAACTTAGAGCCAACAAAGCTGGGTTTTTGCAGCCGATCACAAATCCATGACTGGTTTATAAAGCGACCTTTCCCTTGCGCAATGATGCAAATTCTTCTTCCTGCTCACAACTGGAAAATGATACTGTTTGGATTGAAGCCCTAATCCAAGCCTTAGAGCGAGAAGTTAGAATGGTTTATTTCTGCTGTGGTCAAAATCATTGCCCCAGTTTTCTATTTATAAACACTTTGGTTTGTTCCCCATTTATCCTTCTTTCTGGTACCTGCTTCAGGGCATCCCATGTGGTGGTACACTCCCGTACATGCATACAGAAGGAAAGCAGAACCAACGGCACCTCCAGGGCCAACAACCTGCTAGTGTAGAAATGTGACTACTTCTGTCATCTGATTATAGTCCCTAGAGAACTCCATGCTCTTGAATCATAGAGGAAAATGGGGAAAAAAAAGGCATCACTTCATGCTTTAACTGATTTGAATATATGCTCCCATAACTTCAGTAGTCCCCTGAATATACTCATTGAAACATATATTTTTCTGAACTTACCCAATTCAGAAGATTTACTGTTGATGCAATTTTTCAAAATATCAAAAATTTCCCACATTGTTCAGTCATTGTGACATACAGTATTACGATATTAGAGGTCGATAGTATTTCAGGGATAGTGCTGGAGATTAATCAAAATCAAAACAATCATTCTTCGGTCATTTAGAAAAAAATGTATGGGGGATGTATTCTTTTTGCATGAGTGGATTCACAATGATAAACGGCATCTGAAAAAAAAAAAAAAAATCACATCCACCACCTCTTCAGTATCACTGATGATGAATGTGTTCAATTCCAAAGAGCACCCACATTCACTTCTCTGTGGGAAAATCATATGAGCAGGATTCTATATTCACTACACTTAAATATGATGTCATCAAAAACTGTACAGATACCACTAATTGCTCTAATGCATCTGTGTAGGACATCTGTGGTGAACTCAAAGAGACACTTCTGGTCATTTAGGTGGCAGCAGGTTGTATTTAATGTGCTGTATATATTCTTATCAGACACTTGTAAGCTGTTTCTTAAGAAATATGAGAGTGCAGGTGATCATGTGAATAATAGACTTTCATTTTGTTTCTAATAAAAGTGGAATTCAGCCGTCTCCGATGGCCTATGACAAAAGACGACAATAACAGAATTGAAATAGTTCTGGGACATCGGGATCCACAAAGGCAGCGACATATGACACAGCCACAGTCACCAGGAGATCGGTTCACCGGTGGTAGGCGCTGACGCTAAAGGTCATCGGCTTTCTCTTAGCCAGTCACACCGTCTTCCTGCTGAACCTTTTATTTTTTCCCCACTCCACTCATTTACTACATCCCACAGTAACAGCTGTGTGTTCCAGCGCAGATACGGGAAATGTACGGAAACCCCTGGTGGAACATTAGAAGAACCCTTCCGGAAGCTGGGGCCACCCGGGTCACAGAATTTGTTTATGTTCATCAGTTGTGCGACGACTGTAGAGGCACAGCTTGCAGTAATGGGAATAATCTGCCCCCGGCATGGTTTATTGATTCATCCCTCACCCCTCATTCCAAAGAGGAATTATAGCTGCAATTATCAAAAAACCCCCAAACCCACAGAACTATGGACTTTAGACATGTCCTACACTTGACGAGAACTGAACGTAACTAAAAAAAAACTTTATTTATAAATGGGTAAACATAGGCTTTGTATAAATGAATCATGCCAAGTTATTTTTAGTCCCATTATGTACGACTTGGTTTCATTGCTAGCGTTGTGCTACAATGGGGACCGGCAGTACCTGGGGACATCCATCAAGCATCATTCTTTTAAAAAGCCTCTCAAATAGTTGCATTCACACGTAGCACTTTGTGAACATAATTATTAAATAGCGTGCAGCTTGTCTTGCGCTAAGCCGCTGCGGATCTTTGCTATTAAAGAATATTTAATTATATCAGTGAGGGTTCTTTCTTGCTCATAAGCTCTGTGCATGTTGTCCAAGACAAGGGAGTCTATGAAGACAAAATAATAATAATATACAGCAATCAAAGACTAAATCATCATCTCAAGACCTCTGTTAGGGACCTGGAGGGAATATTTGACATTTACATTTAATGATATTTATCCAAACTGAGTGGAGTAAAATACCATACTGGCATTCAACAATGATAGTTTGTCAATTAAAGTAGGTGTTTCTAATTATTGGTTCGCATTGTGTCTTTTCTTGTACTAGTGATGTCATTTGATGCTAGAGGAGTCTTTAGGAGACACACACACATACACACATACATGCACACACAATGATATGGACCCTTATCCAGAGGCTTTGATGACATCCAATCATTGCTCTCTCTTTGGCTACCTCTGTCTCACTCCAGCTTGGATGGTGCATCTCGATTGCAGGTAAGTGCATTCCCAAAGCACTTCAGCTGGGCCCAATTTCCATCCTCTTCGGTCCACCAACAAACACATACAGACATTCCTCAGGCCTTGCATTCTACATTATGTTTCCTTCAATAATGCAGCATAGTTCAAAGTCAAAACCTACATTATTACCGGTATTCCTCACGTTACAGTATATTTCACATGTTTTGGTGTTTTACTTAATTTGTTCACCTAAACGCCTCTTAACCATTGTGTTGGTCTCTTTTGATCTTAATTTACGTTAATCGCACCCCGACAACAGGATGTCTACGTGTTATGGCTCACAGTCCGACAGCCTATCTCTACACACGGCGTCGGAGCCTCATCCGCCGGAGGACGTTCAGCCCGTATCGACCGGAGCCCGGCTGTACCATCATCGACCCGCCCCGACTGCTGTCCGGAGTGACCGCACTATTAACAACCTGCCGTGTGCGCGGAGCACTCCCGCTTGTTATGAAGACAAAGGGGAGGCCGTGTGAGTGCAGAGCGTGCTTTCCCACAAGCGAGAGGTTTTGTCAGGTGAAAGTAGCAGGAGAGATCAATGCCACAGTGAGTTCAAGGCTGTCCTGCTCCCACCTCCCACCCAAGACCAAATGACAGGATGAAGGACCTTCTGTGAATCCCTGACTTGTCTTGACAATTGAGCACATCAGACAATTCCCTTTATTAAAATAAATCTATACATATCATTTAACAACACATTTTGTATGCCATCTGTATCCACTTCCCTTCTTTGTTAGTTTGTGCTGAAACGATGAGGAAGTTGAGATTCCAGTCCCTGAGAAGGTGCTTATTTTTTTGCCCCATGATAGCAGCTAAAGGGCAGTGAAGCTGCTTTAGTGGTAAGGAGGCCAGCCTTCCCCCCAAAATACCCATCGTTACCATACAAGCAGATGTGTGAAATTAGATCTGCTCTTCATCTGACCCAGCAGGTCAGGAGGCAGTCCAATCACTGCGTTAGAAAAAGTTATTTCTGCATTCATAGTCTCATCAAAATTATAGGAGAAAAAAAAAATCAGTTCTACCAAGCTCCCCTTGAATTTTAATAAGCAGTGCTTTCCCATTTTAAATAAACCTTTCTGGGATTAAAGATGCTTTTGGTATCTTTTGATGTTTTCGGTTTCCTATTTACATGCAACCTCCGCGTTTGTCAATAATTAAAGTTCCGTATAGTCTGTTCTCATTGAACGATTACTGAAATTAACACACCAAAGAGGAAAATGGCAGTTTTCTGTATCCCCGGCCCCTCGTCTCCGAGTACAGGCTGCAACGCGGATTAAATAAGAAAGTATGCATGTGTTCAAAATAAACAAGTATTTCTGAAGCATCATCTGCAATGGAAATGCGGACCCCCTCTGCCTTGGGGTCCTGAGAGCAGGTGGGAGCTGCAGAGCGAGGGCAGGAAGCGGGCCAGGCGCTGTCCCAGAGGTGGCGCTTCGGTGCGGTTGGGAGTAGGAGGATCGCCTTTTTCTGGCTGCATAAACACAAGGTGCTCTGACCCAGCCACCGGCACCCCAGCTTTGTGGAGAACGCTCAGAAAAAGCCCGAGGAGCTGGGAGCTTTACATCTGTTTAATGGTGCTTTTGAACCGAGCCCACGCAAAGCAGAAATGAGATGATCCGTTGTGTAATCAACCTGTTCGACAACTTTTGCCTAAAAACCACTTGAAGGCACAGTGCGAAAGTGCTGCTTATCGGCACCATTTACGTGTGATCCCGCCACATCTGCAGCGCTTGGAACCAAACTGAAGTGAGCAGCTTCTCTGTCAAAAATGGGACTCGCGTTGGCAAATCTTAGCAAGGAAACAGAAGTTACAAAATTCTCTACTTATATGGACCTTAGCGTTGCTCAGAACGAACCCTGGGTGCTTGTGAAATATACTCTAAACTCATGGTTCTAAAACATTTTTATGCAACAGACCCCCTGAAGAGAGTCCAGTGAAGACTATGAAGCCCATCTCAAGGTTAGGTGTTCAAACAGGGGTAGCTGGTAGCGTAGTGGTTACAGCTGCTACTTTTGGACCCAAGGATCACAGGACCGAATCCCACCTCCAGCTGCAGTAACCTTGAGTAAGAAACTTACCCTAAATTGCTCCAGTAAAATTACCCAGCTGTATAAATGGGTAAATAATTGGAAGTACCTTAACACTAAGTCACTTTGGAGAAAAGCATCAACTACATGAACAAATGTACAAAACATATCGAATTACAAAGGAAACCAATTGTACTGAAATAGAATTATGAAATCATCACTATTGTCTATACTCGTAATTGAAGAAAGTGCTTCTTTTTCAGTTAGAGGTTGTTCAAAATAAAGATCTGAAAAGACAAAGACATGCTGTTCAAGTTCAGGTTCACCCATAGTGTGTGACTGTGTGTGTGTTCCACTGATGTATGGATGAGTGACCCATTGCAAGCAGTGTGTCTAGCAGTGAAAGTCTTTTGGTGCTCTGGTTTCCTCCCACAGTCCAAAGACACACTGTTGAGGTTCACCCATAGTGTGTGAGTGACAGAGAGAGAGAGTGTGTGTGTGTTCCTCTGATGTATGGATGAGTGACCCAGTGTAAGTAGGGTATCTAGCAGTGTAAGTCACCGCGGTGAATAAGGTGTGTGGGCTCATAACACTACATAGAGTTCGCTGGAAGTTGCTTTGGAGAAAAGTGTCTGCTAAATAAATAAATGTAACGTAAAAAATGTTTTGAAAACATCCCCCCCATTCACCCTGTACCACAAGTGAAGAACCCCTGCTCTAAACTGCAAAAAAAATGTTTAGAAATAGAGGTAGGCCACATCTTTAGTGACACAGCTGAGCAGGATGGCAACCAGTACACATGGAGCGTTAAACAAACAGAGGGAAGAAAGAAGCTCGTTTCTGAACACAGGTGAGGCTTTTCAAGGTGCAAAGAATCTGACAGTGTGGGCTATGACTGCGCCCATTTGTCTGGGTTTTGACATCCCCTGTCAAGAAGCTTGACAGCAAGGCAAACATCTGAAGGGGATTTGCTTGGGTTACAGAGATAGGAGACAAAGTTTGTTATTTCAGCTCTGCGGCTGCAGCCACGGAGCAGCGCACTTCAAAGAGTTTGAAGCCTTGCCGCTGACGCGAATAAGCAGACCTCTCGGCTGGGGACAAACCCACCTGAGCTCAAACACATTTACATTCATGCATTCGGTACAATCTCGTCTTCGACGTGATGTACAGTTCAGAGTAAACAAAAGCACATCGCACAACACAGAGAGGCATTGCATTTATTCACATAGCTGATGCTTTTCTCCAAGGCAGTTTAATCGTTTAATTGGGGCAGCATAGGGATTACAGCTGCTGCCTTTGGACTCAAAGGTTGCGGGTTCAAATCACTTCCACCTCTAGCACCCTTGAGCAAGGTACTTAACCTAAATTGCTCCAGTAAAATTACCCAGCTGTATAAATGGGTAAAAAAATCATAGAGTAACATTGTATGTTTCTTGGGAGAAAAGCATCAGCTAAATGAATAAATGTGTAAGTCTAGTGCAGGATTTTAGGATGAGTAGTGGGCTCAAAGGTAGTGCAGCAGGAGGTGGGATGTGAAGCTGGGTCCTTCGAGTACAAAGATGCAGCTCTAACCACTACGCCACCTGTGGCCCTCTAAAGAAATGATACACACTCTTGATTATTCAAGCACATCTCCTTTGTGCAATATTGCCGTAGTGCACAAATTCCAGTAGAGACCAACTGAAAAACAAACGGGAACATCAGTAGCGGGTGGTGGGGGACTCGCTTATGAAGATACTACCAGGGCAGCTGGTACTGTAGGGGTAAGAACTGCTGCATTTGGACCCAAAAGTCACTAGGGTCAAACTGTGAAAGAAATTTTTCCCTTTCCCGTTCAGCCGTAGGAGACCCTGAAAGCAACACATTCACACGCAGACTTTTCACGACAACATCGGCCGATGGGAGAGCCCCGGAAATTGGGCGTCTCCCCGATCAGTCTTAATTGCATGCTTTTATTAGCCAAGCTCATACGCAATTCAGTACAGGGTGTTACAGTAGGCGTGTCAACGTTTTCCCGCCTTTTTGCTTAAGAACTTTCCACTTCTTTTCTTTTCAAAACCCCTCCCTCGAAAGCGGAACCATCCAGCCCCCGATCATCCAGTTCACCTTAAACTGACCTCGCTCCAGGCAAGACAGGAGCACCGGCCTTTTATGACATGCTCTTGGTGTCCACAGCCTGCCTTTATCAGGTAACCTTTTACGTGGTACCTGGTACAGCACTGCTTCTCACACAATGGTCTTACATTCCACAGCACAGAGGGCAGCCTTAAACCCAGGACAAAAATATTACCAGTTACCATGGCTAACAATTTATATAACTATAACAATTTCTATGACTACTAAATTTTAACAGCACAAAATCCAAACCTCCAGCTGTTTTACCCTTAAGCAAGATACTTACCCTAAATTGCTCCAGTAAAATTATACAGGTGCATAAATGGGTAAATAATTTTAAGTAGCTTAACACTGTAAGTCACCTTGGAGAAAAGTGTCACATGAAAGTAAATAAGATTTCAGGAGCTCAGCAAGGAATCGGGTCCCAAAGAGCAAAGTTTTGATTAGACTCTTCCTGAAAGCTCGATGGGATTCATTGGCATTTATAGAGCTACTTAGGGGAATGCAAAAAAAATTATTCCAGAATCTAAATAGAATTGGCATCAGATTTACTCAGACTGAACAGTGTTCAGGCATAGACACACACATAGCAAAGCACCCGCTGATAATCATCGTTAGAGCTGGTAAATAGGGAGTTTAGGTACAATGCAGCCTACATATATGAGGCCATCTGCTAGAATGCATTTTACGGCATATCTCTCAGCAACGAGGGAACGAGAGTCCGAAATCAGGTCCACAAAAACGCTGATGGACCCATCTAAAGGGAAAAAAAGAACCAGAACCTTCCTACATCGTGCCCTCTCACCCGGGAGGAGCAAGTTGTTCAGCAACTGGGAAGATCACTATTACGGTCGGATTACAATTATCATTTTATAATTCCTTGCCTCAAACTAGTTTCAGGAACAGTGTGTGCACTTAACTGCAGTCATATAAGTTCCACACAATGGACACATGGGCCTTATTGTACCGTCTATAATGGGCCTCTGTCAGTGTCATGTTTATGCCCATTATAACGGCACAGCGATACCGATGAGCAGGAACCTTGCCAGCAGCCATTAGACCTGAGCACTGCTGGAGATACACAGAAAGATGAGCACAAATGGCAACAGACCACCTCATTTCATATCACATTTTCATTTCATTATATGTTTTGCATTCAAGATTTCCACCAGTATTTCTACCTGCAAAATTACTTTATGGTCCTGAATTTGTCAACAGCTGTCAAAATTTTGATAACCACTATACATGCTGCATGCTTTCCCTTCAGGAGTGGCTCTTTCTGGAGCGTTAAAATATATGTACTTTTGTCTCCAAAGGAAATGTTATTCTTGATTTTGAGGATTCGTTTTATTTTAAGTTTACCAGCTGCCTTCTCGGTCGCAGAGTTGCTGCTGCATACGAGTTAAGCTTTCTTTAGGGGGTAGATTAGTGTTACTGTCCGGGGACCACCAAAAGACCACCCTCTGCAGCCAGAAGCCATCCAGGTCAGAGTAATTCCTACTCTGTATGCAGTATATTAGTGAAACACTACAGCAGATCCGCTCTGAAAAGGTATTAATTTAGGCAGCTATTATCGTGTATCATCCATTTCCAATAGTCGCTCATCTAGTTATGGTTCCTGTGATGCCAGGAAACACAGGATGGGACACCACTTCTCCATTCCCAGCAGACAGGTGAAAAATTAAGGAACTGGAAAACAGAATTCTTGATCAGGTGTGACAGCACATGTGAGCGCTCCTCTCATTACACACCGTGGCATTTTGGCCTCTATTCCTAGTCTCATTATAATACAAATTACATTACCCTGAAACATGCATTGCTATCCGTGATACATAAGAATGATCACATTTACAGCATATCAGTTTGCATTCCTACAGCAAAACAATTAAATGCACTGAAATGATATGAATTCACACAACTTGTTCGGTGTTCTCGTACGTGACGCTGTCGCCAAGATTTTAAGTTATTTTATGCATTACATCTTAAGCGCACACTACATATTTTGGTCACGGTTTTTAGTCGGACTGATGAGTAAGCAGCAGGCGTGAAAGCTCATATTACAAATGTAAAATGAAATTACAAAGATTTTCAGAAGTAGTATAAGCACTTACATTCAGTGATGGCTCATTTGGATATTAAGTATGTGATTTTTTTTTGGAAAACTTTTGCACCACCTTGACAGTACCTATGTTACAAGCTCTGTACCTGGGCAGCAATTAAACCCAAAAAGTATTATGGATGAACTAGGTATCGCAGCAGGAGTGTTTGAATCATGGTGCCTCATTAGTTTTAGATTCCTCCAAGCACAATCCAATTACTGTAAGCTCACATGCCTACTGGTTTTGCTAAGGTATCAAATCAGGCCCTGGGCAATCACATACCAACATCACTGTGCAACAAAACCCTCAACACTAATCAGACCGATTTACTGGCAGTGAAGCAAACTATGAGTTCTTATTCTGGTACTACGGCTGTTCATCCAGCTTCTCAGTGTTTGTCATGACCTCTCCACATTTCATACTGTACATCTTTGTCGCTTGTCTTGTCTGGGTCACAGTGGTCCAAAACCTCTCCCAGAATCATTGGGCACTAGACTAGAAGGCTTACATCCTGGGCAGGGTAGTTGCACATGCAAAAAGTATAAGCAATTTACAGTCACCAGTCAACCTGAAGCACGTGTCTGGACTGTTGGCCGAAACCAGAGCACCCAAAGGAATCCCACATAGACGCGGAGAACATGGAAACTCCGTACAGACTGCGTTGAAAGCTACGTTGTAATGGCCCAGTTAGTTTGGCAGCAATAGCACCATGCTCTCCTGCATCTTTCTGACGTTCAGCAAAACCTCACAGTGACTGTTAAAACTTTCTTGTTAACTCACCATTTTTCTGTATCCTGTTTCTGGTAAGGCTAATACAGCTTCGTTTTATAAAATTTTGTACACCAAGTCAAGAAATCAACCTCAGGATTAAGCAATAGGGAGTTAGGGAGGAATCCTGAGATCATTTACCTAAACCTTTCTTAATCTGGGACAGCTGGTAGTGTAGTGGTCAAATCGCCCCTCCAGCTGTAGGACCCTTGAGCAAGGTACTTACCCTAAATTGCTCCAGAAAAATTACCCAGCTGTATAAATGGGTAAATAATTGTAAGCACATTAACGCTGTAAGTCTCTTTGGAGAAAAGTGCCAACAAAATGAACAAATGTAAATGTATACCTCAAGCAACATTGTAACAGGAGATCCTGTTTACACATATTGTTCCAAACATGTAAATTTAGCAAATCGAGCCTCACCATTTCAAGTCATGGCTTCCAAAATTTGTGTAACTGGTCTTTATTACACTGACAAATAAGGATGTGGGAAATTGCAGTGACTAATGTTGCAGCGCAAGGATAATTCCCCATAATATTTACGCATTGTTGACCTCCCAGGATGACAAGGGCTTAACAACCAATGCTTCCCCTCCTACGTTTTCCTGACTTCTCGCCACAAATGGTGATGTCAGTCTTTAGAGCCGTATGAATTTTCTCTGCAGTGTAATTTACACACAGTGGTAAAATGTACACTTTTTTCTTTTCAACACTAGTTTTTCTGAAATGAACATTTCATTTTGACGCTATTTCTAGTCAAGAAGTACTCATCTCCTGCAAAAAGTGGGGGGGAAGAAAAAATTACATTGCATCAAATGACTGACCGACTTAGCTGTCCCAGTATGACCACTGCCAAACATCACATAACCACTTTCATGCTATCTAGAAAGCATAAAACAAACTTTACAACATCCCAGCACTGTTTGTAAGACTGCTAACCTACAGATTGTATTATTCGGTGTCTGAAAAACCACTTAATGCACTGCAACACTCACCTTTGCCAAACTGCCTCTTTGGCCTATTAATTATTCTTTCCTCACGGCCAAACAGAGCAAAATTGTTTGAACTGTCTGTATAGTGTCTCATGGGAAGTGGGTGGCACAGAGAATCACGCTGTTCTCTCAGAGCATCTGGGTGGTGCGAGAGGACATGGGTTTGATGCCCGCTCAGTCTGTGGGGATTTTGCATCTTCTCCCCGTGTCTACGTGCTCTGGTTTCCTCCCACAGCCCAAAGACATGCTGTTCAGGTTCCCTCATAGGATGTGAGTGACACAGAGAGTGTGTGTGTTCCACTGATGTATGGATGAGTGACCCATTGTAAGTAGTGTATCTAGCAGTGTAAGTCACCGCGGCGAATAAGGGGTGTGGGCTGATAACACTACATAGAGTTCATTGGAAGTCACTTTGGAGAAAAGCATCTGCTAAATAAATAAAATATAAGTGTCCACCCTTTCTGGGGAAAGTACCATTATGGTTGGGATGTTGTATTGCCAGATGTGGTAGGAATTTTGGTTAGAAATATATATTTCTGTGTCTGTTTGGATATCTGATTGTGTCATAGGTGTCAACTGAATGTGTACCCAAATTGTGTTCAGGTATGCTGTGTTTATATGGCCAGGATATGTAAGCTTGTAAGTTTTAAATGGGCTGTAGTCTGAAAGGGGTGGGGCTTGTGGTATATACAGCAACCCTGAGCAGGGCGGGCCTTCATTTTAAAGGTGAGTGGTTGTGTAGGTGATGGATATTGTGGGTAGTACTGTCTTTTATTGTTGCCTTATTTTGAATTTATGACATGCGGGGAGAACATGCAAACTCCACACAGACTGAGCGGGGATAGAATCCATGTCCTCTTGCATCACCCGGGTGCTGTGAGACAACAGCATTGCTAGCTGTGCCACCGTGCTGCCACCTGTTTTATTTATTTAGATATATATGCATGCTATGTGGTTGAACCTTGGAATTTCTTGTACTTTTCATAGAAACATTAAAGTCTTTTACTGCACTTCTGACTTTTGCTGTCTAATAAATCAGTGAAGCCTCTTTCTGATAATACTATCCTCAGTGAGGAATGTTTCAGTAACAGAGCAAACTCTAAAAACAGCATTGCAATTATTTGCAACCACTGTGTCCATCAAGGGCTTCTTTGTGAATCTTTCTTCAGGTGCCTAAATTTTTCAGTCCTATGAAATCAATACAGGATGGCAACTTAACTTTTTACAAGGTTTAAAAAAGATAAAATATCTTGCATTGTAAGCTTTAAAACTTGGAGTGGAGTTTCTTATCCTTAGTCCAGCTTCTTATGGTCATCTAATGACTGCATTAACCTCAGCCTTCCTTCTACCTGTTCCAAACATGGAAAGCCTCTTGAAGCTCAAGGTTGTGGTTCCTCAACTGCTCCGCTTTGTTCTGACATCTTGATTGAACTCTTGACTTAGTAAGATCTACATGCATGTTTTGACTGCTTTATTCTTGAGTGTTAACCTTTATTCTTCCTCTTGGTTTCACAGCAGGATATTGCTTAGTTATTGTTTTTCCCCCTTATAGCTCAACAACCACACAAACTCAGGAGTGAAGAGGCAGCTGCCTACTCCAATGCAAATGCTGTGAACCACCAGCAGTGTTGCTGGATTAAACTATTTTTAGGAAATATTGCAGAGAGAAAATAGCCTTGGGCTACTAGATTAAGGTAGGATTTCTTTACCCAAGATTTCCAGGGATATTGAAACCATGAACAAATTTCAAACCTTGTCTTGTACGAAAGACCTGATAACAAAGCAATGGTTTGTAATGCCCCCTTATATCTATTCCTTTGTGTTATGACCTGTGCTGAAAAATTAGACCTACAAATTGATAAAATGGGGGGGGGGGGGGGGGTCTAAGCAGCCCCTTTAGTTAAGGTTCTCACTGATGTTCATAGCATCTGCAACTGTGTACATCATTTGCTGTTCTAAAGTATAGTAATGATTTCTCAATTCAATGTTCCACATTTACCCTCATCTGAAACACTGTTGCACCACTCGGTTTTTGGTATGGTTTCAGTGTAAGATCAGCTGATCTTGCCTTTATTTACATATATTTGTTGAACACGTGCTACAGTAATCGTACAGAATGTATTGCTGTCATGTCAGACAGAATTATTGTGGAAGAGAGTTTCTACAGTCAATGACTCGTACAGTGGTTCTAATATACCTTTCCTCCTCTTCTGGTGGGGTAATGTGCACTATGATCCTTTTCAGCTGTGTATAGTTAAATGGAATCTGCAAAATATTACAAATCAACTCTGCAATTTGCACTTGAATAATTTGCTATGTAGTCTTTTCCCTTTATGGATCATTGTGTATGCATGCAAACTATTTTTTGTCAAAGGTATGATCTGGTGCTGGTTTTCATGGGGGGCGTGGGCTCAGATTGTAACTGCACTGGAATTTGTGCATAAAGAAAACCCCATTTTTTATGGCTAGAGACTTTATTGGGCAGGGTGGTGGAATGCCTGGATCAGAACTCCATGTATCCAGGGTTCTACTCACCGCACTGTAGGTACTTGCCCACTCCTTGGTACAGTTATGAGCCAACCAGAGACCCCCCAACCAGCTCTCCCAAGATCTTTGCTGATTACATGTTTAATTTGTATTTATTGCTTTGCAAAATGATTCTTCATTTGCCTTTCCTCTTTCAACAATCTATCCATCCTTCTGTATATTGGGAAGGATGATCCCTAAGTTCAAAACATTTGAGGAATTGGTTTTTTTTAGAGACTTGCATGTTATGACTCAAGGAAAAATAAGACTTCCAAGTAGGCATTCCTTTCAGCCGTAGATGAACTTGCACTCCAAAAAAACCTGTCAATTCGTGTATATCAATTTTTGCGGTTCCTCGCCACCTTCTTTTGCCCGTTCTACAGCTCCTTCCTTTGGTTCTGTGTTCTGTCAGATGGAAATGTAGCAGTTGACGGACAGTCTGCTGCTTGCTGTGCCAAATATCACAGATAATGATCAGCTGCCATTAATTAAGGAAACAATTACAACAATATACTATAAGGCAGCTGGGCTGAGACTGGGGACAGAGGATATATTGGCAGAATTGTGGAGCACAAAATGGGCTCAAGCTGTTGCAGTTTGATTTATTTCTTGCTTGATTTTCGAGCCTTTCTGTTGCTTTTACCGCTTGCTTTCTCCCTCCCGCTTTTCAAAAGGTCAAATTAAAATGACAACCTAAGTTTTGTTACAGCCGCTTCCTTGCACCTCTGTACTGTTACCCATGTGGTGACCTCTGGTTCACAGCTGGTTATACTTCTAGGAATCAACTGCAGAACGTTGGGTGTGAAAATACACAAACTTTATATACATACTGTAAATTTATCCTACTGCAGGTTGCCCTTAAGAACCTGACAATCAACTGTAGCTCTGAAATTCTTGTCTAGTCTTTTCTGTACTGATAATACCTTGGAGACTGGAAAAATTTACTATGAATAGGGCTGTTGGTTTTTTTTTGTAACAGCTTTGCTATCTTTTTACATTTATTCATTTAGCTGACACTTTTCTCTAAAGCAACTTGCAATGCTAAGGTTACAATTATTTACCCCTTTAGATTGACAGCTGGGTAATTTTACTGGAACAAGTTCAGCTAAGGTACTCAAGGGCACTACAGCCAGCAGTGGGGATCAAACCTACAACCTTTGGATCTAAAGGTAGTAGCTCTAACCACTATGCTACTAGCTGCCCCCTTTTTGAATGTTGTTTTAAAAGCCTGAACTGTATGATGGGGGTCTCACCCTTCAGCTGTTTGAGACATGAAGAAGGTAGCCCTACTTATGCTTTACAGCATCTGATGCTCCGCAAAGGTGCTTAACCCACCAACACAGAGAGCCTACCTCAAGCAGTACGCTAGTTTGCTACAAGGTACCCCAACCAGGACTTGACCCCTAGACCCCCCATACAACAGGCCCCAGCCAAACCCACTGCACCATCCCCTCCATAGGATTTCACCTACCTATATATCTAGGTGACTGAAAGACACTATCTGGTGTCTATGAAACTACCTTTTGAATGTGTTTTGCATTGTGTGAGGAAACACTAAAGGAAAATGTGCCATATGGTTGCTGAAAACTGATTTGTTTCTAAGCCATTGTATGACTATGCAGAGCAATCCCCAGATCCCCAGATCCAGCAACACCCACAAAGTGGCTGTCCTTATTGTTAAAGCTCCAGGACCAGTGTGGGTTGAAGACACACTTGGCTGTCTCCAGACATAAATCCATCTGGATGTAGGAAAATATACAGAATATATACAGAACTTTTTTTTCCAGGTTTTGTGTTCATTGTTTAATACCGGTGTTAATTTTCAAGGCCATTTTTCATTTATAGCAGCTATCCTGTTGTCTTTCTTGGAGTGCAACAGTGAGTCACTGTGGCAGAGACACAGATAAATTTAAATGGAAGGAAAAATCATCTCTACGATCTTCCATATATAAAGAAAAATGGAAGTATAGACCACACCTGCAGAAACACCGTGAACAATGTCAGTTTTATTATTTTCTCAAAGGACTTGTTCATGTTCATAATTCCGTTGATTTTAGTGATATTTCAACATATTAAAATCTTACAACCTATAATTAGATTAACATCCCAAGTGATAGTTTTAGCTGGACATTCTTTACAACACTGATTGCGGAAAAAGTCTGTCCTATTGCCACGTAACTGAAATCTGTGACTCAGTGAAGTAAAGAACAGAGAATAGGAAAAGAACCTTTTCCTCCTTTTGATGCAGTTTTTCTTTGTTTTCCATATGCTTTCATAAATTCCCCCTGTCAGAAAAATATACTTTGAAATATTCCTGACCACTGCATCTGCCATTCACCAATGAAACTTTTGACTTTTCTAAGTCGGTCTTACTTTGCTTTAGAATCTCACAAATTAAAACGCTTTGCTGACTGTTGGACATCTTTTCTAGGCAGCTGAAGTCTGTCATGGTATTTTTTTTCCAATATTTTACCTATGCCCTCCACATTTGTTCTGCACACTATCTGAAGAACAATAAAATTTCAGGTATAATCTGTTTTTGTTACTATAGTATTCATACAGACAACCAGAAGTACCCACTTGTATCTGTATGAATTGCTGTGAGAAACTGGTATAACATATAGAAACAATTCAGTATATATACATATATATATATATATGTCTCGCCATAATACCAGATTTTTCTCCTACTTTTTCTCCAAATTTTTAATTTTTTAAATCTTATGTACAATACCTTTCTTCATGGAAAAAGTGTCATTTCATCTTGTTTTCAATGTTGGAAAATGTCTCGCAATAGCTAAATGGAAATCTTTTCGAATAACTACGTAAGCTAGCTGTACTAATTCAGAGGTTTGGTGAAAAAAAAAAACAGAAGGGTTTCTTTTGCATTGTTAATTTGGTTTTCTTAAAGCATAAACACTTTCATATATATAAAATATATAAGGATAAACACCCATTTCAAGCAACATTTTCTAGGTTATGATGTCACCTGGTACTCTAGTTTCTAGCTGGACATTAATGCCTAACTGATTTAATAAATTTACCCTTTTTTCCCCCAATCCAATACTTTGTGTGAAACTCAAATTGAGCAGCGAGAATTGTGTGGAACAAAATGTGTGTACGAGAGTGTTTTTCGTACCTTGCACTGCACTGCATGACTTTTTGGAAAAAATAATTCAGAGACGGTATAAACAGGCTGGCCAGTTTAGACAATCAAAAGTAAACGGCATGCTGTTTCACAAATCATTAACTATCACCCACTGCCTTGAACATTAAATAAATACACTGTGTCCTGTCCTGAGCATCCTGTGAGTTATGGATTTTCTTAAAAGAGTGATCTATGAAATTAATTGGCACTGTGGTATCCAGCATATATCAGCAACAGCTCCCCAAGGGAATGTGACCTCCACTACTGAACCCCACCTACACTGATAATTAGGGGAGTCCAGATGACATGACGGAATTCAAAATTAGTTTAGTTTTGGAAAACCTATACAAAAGTATTGTTATTCACACCATTATAATTGTGGTGTTTTAGTCATTCCCTGTCCCTCGGGCCTCGGCTGAACAAGCAATGCGTTCCTGAATGTCATGTATTACTTGCTCTCGTCCAGATTATTTACTTAATTACTGACACCGTAAGAAAGTTTTTGTAGAGTTTTATTTGAGGGAAGTGCCCTGTTCTAGCCTTCAAATGGTTGAGGAAAACCAGCTCTGCTCAGACCTCCTGCTGATCACAATGAGAGTGCAGTCTGTCTTCCTCGAACAGCAAGATGTGTCAGCATCAGCCACCTTCAGTGGCCAGATTGTGTCCACTGAGTCTGAATATTCTCTGAATATTTGTCTGTCATTCTGAATATTTGTCATTTTTCTCTGTTGACAGATAATCAGTTACGGTATAGCCTTTTCAGGTACACTTGTCTGTCCCAGTGTTACGCTACATTGCTTGGTCATGAATATGACTAGTTGTGTTGACGTGACTGTTTGTTTTTGTCTGCACTGAGCCGACCAACTGAGTATGGCTGAGTGATTGGCACTGGGTATGTCTCAAACAAGGTCCGATTCTTATTTTTAGCGTGCTTCCAAAAATGCAGTTCTGTTTTTCGATCTTTCAGGTCTTTTGCACGCTTTCCTGTTCCCTTTTGTGCTTCCGGCACCAAGCTTTTGCCAAACAGACATACATTTTGTAGTGTTTTTCACATTTTCAGCAGCCTTGTTTTGTCAAAAGATTTTGTCACACATTCTGAAGTTTCCCGAAGCTTTATCAGGTTTATTAAAACAAGTTTTTCCATTTGCATAATCAATGTGATTAGTCAAGTGTTGAAAGCGTAAGTAATTCTTAGCTTAGTGATTATTGCTTGCAAGGTTGAAGACCTCTCTTGGCTCCTTAAGTGCCAAGCTTTGGGCATCTCGAGAGCCATTTGTGTCAGTGCAATCTTACAAATATCTTCTGATTCTGTGCTTTCTAGAGAGTCAGTTTCTGAATAATTAAGTCCCTTTTAAGTAGTGGCTGTCTACTGGCCCTCCAGTCTCTCCATTGGCTCTCCATTGCCACTAGGATCCAGTTCAAGAGGGTCACTCATGTATACATCCCTACATGGCCTTTCACCTAACTACTTGCCGACCCTCATCCCTCCCTTCTTTCTACCGCAAAACCTCTGTTCTGTCTCTGGTTGCCTCTTCTCGGCACCTTCGTTCTCCGGGTGGGCTGAGGTGTATCAGTCATTCTTCCTTCTGACTCACAAACTGTGGGATGAGCTTTCATTTGACATCAGATCTCCTTCCAGTCTCCTGACTTTCTGCCACCTTTTGAAGACTCATCCCTTTGCACATCATGGAACTGTCTAGCATCTGCTGTTTTGTGTTACTGAATGGCCGTTTCCTGTCATGTCTGTCTTGCTGTTCACTTGTAAATTGTTTGATCATGTAATAATTTGATGCAGTTTCATGTACAGTATTGCTCAATTTCATTGTTTGACCTTGCCACTTCTTCTGAACATGTTTAAGAGGTTGATCTTGAATTAACTGCACTGTCGGACAAAGGCATCCTCGAAATGAAATACAATAGTTGGGTATGGTAGGTAGGGGGTGCGGTGGCGCAGTGGGTTGGACCGCAGTCCTGCTCTCCGGTGGGTCTGGGGTTCGAGTCCCGCTTGGGGTGCCTTGCGACGGACTGGCGTCCCGTCCTGGGTGTGTCCCCTGCCCCTCCGGCCTTACGCCCTCTGTTACCAGGTAGGCTCCGGTTCCCCGTGACCCCGTATGGGATGAGCGGTTCTGAAAATGTGTGTGTGTGTGTGGGTATGGTAGGTGAACGGTTTCTTTTACGTCTCATTTCTTTTAGCAATGCTAATTTTTTTAGTGATTGGAAAGGAAAAGTGCGTTTTGCTTTCTTTGTTTGGTGTAATTTTTGTAATTAACATCGTAAATCACTTTGGAAAAAAGCAGTGAATAAATGTACACCCTAATTTGCATGCTGCTTTTGAGAAACGTGTATTATAAATGGTAAATGGAATGTGAATATCTGCTGAAAAACATCAGGACACATTTACATGTTGTATTAAGGATAGCTGATGACACTTGATCACCTATGAACTATGTTTTGGTTAAGGTTAAAGTAGAATCCTTGACATGAATTTTATCTTTTTTTTAATGAAAAATTTTCTTAGCATCAGACTGGTCATACCCACAATCAGATCGCCACATCCTTGTCATACAGATCCCTTATAAGTAGAACATTTTGGATGAAACTGCCAAGGAATTCTTTGGAAGGGTCTTACGTTTTGCATTTGTCTGACATTTGTCTGACCCATTTATACAGCTGGGTAATTCTACTGGAGCAATTTAGGGTAAGCACCTTACTCTAGGGTACTACAGCTGGAGGAGACATTCAAACCTGTGACCTTTGGGGGCCAAAGGCAGCAGCACTAACCACTACATGACCAGCTGCCCCCAAACAAAAGAGATCAAGAAAGGTGGCAACTGTAAAGAGTTGAATGTATTGCAGAAAGATGACAAACTTTGACTTGATAACCCATTGAAAATTGCTCACATACAGCGGGGCAAAGAATGTCAGTAGTGGTTCCATGGATGTGTTGAATACAGCAACAAAAAACTTCCACTGCTGTAGAATGTGAGGAGACTCTGGAATTCCAGATAAACAATATTAAATCATGTCTTCAGTTGCAAGTAACACCTGGACAGAGAAATTGAAGCTTATTCACAGTAAGATCCAAATATGAACTAAGAACTGCCTTCTTGAGTTCAAAGAATCATGGGTCAATCTACTACATCCCAAGGATCAAGTTAATTCAGTGTAATCGGCTCTACTGTCAATTACGCTTTAAAAAAATCATTAAATTAAAAGCACTATTTGGTGTGTCCTCTGGAATCTGGAAAACTTCTATTCAGCCATATGAGCACATAGGAGATGGAACAAAGCCCAGCAGTCAGATGTTTAAGCCTGAAAACAATCATCTCCACAGGCTTCAAGTGAAGAAAGACACTGGTCTTTCTCTTCTTAGGGGCAAATGCCAACATTTTGGAGGCAACACCTGCAGTATCAAGGACCTGCCACAGGTCTGATCAGAGGCTTGATTAGTCAAAGATTTTGAACCACGATATTCCCAGGTGAATCAATGGTGAGGGGGTTTCATCACAGAATGAGCCTGTAATCAGTTGGAGTGTTGGCTTTGTGGTCAGGAAAATCAATTACACACATCTGCTTGACTTGCATTCAAGCCACTTCCAGTAGATCCCTTTGTTGCCTTTAAGATGGAGCGAGCAGGTTTACAGGTTGATAGATGAGCAATTGTACAGCACTTGAAAAACAATCTATGCCATTCTACTCCAAGGATCTGGAATCAAATCTGCAAATACTATTAAAATATTACTCATGTTGCTGAAAATGTTTTTGTTGAACTACATAATCAAATAATAGAGATCCCAATAACCTATTGTTGTGGATACCAGGTCACATATTCATTTGTTCAATTAGTTTTTTGCCCTGATGTAATTTGCTGTTTGTATAGTTATTTATTATTACTTCTCATTACAAGGTATTGTTCATAAAATTGTTCGACCAGCACTTTGCCAATACACATCAGTACAATTCCGCATAATAAAATTGGAATTAATAAACTGAAAATGAAAAACTTGATGTCTGTGAAAAACAAATTTTGCACTTACGACTATGTGTTCTTCTTTGTGTATGTCTCACTTGAAATATATGGATATGATACTGGTATGCTTAATACACGATGTATGTTTGTTAAATATGAAACACCTATCTTCTAGTAGTAACATCCTACTTCTATCCTACTTGTCGATGAAACTCGGTTGATCATCTGAACCCAGGGTGAAACCACTCAAAACGATATAATTTTGTTCTAGCAGAAGCCTGGCTTTCAGAGAACTTTAAATAAGAAAATAAATATACAAATAAATATCGAAAGGACAACAAGAAATATGTTCTCAAGATGGTGTTTTGCTCATTGGCAGAACTACATAAAAAATGATTTACTCATATTCAGGCACATATTGTTGCCAGAGTTTGCTCGCACCGAAAGCTGCCCATAATAACAGTTCCACAGTCTCTTGACGGTTGTTAATTCTGCACATGTTTACAAAAGTTTCCAACAGACTAAAACCTTTCATGTTTTCCCAAAAACCTCTATGCCCTTACTAAGGGGTCGAGATAAAAGGCACACAGCCTGTCAATTTTTGTAGCCAGCGGTGGTAGCTGGACCCCCTTTAGCTGTTTAACTCATGAAAGTGCATGCTTTATATATGACTTTTATTATACAACCTGTGCTAAAACTTCATCATCTTCATCACTTCCACTAATTTTCAGTGAAATTTTGACAGTTGCTCAGCTGAGTATTTCATTTAATTTTTCTTGTCATTTATTTATTGTCTTGGTGAATGTGTAATGACAGTGTATTTTACCTGTATTTAAGCCATTCATGTTTTTATTATGGTAACTAACCTCCTGGGGATCCACAGAAATCAAAGTATAGCCTTCTGCTTGGCTTATTTCCACTTCCACAGCCACCAGTGTACGTGGTTAAAAAATAAGGAAGGATGCATAGATGTTTTAACTAAGGTGGGATGTGCAAAGTGTAGGAAACACATGGTAGTGCATCTGTTCCATTATTTGTTTTCCAACTACATTTTATGTTTATTTATATTTCTTGTGTAATCATTACTGTATTTGCAAATGGTAACTTCTTATATATGATATATTATGTAATATAAATATTTTTATAGAAATATTTTATATTATATATTTTACTGCTTTAATGACAGCTAACAGTTACTTTCGGGGGGCGTGGTGGCAGGGTGGGATTGACTGGTGGATGGCTGGTCTGGGGTTCGAGTCCTGCTTGAGGTGTGCAGCAGCCCTGTCTTTCTCCCTGTGTTTGCCTCCCCCACCATGCAGAGGAAGGACCTGGTGACCCACCTCTCTTCCGCCCTTGTCTTGCTATAGAAACCACGAGAGTGGTCGCTATGGGTCGGCTCCGACTCGGCACCTTGCATGCAGTAGTTACTTTATTTGGGTTTTTTAGGATGCTGTATGTATACTATGGTATCTAAATAGACATTTGTGGTATACATGCAAAGTCTATTCAGGAAGCATAGTAACTGCTAATTTATTTTAAAAAAGGGGGACGGGGATTGAAGATCACCTCCTTGTACATCACGCAGAGAATCACACACACACACACACTGTCTGAACTGCTCGTCCCATACGGGGTCGTGGGGAGCCGGAGCCTAACACAGAGCGGAAGGCTGGAGGTGGAGGGGACACACCCAGGATGGGACGGCAGTCCACCACAAGGCACCCCAAGCGGGACTCAAACCCCAGACCCACCGGAGAGCGGGACCCAGTCCAACCCACTGCGCCACTGCGCCACTGCACCCCTCCCCTCAGAGAATCCAGAGAATCCAGAGAATCAGATGGGAGTACACAAGGTTAACATAAATTTCAATCATCAACAAAACCTAAGAAACCTGAGCAAAGTATGAGTTACACACCTATAAAAGAGATATACTAAGTTGAAATATTTATAATAACTTTGTCAGAGTGAAAAAAAGCAGGGACCCGTGAATTGTATAGATAGTTCGTGTTAACCCATATTACTCATGTTGTCTTACCTTTGGGCGCACTGCTTTTATTTTCAGCAATGTGGTTTATTATGCTTTATTGAGTTTTTTGAATGCATTACCACATACAAATGCCAAACAATGTGTTCACTGACGACCCTATCACATTATTTGTGCTAGATAGTGAGGTAAGGAGGCAGCGCTCTCATACAGAGAGAAGGAGGAGTTACATTTATTCATGCTTTTCTCCAAAGCTATTTACAATGTTCACACAGCTGGGTAATTTTTTAGGGTAAGTATCTTGCTCAAGGGTACTACAGCCAGAGGTGGGGATCAAACCTGCAACCTTTAGACACAAAGGCAGTAGCTCCAACCACTACTCTACCAGGTGTCCCACAAGATTCCCCTCATGGCCTGTGAACCAGCTGGACACATGAGGTAGATGAACAGACACAAGACATTTGAAAAGCTACTAACTGGGACTCATGGCCTCTAGAGACTCAGCATTTGAATTCTTATTTAAATGTCCAAACACATGGCGTTGTTTTTAATCATACCTGCATTTCAGTTTTCTTATCTGTATTTAACTTACTTGTATTTTTTTTCCTTTCTCGTTTCAACTTTCATTTCTCATTCTGACTTATTTAACACTTGACATTTCCAGTTTACCTGAAATGCATCTTTGGATTATTTACATTTACATTTATTCACTTAGCAGACGCTTTTCTCCAAAGCGACTTCCAATGAACTCTATGTAGTGTTATCAGCCCACATACCTTGTTCACCATGGTGACTTACACTGTTAGATGCACTACTTACACTGGGTCACTCATCCATACATCAGTGGAACACACACTCTCTCTGTGTCACTCACACACTGTGGGTGAACCTGAACAGCAGGTCCTTGGACTGTGGGAGGAAACCAGAGCACCCAGAGGAAACCCACGCAGACACAGGGAGAACATGGAAACTCCGCACAGACTGAGTAGAGATCAAACCCACATCATCTCGCACCAGCCAGGCACTGTGAGACATTTGACGATCCTTGATCATGGGAGGAAACCAGAAAACCCATCCAGACAAAGCATATAACTTCTTCCAGATGCAGCTGGATTTGAACCTACACCCAAAGCCCCAGGCACTGTGAGCCAGCAGTGCTGCCTGCTGCACCATCATGCCACCTTTGTCCTTGGTCTTTACTCTCAACATGAAATCCAAAGTCAGTGAGTGTTTTCTTCAGACTACAGTGCCTCTTTGCCAGTGGAATTTGACTTTTTTCGGTTAGTGCTGTCATGACTTTCCTCATTAAACCATTTTCAGTTTTTTTTGTGACCAGTGTTCATGTTAAAGTGATGATTGGTCAGTTTTGTAACTAAGGCATGCTGCCAGTGGGAATTCTGTAGTGGAACTTTAGTACCGTAATGAGAGTGTTTTCACTTTGGCCGACTTCCTGCATACCTTTGCAAAAGTCCTTAATGAAACACTTAAGAAATTTGCATTATTTCAGTTACATGAATTAATTCAACAAGATAATCGATAGCCACACATCTATTAACTGATGACTCATTAACCATTCTCTTCTGTGAGACTAAAATGCCACTTCCATATAAGTGATGTTGAAAATCCCATTTATCACGTTGATATATAACTGTTACTGTCTTGTGTATCTGTGTAGGTGCACTGAGTCGGTTACCATAGCAATGCTCAGTTTAGCTGGCAGTTGGCTATTCATAGTTCTTAAATAATCTGTAAATATAATGCTGTTCTTTGTGACCACTTTAAATCAATTCAATCAAACAAATGCTTAAAGAACATGACAGCATGGGCTCTAGATTCACGGAGCGATGAAATATTACGTTGTGAATGCTGAGTGATTTCGAGGTTTCAACACCCTCTTAGAGCAGCATTCTGCAAGTTTCATAAAGCACTTCTATCTGTGGAGGTGCAGTGATTTTTGAAGTGGGTGTGTCATAGATACTCAGCTGGCACATTTGAATGCTTTTTATTTAAAACAAAGACATGAAAACCCCTCCTAGATACCTATGTATATGGCTGGCACTTACTTCACAGACCAGGACATCAGTGTTCTTTTTTTCTGATGAGCTCTATACAAATCCACTGAAACACGAGTGAAATATCAAAACAAAATGTTGGCAAATTTGCACTGGCGCTGTGACTGCTATTTTTAAAAGTACAACTTAGCCATCTTTTATCGGTCACACTTAACATGCACCCTTGTCAGACACAACAGTAATTAATTCACCATAAATCAGATTGTTTCACTCATGGATTTTTTTTTTTCATAAAGATTGATGTCTTTGATCTATGACAAGAAAACTGATGGCAGATTGCACAAAGTACTGACGAACTCTTATCTCAGTCACAGTTCTGCAAAAAAAAGAAAAGCTGTATGGTAAATTTAGTTTAAGCAGTTTGAAAAAGTTAGCTCTGGTAATATGAATGAAAAAATAAGTAGATGATATAGAAGATATTATTTGTGCTTTAACAACAGAAGGCATAAGCATCTGTAAGGACTAAGACTAAGGTAAGGACTGTAAGGACTAGGACTAAAACTAACTTGAACACACACCTAGGCCGAAGTGGAAGCCCATCCAGGGTGTTCCCCAGCCTCAAGTCCCCTTCTTCCAAGATGGGCCAACTGAACCATTCATTGTAGTTAATGACAGTAGATGGAACTGATATCCATAAACACTTACTTTACACTGAAAATGTACATTTAATTTACATTTATGATATAAATTTGGGGGGTGCGGTGGCGCAGTGGGTTGGACCGCAGTCCTACTCTCCGGTGGGTCTGGGGTTCGAGTCCCGCTTGGGGTGCCTTGCGACGGACTGGCGTCCCGTCCTGGGTGTGTCCCCTCCCCCTCCAGCCTTGCGCCCTGTGTTGCCGGGTTAGGCTCCGGTTCCCCGTGACCCCGTATGGGACAAGCGGTTCTGAAAATGTGTGTGTGTGTGTGTGTGTGTGATATAAATTTAAAATCTACTTTTAATATAAAATCAATATAATATATTTTTTAAAGGGACAACTGATAGTGTAGTGGTTTAAAAGATTTTTTTTAAAGAAAAATTTCAAACTGATTTTGAAACTTAATTTAATTTAATTTAAAAATATAAATTTAAAACTTTGATTCTTTCTTTAAATGCATAAAAAGCAACAAGTGACAATATAGCTTTTTTCTTCCTGAACATTTAGCTGTTATAAATACGGAGAAAAGGAAAATACAGAAAACGCACAACACAAACATTGTGTCAGTAGCTGAGAAACATTAGTTATTGTACTTCAGATACATTATTTCAATTATAGGCAACTTCTGACATGTATGTACCAACAGAGCTAAACCAACGAACCATATCGGGTTATTTCGTTTTTGTATTTTCTGCACTTGTATAATATTTATGTAAATTTTCTCATTGCTTTTGCTATTTGGTCTTGTTTTGGTCCTTACCTGCATGGCTTTCCATTTTGTACAATGGAAATTAACAAAGAATCTCAGAACTTTGTTACAAACAGTGCAATTCAAACCAACACAGACAGTTCCTGGAAAGACTCAAAAATGTTTCTCAGGAAAAGAATGAGCCAAAACAATTTGTAGTCCTGTGGTGCTGCCACCCAGTAACTAATAATTGAAAGGAAATGTAAATCTTTTCAGTGCAATGATAAAAGGTGACTGAGGAATTATTATAATAAGTTTATAAAAACCCCACTGGACCAAACTGCTCAGATATTTGTGAGTTGATTTTCCCAAGCACAAATTAGCAACCTTATTTGCAACAATAAATGAGTTACACAAAAAGTGTGCTGTGCAAAAGTTATCAATCCTCCATTATAACCTCCATATGTGAGGCGTTTTACACTGTCACCGAAAACAAGAACCGTCCTTGGGCATCAAACAAACACTGCAAGAACATTCTGTCTTTGTTTTTATTTATATTAATTTTTTTAGGGTTGCCAGTGGAGAAACTGGTGTGCATCGCTCTGAATAAAATTATTTAAACCCACGCTCTCGCTTTTGGCTGTCAACTATCTAGTTTTTGGTTGCTATGAGACAGTTGGTGATAATTTGCCAATGGGGGCATGGATTAGTCTGTGGAATTAGGAGCAAGCTTTCGGTATGGAGCTGGGGACATCAGATCCTCACTGAGAGAGCTTGGGATTAGTCACACAATGCAGGCGCTTGTCTACCCATGCTTTCATTTTCTAAACCCCTTTGAAGACACGGTAACTGAGTTGGATTGCATTAGAGAACATCACAGTCACATGGCCCATGTCAACATGAAAATGAGGCATGATTTTACAAAGATTAATTGCTCAATGCTTTGTTAACCTGTGGTCTTATGTTTCTATTACTATACTTCTTTTACAACTATATTTAAGATGAATTTAGAAATAAAATGTTTTCATTACTCACTTCAGTTAAAAGTACTTTATGACCCATTGGTGCTTAGAAGTACAGTAGTTTACTCTGTAGCCCATCAAAAAGCATCTTTGTATTTGTGGGGTTTTTTAAAATTAAATTACAAAATGATCCATAACCGTAACCAAAATTACATTAAATCTAAGTACCGAAACAGAAATATGCTCAATACGCACATGCTCAATATTTATTACATAGACTAAATATTTAGTTCACCTACCCTTGACAGCCCTTCAGATTGTTTTTCTTGGTAAGTTTCTGCTAAACTTGCACATAGATTTTGTGTAACTTTTGCTCATTGTCTAAGCAGATTTGTACAAACTCTTTCAAGTTTTATGGGGATATGTTAAGAAAAGCAGTTTTAAATCATACTTCACATTCTGAGTAGAATTCAAGTCAGAATGTTTACTGGGCCATTCAAGGACATTCTCTTCCTGATTATGAGTTTTCCTTTGGCTTGTCATTATTGTCCTTAAATGACCCCACCCCTCCCCCACAGTTGAAATAGTATGCAGATTTAAACAGGTTTTCCTTATTTACCTGTGTTCTGTTCTGTAGTATTTGTAAATTTAATCCTGACAGTTTTCTAATCCCTACCTAGGAAAGACATCCATATAGCATGTTGCTGCATCACACTCAACGACTGAGACTACTGCCGAGGTGACGGGTTGTGCCAGGTCAACACCAAAAAAGAAAATGAACTATCTATAATTATGAGCTCACTTGGACAAAGGTGAGAGATTATAGCTCATCATAACCAACGGAAGGATTGTTCCCAACTCCTTGAAGTCTTTCCAGTGGTTTTCAAATCAGTATCTTTCTTTTCAGTCTCAGAAAATCTACACGAGTAACTGTTGCTAATTTTGATTAATTAATTTTGGTATTCAGAGAACAACAGCAATACAACAGTGGGCTACAATGATAAATTGGTGTTTCGTTATCAGCTGAATGCATGTATCTGCACAATGACCATCCCTAAATTCTTATGCAATAGTTTTTTTTTTTTCCATATTCAGGTCAAATACATGCATCTTTGTGTTTTGACTATGTGATGGAAATGTCTGATATATCTGATAACTTTAGCAAGAAACTGATTTTTTTTTTCATTTTCCCAGATAAAATTGCGAACGAATCCAGATTTCCTTCGACTCCCAGACATGGTATCTTAAACAGCGTCCTGGTTAAAACATGGTGTTTCACATGTACTGCACCGATGTGGGAAAAAACAATGACCAGGACAAAAATATGAGGCATTTAAAACGATAAATATTAAATGAGAAGAGAATGAAGAGAGTGATAGTGAAAGTGCGCAGGAGCTGTCCAGCCTCGGAGGTCCTGAAATGTGTCTCTTCCCGTTTCCTCCCGTTCGCGCTCCTTCCCTGCAGTGCCGTAGCTGCAAACATTGACATCATGTATTAATAATAAGCTGCTTTCATTCCCCAGTTAAATGCAGAGTTTAAGAAGCACATGTCCATCAACATTAAAAATAACGTTTCTTTTCACTTCCACCAATTATATTACATTGATTTGTTTAACAGACACTTTTCTCCAAAGCGACTTACAATGAACTCTCTGTAGTGTTATGAGCCCACACACCTTATTCACCGCGGTGACTTACACTGCTAGATACACTACTTACACTGGGTCACTCATCCACACATCAGTGGAACATACACACACACACACACACACACACTGGGGGGGAACCTGAACAGCATGTCTTTGGACTGTGGGAGGAAACCAGAGCACCCGGAGGAAACCCACGCAAACATGGGGAGAACATGCAAACTCCATACAGACTGAGTGGAGATCGAACCCACATCATCTCGCACCACCCAGGCGCTGTGAGACAGCAGCGCTACTCGCTGTGCCACCGTGCCGCCCCCTGCCATTATATTAACGGCTCCAAATCGTAAGTTTTTTTTTTTAATAATAGAACTGCACGAAAAATTAATAATGCATAACTGTCAAGAAATGTCTTTTATAAACTCCTTTTCATTTCAGCTTACGGCTCGTCGTACAGCGTCCATTTCCACATTCCACATTTACACATTTATTTCAACATCAGAGCGCTTAGAAAATAACGTAATAGTATGACAGCGGGAACAAGAATCAATGAGCGACCCCACAGAAGAAGCAACAGCGATGTACAGTGATGCACTGCTGCTCCAGGGAATATGTGCGTCCACTTTACAGGGGCAGCAGGTGGCGTAGCGGTTATTGCTCTTTTCTTAAGTCCTGCTCTAGAAGCATCGAGAAAGGAATTCAACCTAAATGGACACTTCAAAAATTCCCTGCTATATGTAGGAAAACGGCTGTAAAGTTCATTATTTAACACTGCAAAGCATCTCGGAAAAGGCTTAGTTTATAAGGCGCGTCTATTATATGTAAAATGAGCCTCGCTGCTGCACAGTTTTTCTCCTCGTGCTTTGATGGGAGGGAAGCTACTGTAGCTGTCAACAGCCGAGTGACAGAGGTCCCACGAACGAAGCAGGGGCATCAGTGGAGCCCCGCGGTGTCACCACCCCCCGAAGTCCGCGCGTCTCATCCAAGCTTTGGAAGGAGAGGGAGCGGTTCGCACTGCCGTCTGATTGGTCGGTTCGCCATGACGTCACCTTCACTTTGCCGCCCGTGATGGTCACAGATGAGCCGCACATCTGGTCGAGTTTGAACTGCCTTCTTCTCGGGAGAAGTTGATGCTTCCGCTGGAGGCGGTGTGTGTGGTTTTTCTTTTCTTTTCTTTTCTTTT
This sequence comes from Scleropages formosus, assembly GCF_900964775.1. Lineage (NCBI taxonomy): Eukaryota > Metazoa > Chordata > Actinopteri > Osteoglossiformes > Osteoglossidae > Scleropages > Scleropages formosus. The sequence continues at coordinate 23,138,963 of NC_041816.1, forward strand.
CTTTTCTTTTTTTTTGGTCACCAAGCACCAAACGTACCATGGTGATCTCTCAGAGCAAAGCACTGCCACAAAAGCTGAAGACCGCTTTCCACAATGAAAACGCATGATGATGATGTGATGTAAAACAAGTGAGAGCGTGACAGGTATCTCCAAAAATGAGGGCAGCACTCGGTGTGATGTGTTGTCTCTTAGAGTAGGGCTTCACGGGGGATTTTTTTTCTTTTTTTTTGCTTTGTTCAGCAACTGGACAACCATGCAACATGAGTAGCACCAACACCACAGGAGCTGAGGGGCTCCAGCCCTGGAACTTCAATGGTAAGTTGCTGTAAATGCATCTTTCAGGCGGCAAACAATTGAAGCTCGTATTGCACACTGAAGTAAAAGACAGAAAGAAAGAAAAAAAACATTCCGATGACTGTGAGATGCGTTCCTACAGCACACTGACACATTTTTAAGAGTATGAAACTTATTAGTGTGACATTCCTCCCGACTGAGGGGTTTGTTCACATAACAGACAAAGCCGAAACTGTTTTGTTGATTTAGCAACGCTGTCATTTAATCTAAGTGTCACGGTGTGGAAACAGTGTAATTAACGGTCCCTTAGTTTAACGGTACCGTTAATTCGAAAAGGTGCGCGTTTACAAACCTCCGGAGAGGGTTTCGCACATTTAAGAGCAAAAGTCTAATTTGCATTTGAGATATTGGGCTCTTAACCTCTCCCAGGTTTTTCGATATACATTTATTATCGTAAAACATCAAATATTAATATCAGACCGACTTCAGGAGGTGCGACGTGCTGCCCGATTCCGTTTATTTATTCATGTTTCTCCGGTGTTGATGTTATGTTTCAGAAGTGTTCTTATATAAATTATAAAAAAAGATCTATAACGTGTCAGGTTCTCTTTTGTTATTATTCCATAAACTCCATGCGTTAGAAAAGAAATAAATCAATGCGATGCTCTAACAATCACTTACACCCTCCCACCTTAATCCATTGAGGTATGACATGTTTCAGTAACTTTGCTGTATCTTCCATCAATTAATAAGTATTCATATATATTACAAATTAATGTATAACTGTTATTTCTAATGTCTGTCATTACCTGCAGGTAAATACTTCCACATGTTCCTCTCTGACCTTTCAGAATCTTACAGCAAACATTTTTCTGTTTGACATTGAAATGGGTGTTTATGTTGGCAAGATCCAAAATACTGAAGTACCCCTCCTTCTGCACCTAAACTTTATGTAATTATATTTATGAACAGACTCGAGCAGTAGGATACTGCCCACCAGGTAAGCCCAGTCAAGATAAAAGTCACAGTGACTGAATTTATGCCCACAAAACATGCTTTTTACAGTAGTCATAATCTGACTGATAATTCTGAACTAAAAGAGACAAGATCTATGAATCAGGGATAGGCTGATAGAGTACATTTGGGACGCCGTAATTCATTTTCTACTGTAAGAGCTGTGACGTGAGGCAGAGGACTTTGTACGTGGAGCCAAATGCGATTGTAAGAGTGAGGAATGCACTGACCTAAATGTGGTGGCTTCTCTCGTGTGTTAAGCGTGGCGCTGGGCAGTGCTGGGTCCCCTTTAGTCGAGTCCAGCTGACCACAAATCCTACTTTAAACAGGAGCCGTCAAATCTCATTGAAATGCAAAGCCTCTCCACACTGTAAGACTGTAAGTAGTCCTGAGAAATTAGCATTTTGACTGCTGGGATTTGCATCCGCTTCACTGTTGAAAAGCGTACAAAATTAGGCCCCCTGATCTAATTAGATGTAATTACAAACAGGACAACTTGAGGTGATGCTTCTCGTTCAGAGCTCAGTCTAATGGACTTTTGAGCAGAGGGAGTATGTTGAACCCTTGCACCCTCCCCCCGAGTCCATAAGCTTGCTTCCACCACTATGCACCAGACGCATCCTGGCAAAATGCTCCACCCATCACTTGCCAGGGTAAAACATGCCTAATGAGGCACATCACTCTGTCGAGTACCATCCTGCTAGATTAATTAATCTGGCAATAGGTGATTAATTGAACAAGTGGCTCTGCTGCAACACCACACTTAGTGAAGAGGATGGTCATCTGTTTTTTGTGATGCAACATGATATGGCAGATATGCTAGCAGAGGAAAAGTAATAGTCATTCACACAGGGATACTCATGACCCACAAGTATAAAATAATTAAAATAAATCAAGGCAGTACTCACATGCATGCGCATGAATAGCAAACCTTTCCAAACCATTTGGTAATCTTACAGTGGACTGCTGTGGAGATTCAACCATATCAGATCAATTTGATATTGATCCTTAACTTTCTAATGTGGTCATGATGTTCCCTGATGATTCTGATATTTCTTGGAGTAGCTTTTTCAACCCCAAACCTTCGGCATTATAGCTGAAAATGGAGAACTGGCTCTGAACCAATTTGCGAAAAATGAGGTTGGTGCACAAAAGGCATATTCTCCTCAAAAATCACAATTTGCAGCAGTATGTGTGATGAAATAACCAAGGCAGGCAATGGTTTAGGAAAAAAAATGGTTTTGCTGAGACTTCTACACCCCCTTCCTGAAGGTGATGTAGGAATTTTGTAGACTCTTTCCAGAGTCCCACCTGGATGCAGAGGTCTAAGGAAGCACCATGACACAGAGCCGCCTCACAGAGGCTCAGCAAATCATGATTGCGACAGTCAGCAATACACAGAGTCACGCAGATGTTGCGAGAGCACCGTTATTAGGCTGCCGTTGAAGCCTGGTTGTGAGGAGAGATGAAGTATGGAGATCTCAGGGTTGACTGGGGAGGGGGTAGGGGGAGGAGCTGTGCAAGAACATGTCTTGGCATCCTGTTCTTCAGGAATGCAGATCTGGGGAGAATGCTGTGAACAGATGTTGTGATTGACGGTCGGGCGGCGGAAGCCTGGAAGACAAAACCATTCCTCTGGCAAGCGTGTGAGTTATGCAACAAACTGGGGAAGGGTGCGCCTCGGTACGTTCTCCTGGCAGCTATTTGTAGAGATGCAGCACGTTTGGGTGGAGGCACTCTGTACAGGGTCCGCACCTTTGATAATGGGATGCCGCAGTGCTCCTGCAAGCGATACTTCAGAGCTTCTGGATGTTGGGTGAAGGCAGAATTGGTGTGTGGAGCATGTACACCACTGGGTGGACCACCTCTACGCTCTCCTCAAGGGAACACGTTCGTGAATTTGCTTCACCAGCAACGGGTAGTCCTTGAGGGACATCTGGTTCACACGTGAAACCTCAGAAGAGACCAATATAGGAATTTGTATGCAAATAATGATTTCATTAATGAACAAATTAAATAATTTATTCTTTAATTAATTATTGGCAATCACTTGTCCAGTGCAGGATCACAGCAGTCCAGAGTCTTTCTGACAATCATAGCGCAAGGCAGGCTACGCACTGGATGGGGTGAGAGCTCATCACTGATCCATACCCACACACACACACACACACACACACACACACACCCAAAGAGCAGTTTAAAATAGCCAGCTCTCCCAAAACACGTCTTCATCCTTTGGAAGGAAACTGACAATGGGGTGGGCACATGAACGCAGAGCTGAATTCATAGCCATAGCCCAGGAGCTCTGAGTTGTCAGTGCTACCCACTGCGCCGCTGTGCAGCCCGGGAATTAGTTTATTAATACAATTAGAATGCAAACGTGAAGCAAATCCATATGTGCATTGTAACCATCAAAGCAGGGCTGACCGTCCTGTTACACCTTTCACTGGCGATACTTCAGCAATACCTTTACCTTTACATTTATCCATTTGGCACACGCTCTTCTCCAGCTCAGAGAAAAGACAAGCGCATTCACAACAGATAGCGGACTTAGACACGTGCACACAGCCGCTCAAGCACAGCCTATTTGTTCGATACAGTCATTGCCACAGCGCACAGTCCAGCAGCTGCCCGTTGAAGTGACACACAGGTAGGAAAACAGGTAGAAAAAAGCAGCAGGTGGTGAGGGACTAACCAGCACTCCCATATGGCACTTTGGAGGAACTTTCTACCATAGCTGATATATGATGCCAGCCTGCTTGGCTGCTCTGCTTTCATTGTCAAACTGCTGCCATCTTTAAAGTTCAACAGTTATTTTTAATTTTTCAGATACTGTTTTATTTTAGCTGCCCAAGAGACAAACTGAGCGGAAATGTGTTACCTTGTAAAGCAAAGGGACCACAGCTGCTCCAGCAGACGCATCGTTTTTGTTGCGTAGATGCGCCGGCGCCGCTTTCCCACAAGGTCGTGATGGAGCGCATGGATAAATCAGGGCTCATGCTTTCCACCGAAGTGCGTCTTTTTACCTTTTGCTCACACGTTCTGCAGGATTCTCGTCTCCCTTCTCCTGCTATTTGTTTTAGAGACGCCTGTAAGCTGCTCTATCTGTCAATGCCGGGGTGGAACAGCTGAACGCCTACATTTTTAATCAGTGTAGCCATTTTGGCTCCAAATAAAATCTAAGACTAATCAAGGGCTTTTTATTTTTGGGTGGATTGAATGGTTTTAATAGATACTGTGACAAGGCCATTTGCAGTTCCTTACAGGAAGACGAAAGAGGACAAATTAGAGACGGGACCTTGTCCCTATTGGAAAAAGTTATCCAACACTGTGAAGCATGAAGTGTACGTACATTTTTAATCACATTTCGGGAACGAGGTCTTCTTTTCGGAGGCTGAAGCCCAGCAGAAGGGCAGTTCAATTAGTATGAATCAAAGGCACGAAGCTCGAACGTTTCCCACTTCACGGGCGAGCTTGTGTTTCCCTCCAAGTGCCCTCTTTTAGTATCCAAAGCGCTTTTCTATTCAGATGAACCTGGTAGTGGTGTAAAGTTTTTTGTGGAACTTGGAGAAGGTTATACTGGCTGACATGTTCTCTGTTTTGCACTAACTATGGCATTTCATAGTCGGTCCATCTCTCATTAGAGCCCCCAGCCTAGCAGTAGCGCACCGCCGCTTCAGCTGGAATAATGAGAATGCGCCAGGCTCAGGGGGAGTGTGTGCCACGGGGGGGGGTTCTTAGCTTCCAGTAAACAATCAGCTGTGATCATCCGTCTCAAAAGTGGCTTTGTTTACTCGGCGGCTGCGGGTTCCGTCTTCGGTCACATGCTGTTACAGGAGCATCCATTTCAGAGCTATGAGAAGGCAGAGGAAAGAAAGTTGGGGGGCTTGGGGTAGGGTGTGAAACCCTACGTTCAGGAAGCATGCAGTTAGCATGAAAACCTTGCATCGCGTAACGTTCCTAACCCTGCACCTAGACCAGCGGTTCTTAACCGTTTTCATGCCATGGACCCATTTGGCAAGGTGCTGAAGTCTACGGATGCTTTCTCAGAATAATATATTTAAATGCATCAAATACAAACAATACATAGGATTACAAAGGAAACTAATTATATTAAAATACAATTATCAAGATTTAACAAAAAAAAAACAAATTTGTGATCTGAGTCTCTTTAATATATGTGTTTCTTCATTAGCACAATTAAATAACAAGACCATACATTTAGAAGGTTAGTAATTTTTTTTTCCATCCGAGCTCACGGACCTCATAATCTACACAGGCACTAAACTGACATTAAATGTATAAGAAAACTGTTATGTTTACATGTCTCTAAGAGTTCAATTTTAATTTAAAAAAAATTATAAATAAATAAACATAAAATACTGAGTTTTATTGTAATTACACATTTTAATCTTAATATTGCTGTTTTTAATTAGGTTGAAACATTACGCTGTTCTTCAAACTGCTTTGGGTGAAAAGGAGTCAGACAGCTCGGCACCCAGACCGGAATGTAAGATTCCTGAACGATGGTGCTGACTGAACTTCTGCTTACAAATGGCCATTTAAGGTGGTTTGTTTAATACAGCTCTCCGGGGAAAGGACCCTAAAAACCATCCACCTCTGTATGGGCTGAAAGTGAGGTCAATTTCCCAGCATCTCCTGCAGAAAAACACACCGCTGCGAGTGGCTGTTTGCGGACGGCGAGCGCCGGTGGTCAGCGCTGCCGGTCCAGCCGATGTAGACGTCACACTTTAAACGCATGACCCACGCAAACATAATAAAACAAAGCATTATGAAATTAAATATTAATGATCTCAAGCACAATGCAGCGTATTATAAATAATCCGTAAATACCATACGATAAATGAGCAAATGCATGTGTTATTTTAATTACGACGGCAAACGTCATGCGTTTGTTAATTCTTGGTTATTCATATTGTTATTATGCTATTTATAGTATTACTTTAAGTCCTATAATGGACTCCCAAGCCAAAGGGCTTTGTGCATCATCATTACGGCCATTAATAAAGACATGATGAGGGCCTCTTTGTGTCCGGGGGGGGTGAGGGAACAGCTTCTAGAGCCAGCGCAAAAGTTTATTTAAATAGGCGCTCGAGAGTGACCATTTATCAGAGGACTGGGTACACAGCAAAAGACAGGTTCCGTGCAGGCAAGTGGGGCGCAGTGAGGTGGAGCGCTCGGTTCCCACAGAGGCACCGTGTAGACGTGACCAAGGGGCGGAATAACAGGCCTTGAGCGAACGCTGGAAGAGCTGGAAGGAGCCGTGTTATTAGGCCTCTTAGTTCCTCACGTGCAGGAAGCCAAGCCAACCACGCCTGTAGATGTGATTCATAAACTAATTACTAACAACACGAACAAACACTGTAGTATTCCGGAACATTCTGTGCCAGATCTGTTAGTAAGCCCTGTTTTTGCCACAATGTGCTTTAAATATAGTCTAAAGAAAACATTTGGGAACACTGAGGGACACACAGTGACACTGCGGTACAGTGGATTTCTCACATCTCTTAGGCTGTGGTGTCAGAGGAGGGTTTGAATCCAGGGGTTTCTCTTTGGGTTCGAATCTTGGCTCTGTGTGGTGTTTGTATGTTCTCCCCATGTTTGTGTGGGTTCCCTCCCGGTGCTCCTGTTTCCTCCCACAGTCCAAAGACATGAATTTATGGGGATGCTGTTGGTGATTCTAAATAGCTCTTAGAGTGTGTGTGTGTGTCTGTATAACACCGCTGTATACACAGGTGAATGACCGCAGGGAGCTTACTGCAGCGCATCTATGTTGTTATTATTATTTTTGTTATAGCTCACTTAGCAGATCACATGCGATCATAATGTGTGTTTTAACAGCTATTGGAGGTGAACCGGTTTTGCTTGCCATTAATGATACCGGCCACCTACTCATCACGAGAAGAACTGACATGAAAGGTTTCATACGAAAGAAAAAAATTCCAGTTTGATTTGCACTGGTCAGAACTGTATTCTGCTCATTATTTCTGGATGTAGATACACATGAATGTGGTCACCTTTGCCTTCCTCCAATAAAACGTTATTTCAACAATAAAATAAACTATTATTTCACTAATGAATTGTCATTTGGACAAAACATTGGTAGAGAAAGCCTGTTTAACTGTAAATAAGTTCTAGTAAATAAAATGACAGTGGAAATGTTTCGATGTTTCAAAGTTTCATTTCCATTTTAATATATTAGGGGAAATATATTTCATATGTTCATATGGCTGCCATCACAGTGCATCAGTCATTAATGTCCGTGGCTAAATATTCCACAATGTAACTTCAGGTCTTGGCTATTTGATCATAAGCATCATCAGCTAATTATTTTCTGTTGTATTTATATTAGCGGTTCAAAATTGATAAGTCACCAGAGACTGTTGTACTGTGAACACACACTGTATGTCTGTGGAAGACCCTCAGCTGTGGCTATTTTCACAGTACAGGTGGTCTCCGATTTATGATGGTTGGACTTACGATTTTTTCGACTGTACGATGGTGAGCTGGCGATAGGCATTCAGTAGAAATCGTACTTTGAATTTTGAATTTTTATTTTTCCCAGGCAAACGATACGCGGTGCGATACTCCCTCACGATGCCGGGCAGCGGCAGCGATCCGCATCTCCCAGTCTGTCATGCAGAGTTGTGCATTAGGTGTATTAAATACATTTTCGACTTACAACATTTTCGTCTTATGATGGGTTTCACGGAACGTAACCCCATCGTAAATCGGAGACCACCTGTGCATAAGTTAGGGATTCTGACAGCATGCATGATTATTATTCATGGCAGAATTTGTTCTTAAGAGATGTCACATGCAACTTAAATGAAGCTGTAACATTATGGCAATTAGAGTACGTCCCCTCACCCGAATGAAATAGTTATGCTCCTTCACCTGCGTTGTAACATGATGATGATTACGGTGTTTTCCCTCATCTGTACAGTGACTTTATGTGGATTAGACTGCATTCGCTCACCTGCGTTGCGATATGATGGGGATCAGAAGGTATCCGCTACCTGTATGGCTTGGCTTTGAACAGGTCATCCCCGTAGAGCCCTTTGACCACCAGGGTGCACTGGCAGAATTGCCCGACCCTTGGTGTAATTACAGATGTTGGCAGTTGACGTGGTTTATTATTGAGATTATTATTATTATTATTATTATTATTATTATTATTATTACTGGCTTTGACAGCGCAGTGGCCCGACTGTTAAGCACTAAACAAAATGCATTTGACCAGCACTGGCTGCAATCGACAAACAGACTTCAGTTAATGCTTCGGCCGTTATCTATTATCGTTATCGTGTTCCAGGGATCCATTATTCTGAGCCATCGCAGCGTAAACACGTTGTGTCTTGCCCGTTCCCTTTAGGCGTGTACATAACATACGTGCCGCAGTTCAAGTTATCTGTGATTGCACACATGTGGGAAAGACACCGAAACACCACGGTCGCAGTAATGCTGTTCTTTCCTCTTGTATAATAGGTGTTATCTCACACATTTGTTGCAGGAACTGTATGAAGCAGAAATCACAGCAAGCACATGTATGAAATATGCACAGGCATGTTGATGTGGCCATTAATCGCGGTGGTATGTGTCACGCGTGGCCTGGACCTTAGTGTACACTACTTGAACTAAGATGAAAATATATAGTGAGCAATAAACACATTCCTGAGAAATCTCACCTTAACTGCAATCATTTCTTCAAGACATAGCAACCTGAGATATTACTGTGATGCATTCTGGTGAATGTACTGCATGATATTGAATTATTACCTAATATATGGTGTTTGGATACAGCATGGTATGAATTAAAGTTTTTTTACATTTGTTTCATATTCAGTTTGTAAAGTTTTCCAGCTTCATTAGTTTATCTGACAGAGGAACAGATGTCGCCGGTTCCTCCACTTTTATGAATGTTATTTAACGCTTTTATTTTCCATATTTTTATACCTGTGAAGACATGTACTTTTTCATTCACAAAAAAATATATTCTTATCCAACCAATAAAGGTATATCCACATTTTGTAACCTAATCAGAATCCAACCCTGTTCTTTTGTCACAAGCTCCAGTTCTCATTAGGGTATAATATTTCAATTGATTTGACCTCACATGCAAATTAAAATCACACAGATTTATTTTGTATTCTATTTCTTGCTATTTAAAGCACCTTAACTAAGTCTCAGTTTTTCGGCTTTGCTGTTTGCACTACAAAGTGAATCTACGGAAGAAAGCTTGATACTGAATAGGAAATGATGAAACCTGTAGCAATGTCAGATTTTTTTAATGACTTTAAAATTGATTTTCCCAATACGTTTGGAAAAATAGAATCGATATTTTGCTTATTTGACTTGTTTCCACAGTGGTTGTGTTTCAGTGCATTTCACTTGTAATTCATAATAATTCATTCTTAATTGCAGAGTAAATCAAAACAGATGTTATGTCATGCATTATCACAGATACATGCTTTGATGCTTTTTAAATTCAAGTTTTCCCAACACACGTAAATAACTGACCATGATATGGAAATACATTGAAGTTATTAAATGAATAATTCAAGGAAATGTGAAGACTTATTACTGTTGAAGTTCTTAAAATGTCCTTTAATTTGAAGCAGACACAGAAAGCAGCTGCTTTCTGATGGAAAAAGGTGCTATTTGGGCATCATGCCTGTCTTTAGTTATGATATTTCAGGAACTTCTGAATACCATATACAATATAATGTCAATAGTAAATCAATAACATCACTGATATTAACTGATCACAGATTTTATATTTAAATGATATATATGTATATATGTATATACACACACATATATATACACACACACATACACACACAAAAACTGTTTTTGCAGATGATTTCCATAGGTTATTTCCATAGGTGATTAAGAATTATTAAAAACTATAGCATGCGCACATGGTATGCAGACCAGTAGAATTTTATTTTTGTGAATATCTTATGCTCTTCAGGTCGGATGTAAATGAAACATAATAACGGAATATTTTATTGCATTACTGCATATTACAACATATTACTTAATATTGGCAAGATTTCATTTGTACAATTAGATAAAATTATAGCAAACCAAAATAGCATATTGGAAAGAAATTAGTTGTGTTCCGACTTGCGCTAATTAAGTTACTTATTGTCGCAGATTTAATTAATTTCTAATTTTGAATATTAATTTCCGTAATTAAGTTCCATTGTGTTTTTCTTTCAGGCTCCACATTCAGTGCGTGCAGCAATGCCAGTCTGTCCAACTGTACTACCTTTGGAAGCAATGACTCCATTTCCCAGGGAGAGGAGGCAGGAAGCCAGTACAGGACAATGGAGATGGTCTTCATTGCCCTTGTGACTGGGTCCCTTAGTTTTGTCACCGTGGTGGGCAACATCCTGGTGATGCTCTCTATAAAAGTCAATCGACACCTTCAAACAGTCAACAACTATTTCCTGTTCAGTCTGGCATGTGCCGACCTCATCATTGGGGTCTTCTCCATGAACCTCTATACTGTTTACATCATAAAGGGCTACTGGCCTCTGGGACCTGTTGTGTGCGATCTGTGGCTGGCCCTGGATTATGTGGTCAGCAATGCATCTGTCATGAACCTGCTGATTATCAGCTTTGACCGGTACTTCTGTGTGACCAAGCCCCTGACCTACCCGGCTAGACGAACAACCAAGATGGCGGGCCTTATGATCGCGGCAGCTTGGATCCTTTCCTTCATCCTCTGGGCTCCAGCCATCTTGTTCTGGCAGTTCATTGTTGGGGAACGCACAGTCCCGGAAAAGGAGTGCTACATCCAGTTTCTCTCCAACCCCGTGGTCACGTTTGGCACAGCCATTGCTGCATTCTACCTGCCTGTTGTTATCATGACCATACTGTACATCCACATCTCCTTGGCCAGCCGTAGCCGTGTCAGAAAGCAAAAGCCTGAGGCCAAGAAGGAGAAAGCCCTCAAGTCTGCTGGTCTGCTCAAGAGTCACATCCTAAAACAGAACAACAACAACTCCTCCAAACCCTGCATGGAATCTAACAGTGACACAGCCAAGAATGGCAAGCTGGAGGAGTCGGTCTCGACTAAAGCTGATTCCAGCGTTCCCCCGGAGGAAAAGGAGAGTTCAAATGATTCCAGCACAGCCATCATAACCCCCAAAGAAACCAAGGATCAAGGCAGTGGCCTGGCCGTGTCTGAGGCCCCTGCCACCAACCCCCTACCCAGATCAAACCCCAACTCTAAGTGGTCAAAGATTAAAATCATCACCAAACAATCAGGGGACGAGTGCATCACTGCCATTGAGATTGTCCCTTCAACCAGTGGCCAGAACAGATCCATCCCCCTCAATCGGCCCAGGACTGTGGTTCGAAAATTTGCAAGCATTGCCAGGAGCCAAATGAGGAGAAAGCGACAAATGGCAGCAAGGGAAAAAAAGGTGACCAAGACCATCTTTGCCATCCTCCTGGCCTTCATCATTACATGGACGCCATATAATGTCATGGTACTCATCAGCACCTTCTGCCAATCTTGTGTCCCGGACACAGTGTGGGCCATAGGGTACTGGCTGTGCTATGTCAACAGTACCATAAACCCTGCGTGTTATGCACTCTGCAACGTGACCTTCAAGAAGACCTTCAAAAACCTTCTCATGTGTCAGTACAAAAACATTGGCACCAGATAGGCTGGAGCAGATAATATTGTCCAACATACCGCAATGCTGAGGGATGCTTGTGGATTTAAGGCAATGTGATGGAGCCAAATCCTGACCGGCACCCTGAGATCCTTTCATTCACAGTACAGAAGCCAGGATCCAGACGAGGAAGGAACATCTTGTTAAAAGTAATTCATGTTAACACATCGGGCCTAGTGGAAGGCCCATACCAATGACTCTGGTTTATATGTCAGAGCCTAGGTTTCATTTCCAGAAATCAGTGATTGAAGGTCTTCAGGCACACCAGGAGATTTGTACTTGTAATGAATACTGGTGGTGAGAATTTTGCAAACAAAGCACAGTTACATAGCGTCAGTCATTTTTCAGTTCTCAGTTACAGTAGAGTCTCTTAAGGTAATAGGTGGAATTGAATGAAAAAGGCCGGACAGATGACACAAAGAAAAAAAATGTGTTCTGCCATTATTCCGCTTGGCAAAGTGCTTCAAAAGGCATGAATGTGTGACAAAATGACAATCTTTCAGCTGAATGTGTGCTTCTGACATCCGGGTCATGTTGACTCTCCCACCGGAGACACTAAGGCGGTATAAGAAGTCCAGATTTATATTACTGAAAAGGAGAAAATAGCGGATAGAAGGGCAGCTACCTGGGCCTTACAGAGTCACTCAAAATGAACAGAATTCAGAGTGCAAGTGATATAATAAAACAATGTTGTGAGTTGGAATAGCACACAAAGAGGTGGCTAAAGATATCCAGCTTGTAACCTTAACATTGTTAGTTCAAGTCCCAGAAAGGTTGCTGTTGTTATTTACTGAAGCAGGAAGATATGTAACCTAAAAATGATCCTAAAAATATCTAGCTACAGTATATACTGTAGGTGGGAACATTAAGTTGGTTTGGATAAGAATACCAACAATGTTTTTACTGGAAAGTAGTATTCGGGAATACTAAAATAGTTCAATGCATAATTCAATTAAATCTATAAGAAAAGAATGTAAGATTACATATGTGCCAAAAATATTTCATTTTGAATGCCAAATAGCTGTACAGTAACCATTCTGGTGGGTGCTGTTGAGCATCCAGCCATTCATTCGGTATAAACACACAGTCCAAGTCAAGCTACTGCTTGCTGGATGGTGTCCCTGAAAAGGGCGTACAGAAAAAAAGGCTTTTCTTTAAGTTAATAGCCAGTTACTGACCGTCTACGAGATTGCAGTCTTCGGATTAAACCAATCTGACGAGAGCGTAAAACTACAAAGCAAGATGCTGCATGAGAAAATGTGTATCTTGAGCTCTTGCTTTGGCAAAGACGTGTAAATACTGGACAGGAATATGCATAATGTAGATATATCCAAAACTGAAGAATGTTTCTTTCATGTATTTACTATTTGTATTGTATGTTTGTACTTCTCACGTATTTGGTTCATTGCTATATATCAATGGTGATCTTATTTATCAAATATTTAACTATCTGAATATAAATTCTTTCACTGCCTGTATGCAAAAACTGGTACAGTTATATTTCCATATTTGTTTGAAATCATGTTTGTCGGGGAAGGAACAGCAAGCATTTTCTTTGTTTGTGATGTGGGGGGGAGGGGTTTCCCGGCATGATTCTTGAGGCCAATCCAGATTTTAAAATTGAAAAAGAAACATTGTGGTTGTTCAGTGTTTAATGTTACATTAAAATGCTGCATACGGATTACCTATTTGCACACCGAGTTAATGCTCCGTGTCACTCAGTTATGACAGTAACACTTTTAACGAACTAATAAGGCACAATGCATGTGCTGGGATACAATTCAATTTAATTCTGTTCATTCTTGCGTTTTTCATTTGTTAGAAACTTTTTTCCAAAGGAACGTCCAGTGATTACTTGGTAGCATCTAGCCGACACCTTTGTCCAAGGTGACTTCGGATACAGATAATTAGCATAGAACAATGCAACAAAATTATTTTAGTTACGTAAATTTTTGCATTGATTATGAATAGCTAACTGATTATGAACGTGCCATTAGTTCTTCTACAGTGTCAGTTTTAGTCTGGTACTTTACAGCCGTCGGAAGATTCTAGAAGGCACCAGAACATTCTAGAAGGTATAAAAACATTCTAGGAAGCATCAGATCCTTAAGGGTACTTGAATATTCAGCGCTTGGAACCCAGTGCCAAAATTTGCTAAAATTTGCTAAAATGGAATATTTTTCATTAAAAACTTAGTGGGATAATATGAAGTAACGCCAAAAGTACGCTTAATCTAACAAAACTGAATGGAAAATGCAAAAAAAATCTACATAATAAAATTTCCGTTACATTGCGATCACCAAAACACACACTAATTATGGGTATTTAGATTTCCCAGCTCTGATCAAACCCATGTCTTAGAACTGTAGGGAGATTCCATCTCACATCTGAACACGGCTACCTGTGTTGCCCTTATAAAAATAGCACCCTTATCAACATCTTTGTCTCAAAATGGCATGGAATCTGTTCAGACTTAGAATTGGAGTTTGTGATAAACTATGAAATTGAATATGAAAGTATGAAATTGGGGTTGGGGTTCTGAGCAAGGCTAAGGTTTTCACAAAACTTGCATTTGCATCCATCACAGGTTTAGTTTCCGTGGCGAAAAAGCAGTTTCCGTTGTGAAATGGTCCAGGGAGCATAACTTGTAAGAGCATCTTGATGAGCATGTCCAAAAGTGGACTGCGGTGAAATGAGAAGTCCACTGAGATGTACTTGCTTTGGAGAAAAGCATCTGCTAAACGAATAAATATAAATGTAAATGTTCTGCACAGGGAACTCTTGACTACAGGAGCACATCCATGGCACACAGTGGCGAGGATTGCTGGTCTTTGGAGGTATTCCTGGAATGAAGCGGTAGAAGTTCATCCCACCAAAGAGACACTTTCCTTCCGAAACTACACCATGAGAGCTGTTTTCTGACCCATCAGTGTACAAGTGTGTGTATTTAACTCATGAGTTTCCCAGTTTTGGTTTACAGTGTATTACCAACAGTGTATTGCAGACCAGATTACAATAAAGAAATCATAAAATACATAAAACTGAAAAAATGCTGAATGAAATTGTGCTGCAGCATTAGACAAGGACTACATTTATTTATATCATCTATATGTTCGCTTCCCTGAAGTATCCAGAGTACATTGAGGATTGTATTTTTTTATTGCCAAATGCTTAATAAAATGTTGTAGTTATGAAGCTGAGTGGGCTGAATATCCATGAGTATTGATAAAGTATTGATTAAGGAGTGCATCAATGGCACCCATTTCTTACAGCTAAAACACCGTTTTGAGCAAAAACCCAACAACTTATTTCCAAATCTGAATTAATCACAGCGTGTCCAATTGTATGTTCTCAGCCATGCATCTAAGCGCTCTTTCTGTCCTGTTCGGCCACACAAAAACATAAAATATTACAGCACGTGTTCAGCCACCAGTCATTATACAGCTGCCATCATGTTTCACTTTGTTTCATGCAGCTACTCTAAACTGTCAGCTCTCTGTCACAAAACAGCTGTCAAGCAGGCGCACTGCATTTAAATGTACAACGTTCATAAAAGAATTTTCCTTTTACAAAATGTTCTTTAGAATCATCTGAAAGCAAAACAACATTGTCATAAACTTATACATTTATTTAATAAAGAATAAATTATTCAATAATATAGATTAAAATATAATATTGATTTATTATTATTATTATTATTATTGTTAATAGTCAGTTGTTATGATGTTTCCAGAACTTCTGAATACTATATAATGTCAAATTGCTTGGTAAGCTTACTTAGAAACCCATATGTTAATGGTAAATCAATAACATCACTGATTTTTATATTAAGTGATCTGATTTTAGCTATATCTGTATAGATGTATACTGTTTTCATTATATACCAGTTATATATTAATGTCTGTTTTGTTTTATTTACACATATATCACTCAACTATGCACCTATATGCCAATTAGCTGAGACTGTGTAAATAACCAGTTTTGTGCTCCCTTCAACCCATATTAACAGTACCATGTAATATTAAATATCATCAATACTGTCAGTCATCTGGCTTTGACATTTCAGATCATGTTTTGGCTTCATCTTTAGTATGCAGTATGATATGAGCTGGATGCACAGCCTTTTCTCCTGCACTAATGATCTGATGCTTTGTCATGCCTGTCATGTAAGATGAAGCCACGTTTCTGAGCTTGCATCTTCTGGAGTCTCAACCCTTGTGATGCTGCACATCATTTTTTTTCCCTCCAGCTGATAGACTCTCGTTTCCTTTCTTTCGCTCTGCGTTTTGCAGGGCACATGAAAGATCATGCGGAACGATGCCATTGTCCAGTCTGTAAGCCATAAGAAAGACATTACTGGTTCTGTATTTTCATCCTTTTGCAGTGCAGCTACAGCAACTGACTTTACCAAACTGTTTTGATTTGCCATATATATATGTGGAGACAGGGGGTGCGGTGGCGCAGTGGGTTGGACCACAGTCCTGCTCTCCGGTGGGTCTGGGGTTCGAGTCCCGCTTGGGGTGCCTTGCGACGGACTGGCGTCCCGTCCTGGGTGTGTCCCCTCCCCCTCCGGCCTTATGCCCTGTGTTGCCGGGTAGGCTCCGGTTCCCCGTGACCCCGTAAGGGACAAGCGGTTCTGAAAATGTGTGTGTGTGTGTGTATGTGGAGACAATATTCTTCCACAGTCAACAGATTTACTTTCATATTTTCAGCTGAAAATATTTTTTTGAGCATTTGACAGCGGTGGATTCCAACCCTTTGAATAAAGGACATTTTTACACAATTTAGCTCATAGGACCTAAGTCATATAAATATGTCCCTTTTTCGACGTGAAGGAATCCACCGCTGTCAAACAGCATTTAGGTGATTTGGCTGGATGGATAAACATCTCCAATCATCTGCTCTTCATGCTCGTCTTTACATTATGGTAGGCTGCCAGGCCTGAGAGGCTGAATATGCTGGCATGCAGGCCTTGTCATTCCAAGCAGATTCCATGGGGCTTTTCGTACTCCTGCAGAGGAAACTGCATCATCACAACTCCAGGAGGCTTCACCCCTCAGGTATCAACACACAGGATGCTTCACATTTGCTCTTCATGCAGTTGCCGCATTACGTTGTCATCAGCACGATCCCATTATGCTACCATGATCCAGCAGTTATACACACTTTATCTCTGCCACTGAAACTGATTCCGTTGAATCACTTAATTTGCTGCCATAACACCACAGAAGATTATCGTGAAAAAAAGGAAATACATTCTTTACGTGTGTAGTTTCCAGAAAACGTTTTCCAAGACGTGTTTGAAATACAGGTATGCTATGAATTTTTCACTTCCACACAAAAACACTTTTATTCAAACTGCTTATGGTACAGAGATCAGTGCTAGAATTATTCTACCTTCTTTAGAGCTCATGAGTCCGAGCGCATTTGCTACAGTTCATTTTTTCCAGAGGTGAGCAAACAATCTGCACCTTCGATATTGCAGTCAGCAGCCACTTGACAAGCACTTCTCTGCCCATTAGAGGAGAAACAGCAGCAGACTATGAGGGGAGAAATAGAAAGCTTGCCCTTTGAGTCAGACAGTTTACATGTAAATGTTGCACAGCCCTTTCAGATTGAGTCTGCCTCGTCTCCCGTATGTGACTTGCATACATGTTCATGGATTTTCTTCCAAACGGTTCTGGAATTTTCGCTCACTTTCGTCAACCGCTTGCCCTAGCCAAGGTCGTGCGGTCCAGAGTCTGTCCTGGAATCATTGGGCACAAGGCTGGAGGGTTAGAGTTAGGCTTAGGGTTAGAATTAGAGTTATGGACGTTATTCTGCTGTTGAAGAGAAAGTCAAAGTTAATCAACTTCTTTACTGCTAAATGAACTGTTCATTACCTTGCACACCTTGGCATTGTCATGCACTGTATTTGACATGGGTCCTCAAAACCTGCATAGGTCAAGAGTTTGCAGATAATGATTGAGCTTCATACCTAAATCCAGTATGCTTTTCTTGTGTTGTGGAAAGTAGATAAGCACGATTGTTGGGGCTGTTTCCAGGTTTATTTAAAGATACACTAATATGTGTTTTTAATAGGCTGAAGATTGAGAATTTAATGAATCATAATCTACTATGATATGGACTGGTGCTGCATCCAGGGTGTACCCCACCTTAGCCTTGTGCCTAATGCTTCTGGAATAGGCTCTAATTCACCCCAGCCCTGCTCAGAACAGGAGGTTATTGACATTGGATGGATGGATGGATGGATGTCTAAAAATTAAAAAAACCTCTACATGTCTCCACATGGTTTATTAACAGAAAAGAAATAAGAAACTATGGGTTGGCATGGTACTTTAATAGTGAAAAAGAAATAATGCTATTAAAGAGATGTGGTGTTTCATATTTTAGATTAGCAAAAACCAAAAGGTGGAAAAACATCTGCCAGAAGTCAGAACCTGTAATGCAAAAGTGACAAAATATATTCTTTCCCTCGGCTGGTTTCCAATAAATAGTGAGCAGATAATATTGTGTATTATTAGTGAATATGGCTTTTTTCCCTGAAGATTTAATCGTGTCCCTGGCAATATATAAACAGAAAACAGAACCAGTCACACAGTGACACTATTACACAGTTTTTCCTAGTCGGCACTCATTCAAAAATATTTCCAGGACATATAGCTATAATAGAAGACATTTTTCAGTAAAGAACCACACAGCATCCTGCATCCAGCTTTACTGATCTGGTTAGGTTATAAAATATGCTGAATACTTCCTCTTTACAAAAATAGCTTGAGAAAAAAATCACAGAATAAAGATCTGGAGAAAGGAGATGCAGGGTGTGCCATTTACAGACCTCCAGAGCAGGAAAAAATACCTATTTACATTTATTCATTTCACTGACGCTTTTCTCCGAAAGGACTTACAATGTTAAGCTACCTACAATTATTTACCCATTTATACAGCTGGGTAACTCTACTGGAGGAACTTTATGGTAAGTACCTTGCTCAAGGTTGTTTCTCTGGCTTCAGTGTACCTTCTGGTGAATGAAGACAAAGCTTCATCCCTGTAGGGTATTCAAACCAACAAAAATCTGGATAAAGGTGTAAGTGTTCAAAAATATTCAAGCCAACACAATATGTACAGGAGTGGATGAAATAATGGAAATACAGTATGAAAAAAAGAGTTTGAAGTAAGCAACTACACAGTTCAGGACTTGTATGAGAGCACTTGTATGATTTAAGTTGTTCAGAAGGCAAAGGGTAGGGTAGCCCTACTTCTTATTTGGTCCTTGAAATCAATGTATTGTTTGGTGTTATATTCCACCCCTTGTGTACCCAAGTGCTTACTTCAAACACTAGGGTAAAAGTTTAGAATTTCACAGGTAAAGTGCAACCCGAGTCTTTGTTAAAGAGCACAAAGGATTCAGAGATCATTTGCCGATGACACGTGTGGAATTTTGTTACACTAGCATGTGATTTTGTCGTACACAGGTAGGGCTTAATCATACCCATTATTTAATCATTATGCATTAATCATGGGCGGGATGGTGGCACAGCGAGTCGTGCTACTGTCTCACAGCACTTAGGTGGTGTGAGAGGACATGGGTTTGATACCCACTCAGTCTGTGTGGAGTTTACATGTTCTCCCTGTGTCTGAGTGGGTTTCCTCCCACAGTCCAAAGACATGCTGTTCAGGTTCCCCCATAGTGTGTGTTCCACTGATGTATGGATGAGTGACCCAGTGTAAGTAGTGTATCTAGCAGTGTAAGTCACCACGGTGAATAAGGTGTGTGGGCTGACAGAGTTCATCGGAAGCCACTTTGGAGAAAATCATCTGCTAAATAAATGTAAACACTCAAGCAATTTCCGGTCAGATGAATGAGGAGAAAAATCACCAGTATTTTGCTGTCCCTTCTGAATGACTACACATGGATGACTTCTGGCCTGTTATGCCACTGCATTGTTTATTTTTGGTCAAAAACAGCCTGCATGTCCCTTCATCTAGGATTTGACAGGTATAATGTTGTGTGCAGTGACCGTTGTATCTTGCTTTATTCTAAATGTTCTATAATCAAACGCTGGATGCAAATGAAGCTAAAATAGAAGCTTATTTTTAGATGTTATTATTCTTTGTTGCCATTTGACAACTGAAGAAATGCATTTGATTTTTCTGAGCGTGCACAAACACTACCATTATCCATTCGCTCATATAGCTTGTACACACCCACACGCAACTGTAGGGATGGCAGCTGTAGTATATCATTAATACAAAATCATACAGTAAATAAATGTATTTATATAGACAGGTGATAAATTTATAAAAGGTTGTTGACAAATATATACTTAGACTCCCATAGCCATGACATCTAAATACACAGAGATCACACCTGTACTGTTAATAGAGACACAGTAATTTGAAAAATACATCTTCATTAACTCGAAAATGAACATAAGACACGGGAACAAGGCACAATTTCCAGAAGATTGTCTTAATCAAGTTTATTTGTTGAGGTTTGTTTTTTTTTTTTCTTTTGACAGCCCTTGTGACTGAGACAGTTTTACTTGAAGCATCGTCTGTATACTGATTATATAAGTAATTTACAGTGACAGGAGAAGACTGGCAAAGGTCAACAGGACACATAATTGGGAAATAATCAGTGCTCAACACTGATTTTTATTGAATTTATTTGTTGCTTTTTTTTCCCCCCAATATGGACACCCCCCCCCCCTCCCACAAGCATCCTAATCCATGTTTACATAAAATTAAGAACAGCCTGTGACAAAATCTTCCTGATTAACCAATGTCACTGGGCAAACAGGAACAGGTCAGTGTTAGGATTCATTAATTTCTATAACTGTCAGTCATCTGCTGCCACAGTACATATAAAGTCATCCAAAAGTTTTCTGCTGTCCCACCAAGTTTTGTTTCAAACATCATATATTACATAACAAAGTCTACTTTCCTACTGATACCTTCATGAATAATACAAATGCTAATATTTGCAAGAGCACAAAAAACCCTACAACTTTTTTATGCATGGACCACAGGCAACCAACTCACTGTCCTCAATCCACTAAAGCCCTCTGGGCTGCCTAGGTTAGTCATTAGCATGCTTTCCAAATTAAAATACCTGTAGAAATCTATTAGTAGCGCTACAGAGTGGTTAAAAAAAAAAAAAAAAACATAACACTAACATTTGGATTGATAGACTGGTAACTACCTCTACAGGACTAATGCTTTTTAAGAATATTTCTATCAAATGCATCACAGGCAGAACGAGATGCTCCTCGGTTATATTGAGAATTGCCTAGGAACTAACCAAGAAGACAGAACAAACACAAAAAGTACTGTACATTGCAAACACGACTTTATTGAAAAGAGTATGTCTTTTGTGTGTGTGTGTGTGTGTGTGTGTGTGAGAGTTTTTGTGTTTTTTGAGGTGGTGGTCTGCCTGCCGTGGAGGGGGGTGGTGGTGGTGGTGGTTGGCAAGGCAGCCGGTGCACAGGGTGGGTCGAGAGCAGGGCCTCACGAGGGTCGTCATGTCCTACACCTCCTTCCCTCTTCCCTTCTTGCCTGCTGTATGAAGGACAGAATCGGAGTCTCAGTTACCTGGAACACACCAGTCACATGAGTGACACCAGTGAGATTAGTCCCACCAGTGACATCAGGCTCACCAGTCATACCAGTTGTATCAATGACAGTCACATGAGTCACTGTGGTGTTTCTATTGGCTCTTAGGGTTAATAAATGACAAAAAAATACAATAAGTCACACAAATAGCTTTTCACGTGTAGGCGCTACGTTCTTCTTCAAAGAAGAGACGGCACCAAAGAACACGTGTCGCGATGACGTGACCAACCTTTGGCATTTGTCTTGCTTTTCAGAGGGCAGGGTTTGGACACCTTGATGGTAGTCTGGCATTCCGCGTTGTACAGAGCTTTCTTCAGGGTTCCAGACCGGTTCTTGGTGCCCGTAGCCGTGTCACACTCACCCCAGCTGGAAAACTTGTACCTGCAATCAGCTGAAAGGACCAGAAGCAAGTTGCTGTACAGCTTTTCATTCAACATTGTAATCATTGTTAGCAAACCAATGATATGTGACTTGACCTTTTTGTACATCCAATACATTCACTATTTATTTTCTTGTATAATACACACCTTGAGAATTCTCTGCATCTCCAGATAAATTACGGGCTTTGTAGAATCACACATTAAAGTCACACAGGTGTAAAAGTGGGCATTACTCATTATAGACTGAAGTCTGACATTTGGTTGAGTCAACTGTACTGATGAAGTAAATTAGGATATTTAAAAGATCCCATTAGGTTCTGCAGCCACTGTGCACACTTTTTTTATTCTAGTCAATATCCTGGTTAATGAGGGTTGACTGGGTCACAGACTGATGCTTTAATTTTATCACTTAAAAGTGCTACAAGTAACAAATCTGTGGAGAGGACTTATATTGGTCTATTAGCGCTATACAAAAAAAAAAAAAAAAAAAAAAACTCAACATAATTTGACCCACCTCATCACATTTACTTATTTTTCTGATGCTTTTTTCTAAGATCAGGTGTAATTTTGAGCTACTTAACCATTTACATTTATTCATTTAGCTGATGCTTTTCTCCAAAGCAACTTATAATGTTAAGGTCACCCATTTATACAGCTGGGTAATTTTACTGGAGCAACTTCAGGGTAAGTACCTTCCTCCAGGAAGTGGGGATCAAACCCGTGACCTTTCGATCAAAAGGCAGTAACTGTAACCACCACACTACTAGCCGCCCCTGATTTATATAGAAAATACACTGGCATTTATACAGTCGGCATATTACCGTATCAGTTAAGGATAAGTACCTTGCTCAATGGTTTTATAACAAACCCAGGTTTCAATCACGACTGAAGCCTGGGTCTAACCACTCTGTCATCTACTGCCCTCAAATTAATAATGAATTATGTAGATTTGATCTAGATTTAATTGTATGGGAGCTATTTAGTAATTTTATAGTTAAGGCAGAATGTAAACATATTTGGCGCTAGAGAGACGTTACTCTTCAAAAGCCGGAACCCTCACGCTCCTCTCACCTCCAAAGTCCTTCTTCCAGTTGCAGGGGATTTTACACTTGAGCTTCTTGGTCTGGTCGTTGCAGGTGCCCTGGCGGATGCCCACCCCACAGTCGCCGCTGTTGGGTACGCAGTTGCCGTAGCGCCACTCCGTGCAATCGGCGGTCGCCTTGCTGACCTTTTCTGCACCAACATGAGCGGCAAACAAAGAGCCAGATGAGGTTCAGTGGGGCGACAGACACGGTGCTCCTTTGGTTCTGTCCCATAGACACCAATGCGACAAGGTGACTCTCGGCTGAGGCTTTTACCTTTCTTGTTCTTCCCTGCCTCTGAAGCAGCCATCATTATGGCCACCAGCAGCACAACAGACATGGGGAGCACACGCCGCATCCTGAAAGAAAAGCAATCGCTCCCATTACAATATGAAGTGACACACATACATGGAACATACTGCGGTATGCTGGCGTATAGTGGCCTTTTCCGGTATTTCCTTAATTGTTTATTAGTCTTTAGCCGGTGACACGAGGCTGGGTGATCCGGGGTTTTTCCAGCGCTCAGTTTCCAGCCACACGCACTTTCATTGAATTATCGAGCTTAGAAATTTTATCTAAACCCTCTAGGGAACTTCCGAGGAAGCCACTTTATTCACGTCTATGGAACAGATAGACACAAATCTGTCCGGTTTATGTCAGTACTGTATGGGTGCACTGAGAAAGTCCACTTCTTTCTTCTGGACAGGACTGCTCTGAAGCGATGATGCCAGATGAGACGCATCAGAAATCAGCAAGTGTCTCGGAATCACGCAGAGCACTGAATTCTGACAAGGCTCCCCCCCCCACGCCCCACAGGAGCAGACTTACTGCTGAGATACCACACTGCTCACTCACTCGTCAACAAGATGTGAAGAACATACTGTACGAACCCTTGCGTCAGTTATCCATCGGAGGAGCTGACAGGCCAGCAATTAGAGCTGATGAAGGTTGCTAGTTCCAATTTCACCTACTGCTGTAACACCCTTGAGTAAGGTTCTTACCCTAAATTGCTCCAGTAAAAATTACGCAGCTGTATAAATAACTAAGGTGCTAAATGTTGATCTGGTTATGAGCTTTGATTTTATTTACACACATCATTATACAGACAAAGTAACTTATAATACCAGAGAATGAACCAAAACGTCTACAAAATAGTTACGGAGAGTGAAACAGTCAAGAGGAAAATCAATGACGATATCAGTGCTGCACCAATGCAGTTCTAATGCAAGCTTTGGCATGGTGCGGATGCATCTGGACTGCATCTCCTGCATATTTGTAATAGCCAAAAACATTTGTCTGTGTTCTGTTATGTGTTTTTTTTTTAAACCTCTGAACTTAAACTTGCCCTATTTTCTGTGAAGATGTAATTATTTACCCAGCACCAGGAACTGTACCATCCGCATTCTATAGCTCTCCCCAAAGGGAAATCACTTACAGCTAATTGTCTGCTATTCTTTGGGGGGCGGAGGGGGGTGTATTTGCACTATCAGAGATATTACATCCACGGCGTCATTACACAGTACTGTGATCATACAGTAACTCTGGGATGCTACAGATATTGATCAGCTGTGATGCAGGATGAGAAGTCCAGCGTTGCTCTGGAGAGTATTACAGCCGCAGAGGTCAGTGCCTGATACCAACGCATGGACTTGCGCGGAAAACAATGGACAGATTAATTTGGGTCACTAACTTCTAAGAGCTACCAGGCAAAACTTGATGTGAAATCAAATTGTCACCATCGCTAGTAAGTTAATATGGTCAGACTGCATATAAAAAAATGTAAAAATAAGAAATTTCAAAAAAGTCCCGTTTTAGTTTCATTAATTTCATCACTCTGTAAAGCAAGATTTTGATTTTTATAAGAGGAAAGAAACATCACTGAAGCACAATCCTAGTCTGACCTGGAGCTGAAGCCACATACAAAGCTATTAGAAAGTATAGTAAAACCCCGATTTAAGATGCCCCGATTTACTGCGAATTCAGACATAGCGCGATGGGTGGTCGGATCGTTTTTGCTCTTTCCGGAATGTGAGAAGCTACATTGGAAAGTTCAAACGCTGGAAAAGTCGACAAACTTAGCAAACCATCTTACAGCACGAGTGGTTTAGAAATGCCAAAATGCCTATAACAACAACCATTAATTCGCAGAATTCTTTAATTCGAGGGTAATACACCTGCCAGAAAGTAAACGTGGAAAAAAAAAAAAAAAAACAGGTCGAATAGGGCAAAAATAAGGGTGATCTAGGATGTTCGGTCAACATTTGGTCAGTCTGAACACTGATTTTCTTGAACCCCGATTCAGCAGATATGAGAAGATAGTGTCCACCTCCTTTACTTTTACCGTCAAAAGGTGGTTTGTATTCCAATGTCTGTAGGACACCCAGGTCCTTCACAATGGCACATTCCATCGATCACGAATAATTAGCTCTTCAAATAAATAACATCAACGTTATTGGTCACCCTCTCTAAGGCAGATACGCCTGGGGCGAGCAGTGGTCCCGGTCGCCAATCTGCGCGCATCGCAGTCGGGCTCACGTTGAACTTTCCCTGCCTGCGGGAAACCACCGACATTGCTGGAAAGGTCATCAACAGGGGACCGTCGGCTCTTCCGCAGCGCAGCTTCTCACCCCGAAAAGTCACCCGGTTGAGCGGAAAGGTCCATTCGCCGAGACAGAAGACATATCTCTCGTCAGTGACCTTTGGGTGAGAAAGGTCTATCATCTTGACAGGTAGAAGGCGGCGCTGTAGTCATTACGTTGGGAAAAACCCGACGGCTGACCCACCGGAATCCTCTCCCCGTCACCTTGTTTTTCTTTTTTTTTTTTGCGGGACAATTTCATTAGCACTGACACAGCAACCTTATCTCCTCAGCAAGGGGTTCTCCAAATTTAAAAGCCAGACAGGCCAAGGAAGAGACGGATGGAGCAGAGACTTCATACCCTCTTAAAAGGAGTCAATAAAACACTCTGTTGACCCGCTGAGTCTGGTTCCTCCATAACAAAAGTAATTAACCGTCAGGAGCTCAGCGGAGCGTCACTAAACACTCCCAGCTCCATAAGTCTTCCCTGCCCTCTCCTTCGGCTCGAACCATTGTTCGAAGAGTTATGGAAGGGTCCTCCCGCATGAGAAAGGGCGCCTCTCAGGGCTCTCTTCTGCACCAGCTCGCCTTCGCAACCGCAAATTTTTTTCTTTTCTCCCAGCCATAAATGTTGTGGGCCTCGCCGGGCAACACTTTTGTGCGGAACAGAAACAGCACTCAGCAGGCCTCATCTCACCCACCACGTCCTAGCAAGAGAGCGGCCTCAAGCCCCCTGAAAGGCCTTTATTGCTCTCCGTAAGGAATACAGATTTCTTGCTTCAAAATAGGGCCCTTTCTCCCCTCCATTCATTTCTTTTTAAAGAGCTGACAAGCGCGCTCCCATACCGCGCCTTAGAAACAGGCCTTTCTTCCGCCCAGCTCAATGTAAACTTATTTGCATAACTGGACAACAAAACCTCTATAGATCAGAAAAAATATGTTAGTAGCCGATATATGAAGGACTACACTTCGGAAACTTCCGCGGCGGTATCTCTCCGTCGGGAAACTGGTTTTCCTTTTCCCGCAAAACCACGGTGGATGAAAAGGTCGAAAACCATCGCCAGCAGTACTATCGATACTATTGTTAGTACCGTTTTCCCAAACAAAACGGGAGAATCACACCACGGGTTCATCGGCCATCGGTACGGGGAAGCGAAGCCGCAGAAGCGCGTAGTCGTGTGTTCAGGGGACGCACGTCGTCGCGATCGCGAGAACGCGAGCAGATGTTTAATCCGCTCCGGCGAACTCTGCGGCGCACGCACGTGCGCCCGATCCGTTCGCTTCTCCCACGCGCTGCCCGTTCGATCAAAACTCACAAAAGCGCCAATGAAGCGACGGTTCGAAGCGGGGAAGCTGATAGCGGTCAAGGTGAGCCTGTGAAAGAGCAGATGCATTTGTATTCAGCGGGGCCACCACGCTCCGCAGGCTCTCCGCCTAGGGAAACATTAACCGCACTCTGGGAGCGCCCCGCCATAATGCTCCCGCAGTTCCCTTGTAAGAGCCCGAGCTGGAATATAGGTCATGCTCCACTAATGACATTCAGCCCGACTCGAGGCCCCCGCTCCTTCTCTCGGGAAGAAGGACCCCCTGCGGAGTAGCACAGAGGCCGAGCGGGAGAGCGTGGAGTCTGCAGCGGCAGTGCCAGGACAGCACCTATGCGACAGGAACGGGCCAACGCCAGATTCCTCTGCGCTCCGCACCGTCCCGCTTGCTTCATGTTCTTCTCTGCTGCGGCGATGCTGAGCAACCCCCGCCCCTCCCCTCCCCCGACCGGCATGCCTCGCTCGTCCGACTTCACGCGCCGATGTGTAATGGAGCACAGCAAATGACACAACTCAAAAAAAGAAATAACAATTAATGGAAAACGGTTCTTTCAAAGCTTACATTCCCCAAAGCAGCACCTGGTAGAAAGAGCGGGTTCGCGAAGCGGGTCGTCGGATCACTGCAAGCTCGGAGAGAATGGCGTCACGCGCCGTTCAAGGCAAAAACGGGGGCTCCTTTCGGCAAATAAAAGCACGACTTGTCTTCACAGAGGAGCCAAGAGGTGCCACGCCCAGCGAGCTGCCAGAGGGGGTCCTCGGCAAAGCAAACGGAGAGCATCACACCAGCAGAATTACAACCGCCGGTGACGTCATTCCGAAAATACACAGAATGTCTAGCGAGCTGCTTAGGGTTTCCAGTCAATGCCGAAAGGGAAAAACTCACTCGGAAATTCAAAATCTTTGATTTGGAAATTTGGAATTTGGAAACTCCAACGTGGAATTAGTGAATTGGGGAAATTTGGAATTTCGGAGCTGAAAATGGGGCTAGAAAATTCATAACGCAGAATACTAGGGTTTAAATGTGGCTTTCAACTCTTTCACCAACCTCTGTTCCTCCCTTGACTTGCCTTGAAAACCACGCGAGTGGTCGCTATGGGTCAGGTTTGACTCGGCACTTGTACGCTTGCATTCAACTCTTTCAGCTCTGGAAAAGCAGACCGTTATATTGTCTAAACCCGCATTTGTCACGTCCACAAAGCACTGCCTCATTATTTCACCGGTATCACTGACAAGTAAACACTTCATAAGTAACGCATGGCTCCCTCTGTCTGAGCCCAGGCCTCAACGGGTCGAGGAGGGTCAGTGCCAACCTCTCTCTGTCTCTCTCTACTTTAAATGAAAGGCATTCTTCACAAAAAAAAAAAAAAAAAAAACCATGAATTTAAAAGTGAGGAGAGTGAAGAGATAATAAAATCAACCATGACAGAGATACAGGTACCTTCAGTTCCTCCAAATCGATGTACAGTAACCTTGTTTGCGAAGCAACAGGTGAAGTATGCAAGGCAGGTTATAGCTCTAAAGCAGAGGTTCTTAACTGTTTCTAGGCCGTGAACCCCTTTAAGAACCTGACGACAGACAAGGACCCCTTCCTAGGAAAATGTCTATAAATAAATTTGGAGAAAATAAACCACCGATTTTACTGAAACTCGATTACCTTCAAATAAAAAGAAGATATAGATAGTAATAATTAAAATCTTTTTTTTTAATATATATTTTATATTTTCTTTGTTTATTATTTAATATTTATTTTTAGTTAGAATGTCTTATGTTTGCAATTCATGGACCCCCTGAAGCCAATCTATAGATCCCAGGTGAAGAAGGACTCTTCTAAGAGAGGAGCTGGTAGTGCTGCTGTCTTTGGTTCTAAAGGTTGCAGGTTCAACTCTTACCTCTAGCTCTAGTACCCTTGAGCCAGGTATTCACCCAAAACTACTGCAGTAAAAAATTCCTGGCTGTACAAATGGGTAAATAATTGTAAGTTGTTGTCAGCAAGTAAACGTAGGACCAATGCAGTAAATACAAGCATATTAACTCTTTAATGAATGAATGGTGCCCAAAGCTGAAGGGAAACACATTAGTGAAGTTTCCCTTAAATTCTCTCCAAGGGGTGAAATCAGGCATCAAAACACAAACCAAATGTATAAAAGGAGCAGATAGTTTATGTGCAGGCAAGAATTAGCGGGGAGTTAAATTGCTCCATTGGAAGAGCCACACGGGCGACTGCTGCTTTAACGAATTAAACAATGAAGCGCTGAAGGTTGGAATTATTAAGCACACAGCTGGAGCGGAGCCAGTTCTCCTCCTCAACTGCTGCTTTACTGGACAAATGTTTCTTTGTGTTATAAAAAACACACCAGTCAGACCCAAAACTGGGGCTCTGAAGAAAAATACAGTCTTGAAAAAATGTCTAGAAAAACGGGCCCTCGGCCTCCCGCCAGGCCGAATGAATCTGAACATTGAGAAGGGTTTGATGGAGGAACAAAGCGCGGCAAACACAACATGCGTGAGCGGCAGACTGGTAAAAAGCGCACCGAAGAGCCTGAGAAGTCCCTCAGCTTGAGAGACGTGCCTCATTCTTTAACTCCTTCGATCACCAAGTGCCTGAAAAGCAAGACTCCCCACCCAGCTTCTGATGGACCCGTTAAAGACCTCGAGAAGTTCCTCGCTCTTTTTTTGAGCCTTTCCCTTGCCTTGTTCCCCGTGCTCCAGAAAGACAAGGCACCCCAACTTCTGACAGACGCCTTGAAGATCTCGAGAACTTCCTCTGCTTTTGAAAACATGTCCCTGCCATGCTGTCCATGTGTTTCTAAGGGACACCAGGCTCCTCATTAACTTCATCTGCTCTATTCAACACCCCCCCCCAGTTGACCCAATTGAGATTTAATAGAACTGCAGGTTGTCTCTACACCTCTGCAGACAATGGATTAAGTTCTCAGCAGGTGTTTTGCATATGAAGGAAGGGAAGGAGACAAGGGGGCAGGAGGACAAACTCCAGCAAGGTGAGGAGGTCCAGCAGCTTCTGTTCTCTTTCACTCCATGGGACACAGAAGTGGAGGGTGCCTTTAACACACAAGAGCCATACATGGGGCAGGGGATCGAACAAGCTATCTGAGAAACCCGGAGAGCCTCTCACCTTCTACGCCACAAACTGAAGATGAACTTTACACACAACGGGCATTTATAAGATAATAAAATTCAAACAGTTAACAAAATATGAAAGGGGAGAAAAAATGCAACTTTGCTACTACTGCTCATAAGTTAAACCACATGGAATTTCACGACAACATTTTACACCGAGTGCAGTTAGTTATTTTAATTTCATTTGGCACCGATGAGAAAGGTGGAGTTATTTATTTATTGTTCGATGCGTTACAACTGAGGAAACGCAAAGTTCGCGCGCGCGCACGCGCTTTGCATGAATGGAGTCGCGGTGATAGATCAGCCAGGAGTTTTACTCTGCTGTAGTAAAAGTGGGTTCTGTCTTGGAATCCTCAAATGTAAAAAAAAACTATGGAACATCATCATCAACAACAACAACGATAATAATAAAAATAACAATAATAATAATGATATTATTATTATTATTATTATTATTATTATTATTATTAGGGGACAAGTGTTGCATAGTTCTTAAAACTGTTGCATCAGATCATCATGCATTGGGACCCACAGGTCGCAGGTTCGAATCCCAGCTGTGCTTGCAGCCAGGTACTTAAATTAAATTGCTCCAGTAAAATTACTGTATTATAGAATAACTCTGTAAGTCGGCTAAACGCATTATTATTATTTACAAATTTTCCTTAAAGAAACACGGACTCACAGTATAAATAATCCGGCTTAAAATTAAAAGCAAAAAAGTCCGGTTTATTTCTTCTTAATTAATATAAGGGTTTGCTAGTTTATTTTTCTTTATTTTTTCCCGCACTGTATTTTTGCTGCCAGTAGTTCACACTTTTGCAGTCAGTAGTAATTTTCTAGCGCCGTGAAACTTACTTGACTGATTCCTTTCCTTCTGCTTCTGTCTCCGCTCTCTGTCCAGCAGCAGCAGCAGTCCAAAGTGGCCCCTCTTTGTTTCCACAAACTAGTTTGATCTGGTCAAACATGGAGACCATTTAAACTAACCCCCCTGACATCACACTCCACGTGGTAACAACTTGTGCAGTAGGAAATAAGACCCCCCCCCCGAAAAGAAAAAAAAAAAAAACAGAGGACCAGAAACTTTTCAAACTCTTTAAAACTCCAGCGTTAAAAAAGTTGATTTCATTACTTTCCTTTTACTGTTTCACCCACTCTATTGCCCTGTAAGTGATGTTTTTCATTATTAAAATTCCAGAACAAAACTTTAAATAATTTCCAGTCCATTGTACACCAGGGTCACACTGAAGCATGAATTTAAAAAAATATAGAAAAGTATAAGCAAAGGAAAGCATTATCAGCATTTTTATTTGTAAATAAATATTCTTCCACAATAAAACTAACATTTTTTTTAAATTTCCGAAAATTTCGACTATGTATCCTACTTTTTAAATTTAACACCAACTATGTCCGCATTTTCCTCAACGAATTGACTGACGAGGCCTGTTACTGATCCATTCACAAGCATCTTCCCCATTGTGGGGTTACTGTAAGTCATCTGGGAAAACTGAATTAGACATACCAAACCTAAATAATAATGAATATAATTATAATAATTGCAGTAATTACAATATGCTGATGTTATTCATACCTTTTACACACTTTTGCAAAAAAACAAAAAAATGTGTATATAGGGAACACACACACATATATATATATAGCTCTTAACCCTAACCATAGGATGTTCTCCTTAAAAACTTAATAATTCTACCCCTTAAAACATATATGTGTGTATGTACTGGTATTGGTATTTGTATTGGTTTTTTCCCCATGCTGTTATGTCCATGAGCAGCTGATATTTGTTAGTCTGTGCAATACTTTTTCCCTCTTACTTATTCCCTTTCTCACTATTTATTCGATCCCTCATTATTTCTTTCCTCCCCACCCCAAGATCAATCCCTTTATGTATGTAAGTATGTTTACATGTCTATATGCATGTTGTGTGGTTTTTTTGTCTATTCTACACTATGAGCCACTGGGAACCGAAGCCAAATTCCTTGTATGTGTGTATGTGTGCATACTTGGCCAAATAAATCGGATTCTGATTGTGATTCTGATGTGTCTCTGTGTGTGCATGCACATACAGTACACACACACACACACACACACACACACATATATATATACATAAAGAACTTTTAAAAAAAAAAACAGCATACCTGTGTATGGTCCGACTTTAGACAATATTAGGGGTCATGTCTTTCCAAACACCATGAAAGCCTGCAGTGATTTCTCCTTCCATTGACTTGAAAACTGCTGAGAACTGCCTGTGCTGAGACAATCTGGGTGTTGCACTCCAGTGACAGAGAGGGGGAAGAGAGAATTACCACCAGACCAACAAGCTGCTTTCTGTTGCTCTAACCCACCCCCTACCCTCACCATGGTAGACAGACACTGAACCCACAAGAGTCTGAAATGTTTGATGCTTTCCAGACATTGTGATATCGTCTAGGCGTATACATAATTGCGCAGTCTGGTCTACTTGGCTATACTTTGTTACTGGAATAAAAGGTGTGTGTTCTTTTTGGATTACATGTATCTAAAATAATGGACATCCAGGACTATCTCAGTGTTTTTGCCCAGCCGTTCATTAACCTGTTACCTTTCATTGCAGGAAATAAATTAGACTTCTGGCACCATTTTCCAGTGGTACTTATTAAAAAAAAAAATTCTAAAAGTTAGCTTGTTCAATCATTACTTATTATGGTCTCCATTGTCATGCCCCCCCCCCCCCCAGGCTGTCACTAGATGCCACAGGACAAACTCTGTCCCAGACCCGATATTGTCTGCGCTTTTGTCACTCATAATGATTTGCTGGGATGGTAACCGAGGGGAGATCAATAGAACTATCTGACACACTCCCTGTTCCACGCTGCGCTTGATTTTGTTTGCAGTCTGTTTCCAGTGCACATCCATGGCAGAGTGCAGCTCCAGCAGCGTAATGCCGCACGCAGAGCAGCCAAAGCCGCCCTCACCGCTGATCTTGAGAAACAATTACTTTTAATTACAGGATTAAATAAACATATAATGAATGGTCGACACTCATTTAATTGCAAATTAGACTTAACGTGATTAAACCTGCACCTACAGATTTAGTAATGAACTAACATTTACAATTTGAAATCTCTATTTATTTCCGACCACGGAACTTTCCAGAATAAGAGCAAAAAATTCCGTTTTCTATGAAAAAGTGAGACGACGAGCATTAGTTCTCTTGGCCTCGATTCTGCTATGCTCGCTAAAGTCCTTGCTGAATGAAAATATACCCAGTTTCCATATTTAAAATGTTTTGCCACTGTAAGCTACATAGTTCTGTTAATTTACTCAATGGGACACAATCCGAAAAAGTAGCAAAACAACGGAGAAGAGCAGCCGTGGGAGGGTGTAACTATTTTGCAAGTACAGTGTTTACCAAGAATTGCTGTGAACTCCAGCTCTAACGAATAACGTGCTTTATTACATTCAAACACAGTAACTGCTTCATGTGTGTTGTGCTGATGCAACTCACAATTGCACTAATGATAAATTCATTATGTATTTGATAATTTGTTACGGTTTATGATATTATTGGTTAATGTAAATAAACCGTAAGATGTTAAAGTATGGTGAAGCCAATCCTTTTCTTCTGACTTGAAGACTTGGTATCACACTCACAAATTTGTGACCCTCAGGATAACAGGATTTAGTGCCTAGTGACTTTCTAAACATAACCGTGCAGATGTCCATTTAAAAACCAATTAAAATTAGTCAGTTACAGAATAGCAACAACAATCACACATGCAGTGTTTGTTTTTTTTTTCTACAAAGATATTAAGTAAATGCAATTCCTTTTTCCGGATGGCTAAGAAGTGAGCAATGACAGATGGGCTTGTTCATACAAAACAAACTGCAGGACTGCGCTCGTGCTGCGATACTGTTGGACAGCAACGCTACCCGCAAGTCGTCTGTTTTCCAATTAATTTCACTGCTGGATTGACATAATCAACAAGGAGTAATCTGGAGATGTTTTCCCTCATATATGGAAGAGAAGATGATTAGTTGGACAGAGGATGGAGTCGGAGTGACATCAGAAATATCACAGCGTATGACTGGTTTGTCAGGAATATCACAGGATATGGCTCGTTCTTCGGAAATATAAGCGCAGGATTTTTCAATTCATTTTATTTTTGTAAAGTGCTCTTCTCGCACAGTGACACAGAGCACTGAACAAAGGCATAGGATAACGAAATAAGACAGTTGACGATATATTTGAGTAATACATTATTCATGCAGGTATTAAAGCTATATGCCTACTGGCCATGGAGAAAAGGAACAAAAAACTCCCAACTGAAAGTCAAGGGAGAAAAGGAAACCTCTGGGGGTCCAAATGCCAGTGGCTGCCCACCCCTCCTGGGTATTCTAGCTTAAAAAAGACCTTTAAATTAATTTACAACCAATAATAAGACGGTAGATGAGCGTTAACTTGATGTCCCAGTTCACATAGGTACGTTTTGTCCATGATGGCGGGCGGTCATCAGCTTCAGTCATCATGGGATGCTGGTATGACGGCCCGCCAGCCTCCTCAGGTCTTACTATACGATGACAGCTGTAATGGAAGGGTTGAGTTTTTGATGGTTAAATCACAAGAAGAGGAACTTAAGCCTAAAGTACACATGTTGGAGCTACATTTGCAAGTCTTTTCTTACAAGGAAAGAATGAATGTGGATGGGGGTAGTGGTCTTGTCTCATTCATCCTGGGGAGAACACCCCCATCCCATACGCCCCCTCCCGCCCCGAAAATCCTTTTGTGATAGATTGGCTCAGTGCTGCGAATGGACATTGTTCGGCAGTCACCACCAGCACTGCAAGCCCCCGCAGCCCGGATGACTCCCGCTGAGCGCAAGAGGAATCCCCTCTTCCAAGGCACTGCATTGTGCCGCTCCAGAGAAACAGCTGAAAGACCAGTCAGCAAAGGGATCCCCAGGTGGTGTGGCGGAGCCGGCCTAACACTCTGGCTAGAGTCTGACAGAGGACACGGCCAGCGGGCCAAGGAGGCATAAGTACTGTCCACATTTTTCACATCATCCTCCTTTGAGGAACAGCCATCTCAAAGCATCTGTTCATTGGGACTGTTGAGGTTCGCTAAGCACCAGGACACAAAAACCTAAACCTTCAGAATATAAACAAAGTCTGCAGAACATTACCTTCTAAATAGTACAATGCAGAGGGGGTGTGGTGGCGCAGTGGGTTGGACCGCAGTCCTGCTCTCTGGTGGGTCTGGGGTTCGAGTCCTGCTTGGGGTGCCCTGCGACGGACTGGCGTCCCGTCCTGGGTGTGTCCCCTTCCCCCTCCGGCCTTACGCCCTGTGTTGCCGGGTAGGCTCCGGTTTCCCGTGACCCCGTGAGGGACAAGTGGTTCTGAAGATGTGTGTGTGTGTGTAGTACAATGCACAGCATTCTCTAACAGACCGGAATTAAATTACGGAAATATCAATGAAATGACGGAATTTCATTGTATTGCAGACATCCATCCATCCATCCATCCATTCATCCATCCATCCATTGTCTTGCCTGCTTGTCCTTCTAGGGTCGCGGTGGCAATAGGGAGAAAGGCATTGCACCCAACCCCTGGCCACCAGGCGCTCGCCTAAGAACACTTCCCCCAGGCCTGGCTCCAGGGGTAGGTCCCGATGACCCTATCCGGGGCAGGGTAAATGTTGACTTGCTTACGTTCACCATAGGGGTGTTTCGCATCATGTTAGTCTGGATCTTCACTCCAGACCCGGGCGCCATGGGAGACCCTACCAGGAGTATATTCCTCCTTACAATATAGCTCTGGAGATCCCTAGATCATGCAAGCCCTTCCGCCACAACAAGGCCCCGATCCAGGAAGGGTGTATTGCATCCAGTGACAATAAAGTATCTATCTTATCTTATCTTATCGTATCTATTTTGGTTACACGAAACCTGATGACTTACAACAGGGTCATTTTTACTGTTCAATTCAGGGTAATTACTAAGGGTAAATGGATGCAAGGGCTGGAGTAAAAGCCTGTTTGTGTAGTTGAGGTGGAAGAGAAAAACCTGGAGGTAGAGCTAGAAGGTGTGCCTGGGAGCGGCGGGGAAAACTGAGGGAGCCTGGTAGGGCGGCTGTCACTAACCAGTCCGTTGATCGCTGTGCAACTCTGAGGAGCAGCTTTGAGGAACAGCTGGATGGAGGCTGGGACACTCAAAGCACAACACCCACAGCAGGTCAGGAGCGGTGAATGCAGGTACACACTTCCTCTAAGGTCCACTTAGATGATTACCATGTTCTACCTGCAAGGTTGAGAGGAACAGTGTATGAAACAAGTCGGCGGGTCACCCGTACAAACCTCCGACTACAAGCAGATGAAGTATCTTTTAATATAATTGAAACATTCATTTTTATCATTTATTTAATTCCCTGGGTCACTCGCTATTGATAACTGCTCGTCCGAGTCAGGATGGCGAACTCTATCAGCAAAGAGTACCGGGCTGGTCAAGTACACCCTGGATGGGAGTAAGTAATTTTTTAAGGCACTACAGAAATAAAAAGTGCATGAAACCAGTTCATGAAAAACAGAGAGGATGTTGTTCTTGAATTTCCCAAAAATTTGCCACATCTCTAAAACTGAGGGTACAAGGCAACGCTAGTTGGGATTCTGGAAATTTTCGAAACGAGAGACCAATTCAAACACCTACATTCCCTTAAGTGCCTTTTAACTAATGGGGAGGGGACACACTAAATGATTTCATGACTTCTAATGGTTGCACTTGAAATTCTGAAACAGTTATATAGAGGACCCCAATTGTCTGGAAGTGCTGCCATTGGACCACGGGCCTGCTGACTGTCTCGGCCCAAATCCCCGTGTGCGGGGGCTCGAGGACATCGATTAGAGCCCTGAGCACGACCCTGCGTTCGCTCCTCTGTGAGCCACGCTTTGAAGGCACGGCCTTGAGGGATCTGCCATTGAGAGATGCAGCTCTTCCCTGTCTCTCCAGTCTGTGATGGGTTCCATTTCTCATGATGCAGCCCATCCATGATTCCCCAGCTAAATCCGAAGCCTTCAAACTGACCGAGGTATCGTGCAAGAACTGAAGACCCATAGCAGATCCCCTGGGCCTGAGTTTTCGTTTATGGAGCTGGTGGAACACTCCCGATGTCAGCTTGCACAGATGTCGCACTGTCATTTTCAGTAAATGTATGATTTCTAAAAACATTAAAGGTGAGCTGTGTGGCCAAAGATGCTAAATAAATAAGAGTAATACCGGCTCATCCTCAATTCAAGGCTTCAGTGTGTATGGATGGCCAGAAATTTTACTTAAGTCTAAATTATCTAGTGGCTCCGGGTGCTCTTTTCAGTGGAAAGACAACTATTATTTTATTAACCCTACTTGGACTACCTGCTTTTGCCGAAGGATGAATTGGTTTCTAGACTTTAACAATTTTTATAATTTGTTTTCAAAATTTTTTCACTGTGTTGTCGAAAGGTTCCGTTTCATTAGGGTGGATCATGAGAGTTATGATTGCTGCTTTTTTTTTAGTCCGCAGAGTTAATTTATAATATTGCTGGTCACATTGTGTATGTACTTAGTAAGTACATTGTAGGTACTTGGGAATAATTTAGCAATGTGCAAATATGCTGCATAAACTGTCCAGCAAGGACATGATTTTATATAAATATCATTTCATTAACGTTACATGCAGGACTAGTATTCTGCAAGAAATACTATGGGATTCAAACCCACAACCAGGGACCTGTAAGGATTAGACTGGTGGAGTGACACTGACGACGGCAGAAAATAATTATTGTTTCTTGCTTAAGACTCTGCTCCTTAATTACTCCAGTCAAGATTTATAATCTAAAATATTTTTAACATCTGAAAAGTGTGTATTGTACGATTAATTTTACAGTGCTTCATAAATATTCATTGTAACTATTAACTGTCGAGCAACTCATTACTTTATTTCTAAAATTAGACAAAAATAAAAACTTTTTCCTTCGAAAACTGTCTAACTGAATTCAGATAAAGTACAGTGAAGTCAAGTCTTGCAGTGACTACCTGCTAAGATTCAGTGCCAATTAAAAACTGCACAGCATTTTTAAATTATGTAGACATTCATATTTTATCTAGCAAAACAAAAACTGAAATTATAAAAAAAAATTATTTGATGCATTATCATTAATTTTAATGCCACTTTATTTGCTAAAAATCTTGTGTCATACATGGCACCAAATGGTTTTTTTCCCCCACAATTCATATCTTATGATTATATGCAATCTGTTCTCTGCATGGCTACAAATGTCTAAAATGTTGCTGTGAGATGGGCTGAAAACAGATCAGTGGCAATAGTGACACACTGGAAAATTCACCTGAACACCTGCGTTTCAGGTCAAACAGCAGCTGTTCCAGCTGTTATATTACTTCATACTATGAAAATGCTACAAAAGTGACAACCTTGTACAGTATCTGTATTTCTCTTGTACTTGTTTGATTGTACCTGCTTTCTTATTTAATAATTATCCCTCTTATAATTTACTTTTGAATATTACGCTCCATTTTTAGATTTACTTTTTCTTTACTATTATTACTCATATTATTGACCATATGGTATTCATCTCTCTATGTGCTTCATTTGTGTTTCTGATATGACCTGCTGTAGAAGTTTCTGGAACAGAGTGTTTCAGCTACTGGTAAAATTCCAGTGAAGAAGACCTTGGAAGGTCTTTGCTTCTGGTACAGGGAGATAAGACAGGTTGAGCGGCATAAAGAGACCCAGGAGAGACGTGCAGGTGTGTGTGTCCATGATGGTGCATGAATGGTGAGGAGTGCACATGTGTGGTGGCAAACATCTGGTGAGGACTGTAATGAACCACCTTCTTATGCTAATTGTGCCTTGTTACTGAAAACTCCAAAGAATCGCAAATTGAAAAAAAATCAATTTTAACATCCTATTGAAAAATAATTAAGAGTTGTCCTTAGTCGGAAACCATCAACCTGACATGGTTCAATGTGCCAAAGTCATATCAATCAACTCAGTACTTTGAGGATGGATGGTGACTTCTTCTCTAATTGTTAAAGTTCAACTAATGTGTGTGTGGCAGTAAACATGGACTGAAGTGTTTATCTGTTCAAAGGGCAGACCTATGTGTCAATGAGGTGCCAAATGACAAGATCTCAAACGAGTAGAAGCGTGCCTATATGGTCGACGTAGGCTAGAATTTTTTTTTTTTATAAAACAGCAACATATCACGATGTAGAAATGGATTTCTTAGCAGTTAAACTAAAATCAGTCTGCATTACTTCCATATGATCGTATTATTTCATCCCGACTTCAGAGAGCTCTGCTAGGGATTTGATGCAGAGTGCTCCTGTATAAATCTCAGTAATCCACTGGTTCTTAGCACCTTTTCCCTCATTCATGTCACAGAACCCAGCTGCTAAGGGGAAAAAATAATGTTCTTCCATGCAGTTCAAGCTTGTGTTGACTGAATTCCAAATTTGATCCTTACATTTGCTGTCATATCAGTTATAAAGTTTCATACAAAATTCAAATTGAAAGCATCTATATAAATGGAGAAAAAAACTAGCAAAGTACATGTGTATATACACACACACACACACACACACACACATCATCTGAAACCACTGATCCCATATGGGGTCATGGGGAGCTGGAGCCCAACCTGGCAACACAGGGCGAGGGACTGGGGTCACACCCAGGACAGAATTTCAGTCCATCGCAAGGCACCCCAAGCGGGACTCAAACCCCAGACCCACCAGAGAGCAGGACCTAGTCCAACCCACTGCACCACCACACCCCCCCAGTAGCAAAGTACTACAATAAAAAAATTGTTTTGGTGGTGCAACAGCATATTAATTTTACTATTCAAATTAAACAAGTTAGATACTACTTATGAAAGCCACATTAAACATTGAGAGCATATCTGTAATACTGAAAAAATATTAGAGAATAGAGAAAAACACGGTTTTATTCATAGCAAACAATCCATAGAATACCTTTGGATTTCCAAATGCCACACATTTTACAGACACTAAACATAGAATGCCAGCGTGAGCTAAATTTAGCTTTTATTTCATAAACTACCGTTTTTACCATAAAGTGATTGATGGACATCCAGATGCAAATAATATTTTGTATGTGACTTTGAGACGTCGGTTCACTCTTATGAAAATTTTATGTCCGTATACATCAATAAAGGATGCAGTGACACCTGTTTTGCAGTGTGACTAAATGCTTTTGACGTGCCGAAACTCAGATGACAACCATTTTGATCCTCCAAAATATATTTAGATACTATTATACACTTACAATGATACCTCTGGGTAAATTAAGCAACTGCCATTAAAAGCACTGGATAGCAGTGTTAGTCTTAGTGCCAACAAGCAGGCAGCACGTGTAAATGCTTTATGCTTTATGCCAATTACCACTGCATTCGGGCAATGAACCATAGATGACCGTTAGATGCCACGTTGTGGTAATCACGAAACATGTGACATCATGAAATCTAGAATGGTAGTGAACCGCAGGATTGGAATGGATGTTCATAGTGAATCACTGAACAGAACTGTATTGTGGGAGGAGACCACTGCACAGGACTGCCTAGTAGCGACCCATTAGTGCATTAGAGACTCAAACCAGCTTCTTGGCAGTATTTCCTGGGGTGAGGCTATTATATATAAAAACCACTTTAGTCCATTCCGATTCTATGTACACTGGACATATTTACTTAATGGACTGAATTTAATTCAAATATACTTTTACGTAAGAAACAAGTAAACTTTTACCCACACATTCATAAAACAAAAAAAAATCTTGAATCTATCAGTTCAACCAATTTCTTTATACCAAAAATTATTTTTTTTTCCTGGATTGAAGCCCTACTAGGTACTAACTTTTTCAAATTAATGCACATTAATAGAAGAAAATTAGACCTTTCAAGGGTACACTGTAGGTAAATACTTGCCTTGCAATGCCCTTTACGTGACTACGTGCACAAGGTAACGTACTTTATATGGGAGTAGTAGCTAATTAATTTGTACAGTATGACCGTGACAAAACTTAATTTTCACCACTAAATATTATGTAAATGTCTTAATTTTCCTTACATTATAATAAGAAAAAATTCAATATCCTTAGTACAACCAGAAAAAAAAGTCAACACTGGCCAAAAAATAAAGCCAAATATTTAAGGCAATAAGAGCAGTAACATGAAAACTGCTCAGATGGAGAGCTAAGATAAATTTACAGTAGAGCGCATTTTTTAGCTAAAGTCAAACATCAGCAGCAAAATTCTTTCAGTTCAGACAGTTTCTGAATAATACAGTCCACAGTTCTCTCTATGGAACAACATTGGTTTCTTTAATTTTCAAATTGTACAGTTACAGAAAAAAAAAATTCAGTGTAAAATGTCCCTTTTACCTTATTAATAAGGTCGAAACAGCAAACGAGTTTGAGTAAACAGATTAGCTAATTACACAAAAAATGTAATTACAATCTAAACATAGCAGTCACGCAGAAATGTTTGAGGCACACGCTATTCTGTTTCACATCGAAGTTACATATCTCGCTATATTGTTAACCGGCCTTTGAAGGCATAACTCTCATCGCCTGCGAAAAAAATAACCCCTCGAGATCCAGTTCTCTTTGTACATCACAGCAACGATTCGTTATGCAGGACATGTTACATGGTGCTATGTGAGTTTCGGCTGCAACACCAACCCAGACATTCAAATATCCTCGAGCGGTCCTGATATCTCGCCCTAAACTTTGCGGGGTAAATTCAGTCTCCATAAACTCTGAACTGTGGCCCTCAACCCGTCGTGGACGGGAGACGCCTCGTTCATGCATTTACTTACAGAGCACAAACACAATATGCAATTTTGGCAGTGCAATGATGAAAGATGAGGGCCACCAGGTTCCTTTGCATCGCAGTTGGGTCCCCCGATGGCGGCGCGAAGGCCATGGAGTCTTGGCCACGGAGCCCTGACGGAAAGCTGGAATGTGCTCCCTAACTCTGCGTTCTGGTATTGTTGGAGATGACTTGGAGTTTGCAGCCATGCTGTTCAGACAGCTGTCTCCTGGTCCTCTCTCTGGATCATCTGGTAGTGCTGCCGGTTCTCCAGGTAGGCCGCCAGCTCCTGGTCGTTCGCTTTCTCCGCACGATGTTTTGGTGTATCTCCCTACGTGAGGGAAGACAACGTGTGGGAAAGCGGAGATGGGAAAGGCCTGGACCACGTAGTACGAAGATCTGTGAAGACCCTGCGGAGATCAAGACCGTAGTGCTTCGGCACAATCAGCATCCATCCAACCAGCTCCCTGTATCCAGAACCTAGAGCCAAGCACACTCGTTTCTGCCATAATTGAAAATGCGCATGGAAAATTAACTAAAGCACATAATAAGTACTTTTACACATGGTAATGTAACACCAACAAATTTGTAACAAATAATTCCTTGCATGTCTTTTGACGTTGTACAGATGGTACCCGAGTTACGATGATCCGACTTACGATTTTTCGACTTTGCGATGGTGCGACAGCGATACGCATTCAGTAGAAACCGTACTTTTAATTTTGAATTTTGATTTTTTCCTGGGCAAGCAATATGCAGAGCGATACTCTCTCGTGATGCTGGGCAATGACAGCGATCTGCATCTCCCAGTCTGCCATGCGGTCACTAGTGTATATAACAGACACTCTACAGCGTTCTGTGTTGCCAGCGTTTTTTTGGATACTCCCCGTATCTTCGTTGTGTTTTGTGCATCCATCATGTCTAGAAAACGCCCATCTGTGTCTCCTGCTGCTGGCGAGGAGAAGAGGAGGAAGGCAATTACTCTTGAGGAGGAACTGAAAATAATTACCCAGCATGAAGGCAGCAAACCCGTAATGGCCATTGCACGTATGCTAGGCTATCATGTTCGGTAGGTTGGGTCTATTAAATGCATTTTCGACTTACGATGAGTTTATCGGAACGTAACCCCATCATAAGTTGGGGACCGTCTGTATTTTCAGTCAGTCCTTCAGTATTAATAAATGCTTTTCCAGTGCGTGGTGGTGGAGGTCTGGAGTCCATCCAGGAAGCTTACGGCATGAGTAGGATACAGAGACGTTTTGATAATTTGGCTCAAGGATTTTTATGATATAAAGAAATAAAGTTCTCAAGATCACTGCCGGTGTCTTTCAATCTGCAAACACAGGGACGGTACGAGGTGCTTCGGAGCGTTACTCACAAATGTTTCATCGGCACTCCTTCCGTAGTACCACGGGACAAGGCACTTACCTTGAACTACCCCCTTAAAAATTACCCAGCTCTATATACGGGTGAACAATTTTAATAAGCCTAATTAACGTCACTTTGGAAAAAGTGTCGGCTAAATGAAGAAAAAATGAGTATCGAATCCGCTATTTCAGATGTGATATTAGATTTACCTCAACAGTTGTGATAGGTTAAGACTGTCAGTGTAAAAGGAAGTATACAGCTGGTTTTGTTACAGAACAGGTGTGACCATGTTAATAAACTGAAGGAAAACAGGCAGACAAACACCAGAGGGACCAAAACCGTTGCTGTGTAACTGTGTATCGTAGCACATATTCTGTATATTCGGTAATAATAAGTGAGATGTAAGAAGAAGGGTACACGCTTTTATGAGTCATTCATTGTGCTGGACCCCAGATGAGGGCGGAGTGGATCGGGAACACGGTAATGCTCAGTGGGACACACCACACAAAATCACAGAAATGACCCTCACACTGAACATAGCTGAGGACAGAAGTTCATTGCAACTATGCACGGCACAGGTGTGTGTGTGTGTGTGTGTGTGTGTGTGTGTGTGTGTGTGTGTGAGAGAGTGACAGGCTTTGGAAGGGCCAGGCGTGCAAAGCGGAAGCGCTGTTTTCCTCTTCTCGACATACAGTACTGCAGCACAGCAGCTCCGTAACCATGACAGCAGAGGTAAATTGCGCAATTACACGCCACTTATTTTGTTAAACCTTTGCTTGGTTTAATACGTTTTTGCCCACCGAGCTAAGGAACATTAAACAGGGCAGGGCAAACAACAGACGTGTGGGACTGTGCGGGACGATTGTGCTGCTTGCTGCCCTGTCTGTATTAAAGGTACGCAATTAAGCATAAGTTGGTATATTATGTTGGTCATAATAAAAAAAATCCCAAAATATGTACAAATAAATGGGCTGATGTACAGAACCCATTTGGCTCTTCCTCTCTCCTCCTCCCGGGTTTTAATTGGTTCCCCCAGCCAGACGGACATTATCGAGTGCAGCAATCGAGTAAACGCCAAATCCGTCTAGTCAAATGACCCCCCCACCGCCATTCTCTCCGGCTTTCAGCTCCACCCAACCAAAGAAGGGGCTCTCAAAAAT
This sequence comes from Scleropages formosus, assembly GCF_900964775.1. Lineage (NCBI taxonomy): Eukaryota > Metazoa > Chordata > Actinopteri > Osteoglossiformes > Osteoglossidae > Scleropages > Scleropages formosus. The sequence continues at coordinate 23,183,501 of NC_041816.1, forward strand.
CCCCATGCAGCTCAGCTGTGGGGCACCAGGCGGCTGAGGGTAGCAGGTAGCGCAGCGTCATCGCCCGGCGGACCGACCTGGGTTCAATCCACTCCTCGTGCAGTACCCTTAATTAGGGTACTTACCTTGAATTATTCCAATAAAAACTACCCAGTTGTAGAAAGGAGTAAATCAGTTGATATTACTTAACACTGTATTTTCCCTTACAGAAAGGGAAATTTCCCTATTCCTCTCAATAGATGGGTAAATTTATAAGGCCTTTTTGATTTATGAGCTAAGCAACAAACATAACACAATGTAAACCTGTAAAATTAAGAGAAACTACAGGAAAACTTGCATGTATATGACTGGATGTAAAGTCAGTGGTGCATTTTAATGAGTAACAAGAGGACAGGTAGAGAATTTAGGAACAATAGTTTGGCACCAATTCTGACGCCAATAATGAAGCGCGTTACGCACTAGCCTGGGATTCATTTCATGGAATGATCCAGATGAATTAAAGCCACACAGAGCCTCCGGGGTTTTCCAGTTTGTCATCCACAGAATCTCACACATCGTACGTACTAAAGGCACGAAGGTGGCCCTTTGCGTAAGTGTGCAGAGTACGCAGACGCGTTTTCGAATGTGCTCGACTTAAGGACTTAAAAAGTCATTCTGATCACTTGAAAGTCTTCCCTAAAATCATTTCCATAAACAGGCGGCCTTCTCTTACACGAGGTTCGTGTGGGAGTTCCGGATCGTGGGGGTCTCCGCACGTGCGTGCGCGATTCAGCATAACGCCACTGAGCATTATGGTAATTATTGTCTTCCGCAGCTGCCTCTCGTGCAGAAAAGAGTGACTGAGAAAGAGAGATAGCGGCAAAGCCCCGCGATATTCCAAGGTCTGCAAGTTATAAATCATACTTAAATAAATCCAAGCTCCTGCAGGATTACAGTTTTCACTGATTGCGAACATTCATCACCGTCGGACTTGCGCGGGCGCGCCGCTCGTGGGGGATTTGCAGAGAGACGGCGCGGGAAGTGACACGGAAGGAGAACGCAGATGAGTCGCTGGAAACAGGAAAGAGGAGAGAAGAAAGGAGCCGGTGTGGAGGCAATATGGATCAGAACCATTCTGCTGAGCCGGGAGAGCTCTCCTCTGGACACCTTACCGAACCGAACCTGGCCACGCCCACTACGCATCCCCCCAACTGACAGCCACACCCGGAATAGACTTTTTAACCAGGAAATGAGCGACAGGTGCAGCCAGTTGGAGAAAAAATTAGACTTTTCAAAGTCAAAGACCAGCCAGAGCTTGGAAGAGAAGCCTTTTGGTATTTGGGGCTGGGCGGTGTAGACTTGGCCATTTCTAGAAGGAGGTTTGTGCATTTGATGTTTGAGGATTATAGACTGGTGTAAGGAAATGCTGAGCTGCGCAGGACTCCATGTTGCTACGGTAGGCGGGGTACACCCTGGACGAGACGCCAGTACGTGGCAGGGCACGTGTTTTTGCGCCTTCAGTTACGACACACGAGGATCACAAGTGAAACGACACACAAATCCAGCCACTTTTGATCCCCGCCTGGTCGCCGCCTGAAGCCGATATGCTCTTGCGAGCCACACGCACCTCCCTGCAATCCAACACACCCTCATCATGCATTGCTAGTACTGTATGTTCTCTGTACAGAGAAAACAGTTATTTGATCATGTGTTGCAGCACTTAAAAAAAATCTGGGTGGGCGGCACAGTGAGTAGCGCTGCTGTCTCACAGTACCTGGGTGGTGCGAGAGGACGTGGGTTCGGTACCCTCTCAGTCTGTGTGGAGTTTGCATGTTCGCCATGTGTCTGTGTGGGTTTCCTTTGGGTGCTGTGGTTTCCTCCCACAGTCCAAAGAGGTCCTGCTCAGGTAGACTGGTGACTTTAAGTTACCCACAATGTGTGAGTGACAGAAAGAGTGTGTTTCACTCATGTATGGATGAGTGATCCATTGTAAGTAGTGAATCTAGCAGTGTAAGTCTTTGGGTGCTCTGGTTTCCTCCCACAGTCCAAAGACATGCTGTTCAGGTTCACCCATAGTGTGTGAGTCACAGAGAGAGAGTGTGTATGTTCCACTGGTGTATGGATGAGTTACCCATTGTAAGCAGTGTATCTAGTAGTGTAAATCACCTTGGTGAATAAGGTGTGTGGTCTGATAACACTACATAGAGTTCATTGGAAGTGGCTTTGGAGAAAAGCTGCTAAATAAATATATGTAAAAAAAAAAAAAAAAAAGCAAAATCAGTGCTAAACAGTCTCTTCCTCCAGGAGTCCTACCCATCATGTGCTGGATTGCAGGGACTGGTATGGCTCCTCTCTATGGGGTGGGGCATCGAGACACAAAACTCCACCCAGCGCTTCCCTCTGCAGGAAGCTGCCTATTTACCCCCTGCACTGTTCCACATGGGCCACCCAGTCCCTGTGTTCACACACATAGGGGTGTCTCTGATCTCTTCTTACATGGTAGCTCAGTCCTTCCTGTGTGTTTGGCTGGGGTCCAGCTGTCAGATGTTACACACACTAATCAAGGAGAGCAGAAAGTACTTTCCAGATGTTGGTGGCATCTGAGAGACGGGGGCTGATCACATCCAGCTCCCACTTTGAGGCGACCTTTTACCGGCACAGCCTTGCCAACGCGTGCGCCGAGGGCCTACAAGACGATCTGTGGGTACGTTAAAAGCAACAGCAGCCAGGAGCTGGATGCATTCGGTGCCCGCAAGAGCCGTTGGATGTTTAACACGTGTCTACAGAGTGGAGTAGAAAAAGGGGCCCGGAATACAGGCCTAGAAAGGCCTCACCTGCAGGTCGGTCTTCATGAGCGACGCTCCGCCCTCCACCAGGTAGTGACAGATGGTCCTCTGGCACCGCGAGGCTGCTCTGTGCAGGGCGGTTTCCCCGCTGCAATCCACAGAGATCTCCGTCACCCCCATCGTCGCGGAGCCACCCGTCCCAGCAGCAGATGGCGCTTCACGAGCCATGCGCTAAACCCCCCTCCCCGAGTGCACCAAACGCGTTCCGTTCGCCATGACGCCGACCAGGCTAAGCGGTACTAAAGCATCACCGGAGACATGCGCCATTAGGCGCTTCAAGTTTAAGCAAAATGCAAATTTGATAAAAGAAAATGAGATGGTGATGAAATAGGATAGATACATACTTCTCTTTTTCTTCTACATCCAGGAAATCGGTGGGCACTGATCATGAAGGGAACAAAAAAACACAATAAATTACTTAGAAGGTCATCGGTTTCCCTATATGAAGAACAAAATGAGAAGAATGCAAAGGAGAGGCACGAGCTCCTCTCTTTCTCATACACACACACACCTACATTTCCGAACATCACCGCTCATTTTTGGGAACACGTTTAAGAACCGCGTCTCTGGAGATTCATTAAATGCCTTGCAGAAGTGGAGCGGTTTTTTTTTTTTGGAGTGGCGTTCCGGCCAACGTGCGTGAGCCGTGCGGTCTGTTCACACGCTACAAGCGATGCGCCGAGCCGCCGCTGAACAAAACAACAGGATGTTTTCCTGCCCGAGCGCCAGGGAGGTTCGTGTACCATTAAGGACCCGAGCGAGTGAGAGGTAGAGGCGTGTGGTCTCGCCGTCTTGTGGATGTTACCACAGAGTGCTGTACGTGAACGCACACGCAGTCTGAAGCCGCTTGTCCCGAGTGCGGTCGCGGCGAACCGGAGCCTAACGCAGAGCGCAGGGCTGGAGGGGGAGAGGACGCACCCAGGACGGGACTCGAACCCCAGACCCGCCAGAGAGCGGAACCCAGCCAAGCCCACCGTGCCCCCCATGAACATACGGAGCGGTACAAAAAACGTCAGATGTCAAGCTGAACCAAGCTACATTAATATGCCTTTACGTTTCACTTCATGGGAACTGAAGTTTTATATTTTCATCGCAAACACAACTTTCTGGTAAATTGGGTCCAAGTGTTGATTTTTTTTTTTTTTTTTTGTCTCAAGTAGAAACAGCTACTTGGATAATGTGTCAAAATCTTAAAAATGAAATAAAAATCATAAATGCACCTTGAAATAAATGGCAGCATTATTCTGTCAATATTCCTCTATTTCTGCACGGTTATGGAATGATTTATCCAATGTTTGTGCTCCACTGTAAACATCCTTCAATTTTCAGTTTTACTTTAAAAGGTCCTGGAGATATGAAGGCAGAACTATATCAACCCACAGTGCCTTTCCCTATAATGTCACACCATGGACCCTTTCGCGACTGTGATTAATATTAAAACGATTTCTCACTGAAGAGATGAACACCAGTGATGTAAAAATTAAATGAATGTAATTAGTGTTGCTCTGTAATTAACATGTGTAATTATGCCCCACTAGTGTCCCCTAGGGTGCGATGGTGCAGTGGGTTTGGCCAGGGCCTGCTCTCTGGTGGGCCTGGGGTTCGAGTCCTGCTTGGGGTGTCTTGTGATAGATGGGTGTCCTGTCCTGGGTGTATCCCCTCCAACCTTGTGCCCAGTATGGCTGGGTTAGGGTCTGGTTTGCTGCAAACCCTGCTTGGGACAAGCAGTTTCAGACTGTGTGTGTAGTTTCCCCTATTTAACCTCCTTACAATACTTAAAAAGGGGGGAAAAAAAAAAAAGTTTTTTTCTACGTTCATTTGCCTTTAACATATGATCTATTTTGTTTTAGAGAAGTTAAACACAAAACACAGCTGGTAGTGTAATGGGTAGCGTTATTGTCTTTGGATCCCAAGGTTGCAGGTTCGATCTCTGGCTGTAATACCCTTTAGTAAAGTACTTACCCTAAATTGCTTTGTAAAAACTACCCAGTTATATAAATGGTGAATAACTGTAATCTTAACATTTTAAGGCCCTTTGGAGAAAAGCGTCAGCTAAATGAATAAAACGTAAGTATTTAAAATACTGTTATTTTTCTGTACTTTTATACAAATGGCAAGACAAACAGATCTGTCCCGAGTTCACTCAAATTCTAAGGTTCTTCGCGACCCGCCGTGAAGGTTTGTCGTACCGTTGTCAATGAGGTACTTCACGATCTCCTTGCTGCCCACGTCCACGGCGTGATGCAATAAAGTTTGCCCGCAGGAGTCCTGCACTTCCAGGTCTTCCCCCTGCTCATGAAGCTCCCTAAGCTGGGGAAGGCAACACCCACCATTACCGAAACCATCATCTGCACAGGAAACTCTTAACTTTACACAAGTGATGGACAAATAAAGGAAATGAACTCATATTAACTGTTAAAATGAGGTATCACCATCCAGACAAGGGGTGTCAAACTGGTTTTATGGCGCAGGCTGCGGACCGGTGTTGCACATCATATTAGTATAAGGAAGATAAGGACTAGCAGAGTGGGAAAGCACTACACACAGCTATTGGAAGTTAATAAAACAATATCCTCCAAAAATGCTGCAGCACAGAAAAACTGATGTAATATTGTTCCTTTGTTAGTCCAAACGTTAATCCAAACCTCGAGAAAGTGATTTCAGGGAAGTGGAGGAACTGTTCCCCTCCAAAGAAATGGCAGCTATATAATTTAATAACTTTCAAAGCTGTATTTCACAGAGGTGGGTTGTACCCCCTGTCAAAGCTGGTCCCCCTTCAAAGAAACCACCGTTATATAATTAAATAATTTGCTAATAACAATTTATTACGGAATTCCCCGCTCGTGCTGGGCCGCACAAAAACCCAGATTCGGCCCTCGGGCTGAACATTTGACGCCCCTCGTCTAGGCTGTGACGCTGAAAGAGGACCGTGCAATTTTCAAGTCGTCTAAATTTATAGAGTCGTGACAAAAAAATCGTGAACCCTTTGGAATCACCCGCATTTTGATCCGATGAGGAAAGTGTTTGGTTCAGGTTATTGATAATAAAAGAGATTCCACTAAATACCAGGGTTCACATACATTCCAGCATCATTATTTTAAATCATTAGTTCAATAAAGATATGGAAATGTAGAGCGTGTGTGTGTGCTTTACAAAAAAAAAAAAAAAAAAGACTGCCTATATTTACTTTGACGTAGGTGAAGATGAGATCACATTTAAGGAGCCCTCCTGCACAAATCCACACAGCTCTAAATGGTTCGCAAACCTTTCCTCACAACTGTACAAGCCAGGAGAAGTAGTCCACCAAAATTTGAACTTCACAAACAAACTTTATCCTTACTTACCCTCTGATGGTCTTTACTCTTCACACATTCAGTGAGGATTTCTGCTGGTACTGGAGAAAAGTCAAAGGTAGAAACTGGATTACAGAGGGAGCTGCGTCATGTTACTCAGCACCAAGTGCACATACTTCTGCTACATGACATTTGCTCAACGTTAATCGCAACTGCTCATCTAAGAGACTTGCTCATATATTGGAATAAAATTGATACTGACCCTCCCAAAAAAAGTATATATGTGATACAAGCTCAAATACAACTAAAAAACATTCCAAGAAGTAAACAAATTCACAAATGTACTTTGTCAACATGAAAAAAGCTCATTAAAACTTGTTGGATGTTAAAGGAGGATGGATCACATTGGAGGCTAATTTGATCTCCCAAACACACTCCTAATGCAGCAAATCCTCGCTCAGGGTGACAACACGTCCTGCGAGAGCGCAGACTCATTAACTAATCCTCCGCCGCGCACTCCTGCCACCGAGAACCCTCAACCGCTTAATGTCACGCGAAGCCTTCCTCGCTCACTTCTAGGCATCTTCTGCTGCGAACACTTACACATTTCGATCTGAAAACCCTCGCATGTGCTAAAGCTCTCGGTTTAAATTAGGACAACTGGTCGAGAAAGTGCTCGTGCGGAGCCAAGATCGGTCTCGGAGAACGTTTCCTTGCTCGGCTCGCAGCGAGAGGCTGCCAAGCAGTGGCCCGGAATGCTAATGTGGCCCGGGCGAATGTTAATGGCAGCGCTGCAGCTCTTGGGCCTAAATACCATCAGATACACCTCTCAAATGTCAGGAGGAAAGATGATCTGGAAAATCTTTTCTTGACAGATGCAAATTTCAGGTGGGCTCATTGTAATAAGTTAAGGAAAAGGCAGCCTGTCTATAACCTTTATAAACCACTTGATATTTAGGGGTCGTTTCGAGAGAGTGAACTTCTCTCCCGTGGAACTGGGTCTTCGCAGAGGAGCCTGATGAGATGGTCCTTGATGCAGTTCCAAAAGCACCAAGCATCCCAGCCGTGATCAGAGAGACGCTTCGTATTTATGATCAACATTGGCTATTCCCTTCTCCCACTGTGAGACTCGGTGCAAGTTTACCTTTAGCTGCGGTACACGAGGTCGGTCCTTCAAGCCTGTGTAGAAAAAAGAGAAAAGACAGAAAGAAGATATTTAGCAGTGGAATCTGTAAAGCTTTTTTCATCGCAAGGACATTTCATGACGGAAAATACATCCTCAAGGGTACTGCGTTGGGACGACTGAAGCACGGTAACCAGTCGCACGAAAGTGCTCGGTCGCAAACATTAGAGAAAAATTAGAGCTAAATGTCAAAAATGTGGGAGGCCCAGCCTTGGAGAGCCCGTGCCTCAAGTGGTTTCCAGGGACCCGTTAAATAGGAGGACATGGACAAGCCTTGTGGGAAGTACTCACATAGAGGCAGGGAAAGGAAAAAAAAAAGAAATGAAAAAATCAAAAACAGAGTGGATTCCGATCTCACCTAAAGCGAACCCTGGTAGATGTTCTCGTAGTCCTGAATGTAGAAAGACACACCATTCAGGCATAGTTTAGTTCTCTTAGTCCTACACCTCCCTAAAGAACGCACACCTACAGATGCCACTTTGAGATACAGAACTCAACGTGAGTCTAGCAGAAAGGAAAACCTCACCTAAATTCACTTTCTCTTTGACATGTGTGCACACCTCCCATCCCTCATCATACCACCAGCTACAATGGCCTTCGTGCTGTCAGGGTTCAGAGGGCCAGTTTCCACCAGCACTGCTACGTGAGCTGAGACAAAGGCCAGGGGAAGATGTTGGAAAAGGCCCTGTGGGAACTGCATGCTCCAATGGACCTGGCTCCAGCAGAATTCATCATCTGGCCCGCTGGCTGGATGACCTCCTGTTCACTCCCTATGCACCCCCAGCCCTATGCAACTTGTTAGTACATCAGTCTGCTTGAACCAGAGACCCTGGATTATAGTCCAACACCCCAGCTGGTAAACACTTCCATATTTCACAGCCCCAATACACACCAGTTTGCACTGGGCCGTCAGTAACCTCCATGCAATGGCCCCAAATAAAGAAACAGAGCAGCAAACTTTTGGGACCTGGAACTTTTTTTATATTCAGCATTTTTTTTCTTCCATGGAAAAAATAAATAAATAAATGCTCTTTTTTTGCTTCTTAAGTTTTGCGACGGAGAGAATGTAAAAAACTATGTAAATCTAGTAAACATGTTGGCTTTCCTGTAATTATTAGTGGGGGTATATCCACATCTTGCCTTTACTGGTAGTGCTCAACGGGAGGGCTGGTTATCACACACACAGCCCATTTCAGAGAACAAGTGTTTCTCAGTAATAAACCTTCGCTTTGTCAATTAAGGGAGTTGGATTACTTAAACTGCCCTGTGACATTATTCAGCGAATGTTGTTGCAGGTGAGCCAGTGCCCCAGAATAAAGTTATAACTAGAGTTTAAAGCCTTCTAAGTCATTGAGAAAAAAAAATTCTAAATAAAGACCATGTGAAGAGTGGTGCTTTTGGGTAAAGATGACTGTGGCAGAAAAATAAGGATGACTTCGGAGCTGACAGTGAGTAATGGGACTTTGTAGACAGATGGGATTCTTCAGAAACCCACAGTGGCCAGGACAAAGAGCCCACCTCCCAAGCCTGCTGCGAGTCTATGGAGGCACCAACCTGGACCCGAGGCCCTAAAGATCCGCTTGACCTCTGACTCAGTAGAATTTACAAAGGCAACCTGAGGTACCTCATGGCTCAGTCCTAGAAACCCCATTAAAGCTTCCTGGAGGTTAAAAACTCATTAAAATTTCCTGTGTTGGCGTTCCAACCTACCCACACCTATCAGCAAATCTTTACCCTAAAGGCAATTGGCTAAATAGTAAGAACACAGATGAACCTTCCCCAAGAGAATAAATCTACCATATCACAATGTTACAGTAGAGTACTGCCAAGCTCTCTTAAAGAACAAGAAACAAAGTGCTTCAGAAGAGACATTTCTTTTTAAGGTAAATTTACACTTAATCCCGTTATTGGGTCTCGTATTACATGACTTTTTAGGAATCTAGTCTGAGATTATTAATATCACTTATTGCTAAAAAAAAAATCATTTAAAAAAGTCCGCTTAGTCTTAATCGGTCAGGACTGTCATTTAAGTGGTCTGCCACATCCGAACCGGGTCCATGAAATTCGGTCCAGCGCGATAAACCTCATTGGAAAACTGTGCCAAGTGACCGTGTGATTCAAAAATGCTTCTGAGAGACAATGGAATTTAAAAAAGGATTTTTCAAAAAATAATTTTGTGGGAACAAACTGTGAAAAAGTAAAACTGGAAAATTTGAATGCGGTTATATTCTTTTTTTCTTTATTGTGGCCGGTAGTTTGGTGGAGGAGACCACATTGGTAGGATTTAGGCACAGGAGAGCAGGTTTTCCAAAAAACACAAATTTTAAACTAAAAATGAGCAACAAAACACGGTCTCCAAGCAGTTCTCTCTCTTCAGTCTTCGGACCAGCTGCCTTTAATGTCCTGGTTGAAGTGGCAACAGCTGGTCTTAGCCTGTGAGGCATGGCATGTCGGGTTGGGTCGAGATACCAGGCATCGTTTCGGGTGGTTTTGAGGTGAACTTGAAACAGGCTTCAGATGCATTAGAATTTTTACTACCTAAGAAATAATGAAATAATTCATTTTATTTTCTGGTTTTTCAATACTTGGGTGGTTTTCAGGAACGAATCACGGGATAAGTCAGAAACTGGGTTCAACGCAATGTACGTAAATATAAAACACACAACTATTTTCAAACGTTCGTCTGTGATATAAACGGTGTAACAAGAGTTTAAAAATGGTCAAGACGAAACGTGATCTTGAGGAAATAAAGTCAGACCAAACCAATGAATCGCCAGTTGGGTCTAATAATGAGGGTAAGATTTTTTACTTCCAGAGAATTTAGGTTATATTTCATAATTAGATGCTGCTCAAAGCTGTGAGAAACACTAAAGTTTCAGAATGCATCTGTTCTGGCCAATTATGAGGCACAAAGAGATTTCAAAGTCTCCTTGGAGCATTCAACTCCAAGCAAAGCTGTGCTCAGCAGAAACGTGGCTGAATCACACAAACCAGCTTCTCCAACAGACTTTTTTTTTTGCCCACTTTACATGGAAAATGGAAACCAAAACGGCGACTGAGCAGTGTTTGAAGAATCAGTTAAAAAGCGGAAGAGGAATAAATCTAGGAAGCCAAAGCCACATGGCCCCACCATACGGAGGTATCCCTCAGATCCGTTTGCAAGCCACACCGCGACTCATAAGGATCAGCAGCAGCTGCTCAGCTGGTTGCAGTTTAGCACCTCCAACACCATTAGCAAAAAGAGCCTTCATGTTCTCCTGGGCACCCCTACGGAGAGAGCATGGAAGCCTCTTCTAAAACAGTCCTTAATTAGTAAGCCATCAGAACCACCCAGGGGTCAGTCGGGTCACCGCCCCATTTCAGGCTCCAAAACCCCACTTCTACACTTGCCACAGTAACATTAACTCATCAAGCTCCAGAGCCACATCACAGTAAAGTTCATTCAGTACATATCTTAGAAAGGCTGCGGAGACTTCTGGGTAGCAGATACCTGAACATCGCAGCAGAAGTGCAGGAAATAAAAAGGTGTTGTTTTCACTAGCGGTGGAGCCATGAACTCCGTTAACATGTAACAATGAATAACTTGCTGTTCCTCCTTCTATTAAGATAATGAAGCGTCCACAAAAGGCTGCACAGTCAATTGTGCTGTTACACATTTTAATGATGTGATCTGGATATAATGCAACAAAAAAACAGGGGAGGATTATTTACATAATTCACATGCCTGCAATTTGGTAATTATGTGGTCCCATCCCAAAAACTGCAGATGAAGATGCACGCCTGATGTGCAGGATGCCCAGTCCCGTTTGCTTTTGTAAGTGGATGTTCGACATGCTACGCATTTTTTGTATGTTGTGTTCATACTGCATCATAATTAAATATAGTAAGCCAAAGTGCTAAAAGTGTAAAGAAGCATTCTGGTAGTCCAAGGTGAGACATAAAAGAAAGACTATAATACTGAAGTTGAATGCTACATGCTGAAAAAATAAAGCTGTATTGCAAAAATAAGCTTTCATATTCTTTAATCATCTACATGTGCTATATCGTTTATTTTCAACAGATTATGGTAGGTTCTGACCTATTTTCCAATTAAATTTACAATGTGCTGAGTTTTTGTAGGTGATGTTTATGCTCTCTCCCAAATCCATTTTCCCATTTAATGTGTTATTGTTATGTAAAATGGCATAACACCATGTTTCATATTTAACAGACTAACAAATGTATAACTGACGGTGCTGAAAAATCTGACTGATAAACAACGTAATATATAATATAACGAATTAGTGTCATAAACATTCCGTAGCTGTTCCTGTCACTGCTCTTAATTTACTCCCTTATTGTATTCTGCAAATTATTGTGTATAACGCTGAAGTGTGGTTGGGTATGTATGCAGTACTTAACAAAACATGTGTAGCACTTGACAATGCACAATTCTTGGACTTTGAACCTCAGCCCACGTGACTTTGCAGATGCTCCTCGACTTACAGTGGTTTGACTTACAATTTTTCGACGTTACGTTGGTGAGCTGGCGATAGACATTCAGTAGAAACCGTACTCCGAATTTTGAATTTTGATATTTTCCCGGGCAAACAACATGCGGTGCGATACTCTCTCACAGCTGGGCAGTGGTAGTAAGCCCGTAATGGCCATCGTACGTCTGCTAGTCTATGATGTTCGATACGTTAGGTGTTTTAAATGCATTTTCGACTTACTATATTTTCGATTTACGATGGGTTTCGTGGAATGTAACCCAATCCTAAGTCGGGGACCACCTGTATATAATTTTACCGTGTTGCTCTGCTAAGTGAAGGCATGTCTGTATTTTGCTGTAACATAATAAAAAAAACAGGACCAGTTCAGACTCAATCTATAAGAAGCTCAAACAGAAACATTCACTTCTACTCTCATGTTTCCCATCTTTGATTTGGGGAGTTCCTCACTTTGACTCGTCTCCACATTGGATACCCTGGTCATTCTGACTCTGTCCTAATCTCCCCCCGTCGTCCACAGCCTCTTCAGATTGCCAGTTTCTAGCAATCTTCATTCCTCTATAACCAGGTCTGGTGATGTGCACCTTGGTCCGGGTCTCCGCGTTTCTCAAGCACACTCTCTGGGCATTTAATCTCAAGCTCAAGCAGCAGAGGGATGTTTGAGGCTCAGCTAACTGTGCCTCCCTCCTGCAGAGAAAATACTAGGCATCTAGGGAGTGGGGGTGTTATTAAGTGGACATAAACATGGGCAGAGAAAGACAGCCCCAAAATGGGATAGGCCAAGACTTGCATACATTAGCCTATATTCCTATTACAACTTCAAAGAAAACAGCTAAAGAAGTTCGTGTAGTTAAAAACCCTATTTTAGTGCAACAAAAAAATCCTAAAAGACAATGTAGTGGCTGCTCCAGAAGTCAGCAGCAGCACACAAAATTATGCCCAACAAATGAAAGTGGTCCATCAGCGATCTACCGCTAACATATGCTTGTCAAATGAGGTTTGAGAGGTTTGACCTTTGACAAATTGATTCCTCAAACCTTTCATGGGTTCCCTTCCTCATTTTAGCCTTATTGCTGCAGAACAAAGGTATATTTGGTTTGAGCAAATTTCTCACGGCGTCACTGGCTGTGCAGCTTGTATTAAAGGAGCTTTCTCTCAAGAAGACTGTTCCGACAGGAGGTGATTAAGCAGCAAAATCTTATTACAGCGACAACCTTCTCCACTGCACACTTCCTCTGTTTGACAGGCAGAAAAAACACTAAATCCTAAATTAATTACAACATATGCACCAGTTCATAATTGGGAGTCAGGGAACAATAACTTGCCAACTGGTGGTAAGAAAAAGGATTGATGTATTTGAGAAATGAGCCTAAATGAACAGTTCCTTCAGCTGCTTCTCCCTGTACGCTTACCTATATCAGACACGGCAGCCATCTGGCATCATTGCTTGTACCGAAACGCTGAAAGCTACTGAAGGTGAAAGCAAGTTGGAGACTTGCTATGGAATCAGTCTTCTATGACAGAGAATGGAGAAAAACTCTTTGAGTCACCTTGACGGAACTGATCCGTTTAGTGACGGCACACGCAGCTAGACAGACTATGGTTGTGTATGGAGCGAACTCTACAACATGCTACATTTCAGCGCATCATGTTCTGTGCTCTTTGTCTGTGTCCATCCCTTGTTGTTGGCCCACACCACACTACTGGCTTTGTTGAGAGACTTGGAACGGAGGTCCATGGAGGTGAGCTCGGTGATCCATGAGATGGCTTGAAGGTCCCAACTCGCTGCTTGATGACACCACATTAGCAGACACTCCTCTAAAGAATTAACTTCCATTTCTGTCCTTGACTTTCTTGGTGATGCAAGGACACTTATGTCACTTTGGTAAGAACTGTAAAAACCAGAATGGAGGGGTTGTTGGCTCTCTCAATGTTTCTTCCAGTGAAATCGACCCTGGCCGATATGATATGATCCTTCTGCGGACATGCACTGGTTAGCGGTTCCAAGGCTTGTAGGTGGCCTTGCTGGGAAATGGAGACATGCACTCCAAGTATTGACAAGGGCCTACGAAGAAGTTCTGAGTCAGAGAAGCGCCGAGACAAGTGGAGCCGCTGTTAGATGGAAATGTTCCCATTTGTGGGCCACGTTCTGGTCCCTCAGCGGAGATCCCATCAGGCCTCATTTCCTGATGATTCTTGGAAACAGAGAGACGGGATGAAGAACGTGACTTGGAGAAAGACATCTTGTGGTGTGCAAGCAAAAAAACCACAGAAGAAAAGCACATTCAGTGGAACACTGGTGAAAAATAAGTGCAGAAGTCGATATGTCAAATTATGTGGGGAATTTAAAAAAATACTTCTGAAATGTTTAAAAAATAAAAAAACAACGATGTACCCAAATACATTGCGACCGCAGAGTAACTTCCTACTGCATGTAAAGAAGAGAATGTATGGATGCTGCCGCTGCTCCATACAGCGCCGTGTTCCTTGCTTAACCATACAAAAATAGTATATCATTTTAATAAAGGATGTTATGCATAACTGTGGGGGGTGCGGTGGCGCAGTAGGTTGGACCACAGTCCTGCTCTCCGGTGGGTCTGGGGTTCGAGTCCCGCTGGGGGTGCCTTGCGATGGACTGGCGTCCCGTCCTGGGTGTGTCCCCTCCCCCTCCGGCCTTACACCCTGTGTTGCCGGGTTGGGCTCCGGTTCCCCGCGACCCCATATGGGACAAGCGGTTCTGAAAATGTGTGTGTGTGTGTGTGTGTGTGTGTGTATTATGCATAACTGTGAATTAGTTACACAGCCGTACACATACTGTGTTTCAAGCTACTGGGAAATTTAATGGAGTGCAGCCCTTGGGAACTGCCCAGCATCCATTAACCGAAGCCACCGAGGTCGTTTTCGCTGATGTTTGAGAGCGGGCCAAGTTTATTTTTGCCTGGTGCCACGACAAGCCGAGATCAGCTTCGCTCTGCCCTCGCAGCTGGCTACGACTTTGCCTCCGACTACAACCCCTGTGCGTGCGAGCTACTGATAGCAAAGACACTTCAGGGCACAATGACATAGAGAGGATCCAAACACTGACAGGATCCAACTGGCGAGCCGAGCCAGCAGCGTCGCTCCAGCAAGCAGCAGCACTTCCTCAAGCTCCATCCAACCCGTGGGGAACAGCTGCTGTGAAGAGCGTTAAGGTGATACTCCCAAGGAAACTGGAACGCTATGTGTCGGAGCTCCGATGTGAGCAAACATGACAACGGCAGTCTTTAGAGTGACGTGTCTACTTGTGCTGCAAGATCGGTGCATTTTCGGGACTATATAAATGGTAGTAATAGAGTCACTTGGCTGTAATGAGGAGTGGACACTGGGGTGGAATAGTGCTGTAAGTGTAAAGTGGACACTGGGGGGGAGGAGGGGTGTAATGAGGAGTGGACACGGGGGGAAGGAGGGCTGTAAGTGTAAAGTGGACACTTGGGGGGGTGGGAAGTGTAAAGTGGACACTGGGAGGGGGAGGAGGGGTGTAATGAGGAGTGGACACTTGGGTGGAATGAGGGCTGTAAATGTAAAGTGGACATTGGAAAAGGGGTCAGTGAATACGGAGGGGACACTTGACAGAGGGAGAGACACTTAAGGGATGGGGCTGTAAGTGTGGAGAGCACCCCAAGGGTTGGGGGGCTTTTCTCTCCCCTGGTGGTGGGTTTGAAACCTGCAGTGGTTGTGTTAGTGCGATGAACACCCATAATTTTTGCACCCCTCCTCTGAAGCCACATGAAATAAAGAAAAAAAAAACAAAGAGGTGAACAAAAGCGCAACATGCAGAATAATCACGGGCAGAATCCATGTAAATATACATGGAAATTGTGGGTTTTTTTTTTTTTTTTTTTTTTTTACAGAAACAGGTTTTTCACTGTGTTTACTGAGGCTGGAAATAGGACATTGATGCGCAACAGTGACCTCTGACCCCAGGCATTACAGTTTGGGAGGTGATCTGAACCCTGATCTGCTCCCATCCAGCTGCTGTAGAGTCTCAATATACATACTGAGCACACACAACATATACAATAAATACAGCACCGGAGCGACTGGCTTTCCCTCAGTCCGGGGTGACTGACCACAACAAATCTGAAAAAAACTATTTTTCCCTATCAAACATTCTGCCGTTGTGTTGGTTTTAATATCAAGGAGAAGCCCAGTAAGTTCATATTTCACAGAAGATTCAATTTCTGGGGGAAGTCTGTAGCTGACATACAGCAGTCCATGTACAGAATACTGCCAATTTTCTCTCCTCGTGGACCATCTTGAGAAGTGCTATAAAACCAAAGCGATTCCTCCTGTAAACAACGGAATACAAGCTGCACGGTACCGTCCGCCAATATTTTGCATTTAATGGCACTTTGACCTACGCTGTCAAAGCTCGTATGCAGCGGCCCCTCCCAGATGAAATCTATAAATCCGTGCGGTCACGACTTTGCAGACGCGGGATTACTACGGCAGAGCTCGTGATTTAAACGACGGCCTGCGGGGACGCTTCTCTCAGGATTCGCTCGGCGTGCCGGAACAGACTCGCTTTGCCCGCGATCTCTTAAGCTCACGTACGGTGTAAATATTGGTGCTCTGTAACTTTAAGATCATGCCCGGATAAACCTTCACGCAGCTACTCTAGTGTAAATGTTAATTGACTTAAGTCACAAATTACCAACTCTGTTCTTCCTTGTTGTCGAGCGCTGCCTCGCTACACGAGACCTGAGGAGGGCAGCCAGTGGTGACAGACGAATCCCATGCTGACTGAGGATGATGACCAACTACCAGCTGGGGATTCAAGATACCATATAGCAACAATATCATTACTACTTGTTAACTGGCTTAGAATTGTTACTAAACCTAGGCTCCTGGGTGGTGCAAGAAAAAAAAACCTTTGGGGGTCCAAGAGCCAGTGGTTGCCAGAGGTTTTTTTCTCCCTCAACTTTCAACTGGGAGTTTTTGTTCCTTTCCTCCATGGCCAGTAGGCATACTTATAGCTCTATAAAAGTAGTGGATTATAGTAGTCATTAATCAACTGTCTTCTTTCTTAAATGATCCATTTGTTTGTTTTGCCTTACGCCTGTGTTAAAGCGCTCTGTAAAAATAAATTGAATTGAATTAATATGTATCTGGGGGGTGCGGTGGCGCAGTGGGTTGGACCGCAGTCCTGCTCTCCGGTGGGTCTGGGGTTCGAGTCCCGCTTGGGGTGCCTTGCGACGGACTGGCGTCCCGTCCTGGGTGTATCCCCTCCCCCTCCGGCCTTACGCCCTGTGTTACCGGGTAGGCTCCGGTTCCCCGTGACCCCGTATGGGACAAGCGGTTCTGAAAGTGTGTGTGTGTGTAATATGTATCTCAAAAAAAAAAAAAAAAAAATTAGTTGGAAGGTGATCAGGAATCGTCGGTATTCTGATAAAGTTTTATGCGGCCTCTCGTGTGATGAACGTTGGTTCATACGGTGGAAAGAAACTAACTGTATTTAGGAATCGCGTCTGCAACTAAGTCTCTCTTTCTCCTAATGTAATGAACACATTGTATTTTCTATGAGACGTACGTCGTTTTGGAGAAAAGCGTCTGCTAAACGAAGACGTGTAAATGTAATGTAAATGTAAAGCCTGTTTACCGCGTTAAAATTAACATTCCGGTTCCCTCGCTTTAACCACCCCGGTTCTTCACTGCCGAACAGCCCGGTTTCCCGCAACGATCGGGATCACACGGCGGAGGCAGAACACGCAACCGATGCTTCTTAACGCGCGCTTGGGATCCGAACAAGGTTTGCGATAACCTGTGCGACGAGTCTGACGTATAGGGAAGGAGAGTGGAAGAAACGGCCCGTAATAACAATAAATAACGAGAGCGTTAACCAGATCAAGGCAATTCCCCCGCGGAACATAAAGAGGGATTTACAGGGGTCACGGCTCTACAGAACCCTGAAGAAAAGGGCTCGGAGATAATCCGATTTAAAACCGGCCATTAACAGGGATAACTTTTGATACCGTATGACCGATGAGGATCGATTCAGCTTTAAAGCTGTCTCTTGAAGAGCGGTGCAGGGACCCATGACACCCCACTCCGTTGACTGTGACCGACCGGTGCTCAGGGGACAAACACAATGCTGTATTTGGGATACCTTCGCTACACCGAGATACTGGATCAGTCACCTGGTGCAAAGCCGGGGGTGGGGGGTCGAGGGGAAAGGGGTCCCCCGTTGAGAGCAGAAAGATTTAATACACAGAGCCACTTAAAGATGACCCTGTGGGTTCACGTGTGGTTTTGGGCGCCTCTCACCGATCGAGGGTCGGTTTCGCGGCCTTCTGGGAGTCGCCATCCGCCATCTCCTCGGTGACGGAGCTGTCGCTGGAAATACGCTTGCGCTGTGTGGAGCTGCAGAAAGGAGAAGAGCAAACGCAGAAATGAGGGCCTGCGTGCCACGCGAGTGGTGCAGTGCTGGTCCGACATGGGGCTCCTGGAGAGAACATTTTAGTCTCCTTCCCAGCAGGCAGCCACACAGCCACCACATTAGGTTAATTATTTTCCAAATCCATGTCCATGGCATCACATTCAATGCATGGACGTTACAGATAAGAAGCCCCAGTAACATTGTGACCATCTCTCCCAACAGTGGCACCAGTAACACACACTCCGTATATGTGAAACACACACACACACACACACACACACACACACACACACACACACACACACACACACATTTTCGGAACCGCTTGTCCCACATGGGGTCGTGGGGAACCAGAGCCTACCCAGCAACACAGGGCGTAAGGCCGGAGGGGGAGGGGACACACCCAGGACGGGACACCAGTCCATCGCAAGGCACCCCCAGCGGGACTCGAACCCCATACCCACCGGAAAGCAGGACCTGGCCAAATCCGCTGCGCCACCACGCCCCCCCATATGTGAAACACTCCAGTAAAAACAGATCTATTGCATTCCTTGATATAAGATGATACAAAAAAGAAAATCTGATTCATTCTCCACATAATATTTTTAATATTAAACATTATTCAGGAGGCGCCTTTGTTCAAGGTGACTTACGGTTTCCGTTCTTGGAAGTTATGGGACTCTTACATATTCGGCAAGGAAATGTGTTCATTGTATTCTGTATTTCAACAATAACCTACTTCATTATTACGGTCCACACCAGAAGCTTCGACAAAATACGTGGTTAAGCCAAGTGTTAAATTTTAAAAATGTTATTTATATGTGTCATAATATTCAGGTGAATTCTGGAATATGTGGACACCTTTTTGGAACTGCTTAGTGTGCCGTGATCACGCCTGTGAAATATAAGTCTTTTGCCATTGTGCAACCGCACCTCCCTCCTCAACATGTGTCTCTCCTATATATCTGGATTAGATCAGCAGGTGGTGTAGTGGTTAGAGCTGCTGCCTTCGGTCCCAGAGGACCCAGATTTGAATTCCACCTACTGCTGTAGTACCCTTAAGCAAAGCATTTACCCCGAATTACTCCAGTAAAAATTACCCTGCTGTGTAAATGTGCAATCATTATAGGGAGCTTAGCACTGTGAGTCACTATAGACAAAAGAGTCAAGAAAACTAACACATGTAACACAGCAGAAATCCCACCATCCTGTCCATCGAGTTTCCCCATCACCCCAGTTCAACATGATTTCAAATACCCCAAAATGCTGCCGGTATCACAACGTTTCAATGACAGCAAATTGTTAGTAACACACGAAAAATGCAGCACGTCCAAGTGTGACCCGGGTCCCCCGTTTTGCCACTATGCTTATACCGCGCACCCCGGATAGGTAGTACTGTGTCCGAGGTGCACTGTGGTACAACCAACCAACGTACAACCAAATAACTGCTTGTCCCAAGTGGGGTCGCAGTGAGCCGGAGCCCATCCCGGAGACATTTGGCGCAATGCTGAGGGGGTGGGGGGGAACAGCCTGGACGGGATGCCGGTCCATCGTAGGGTCACATCTAGCTACCTAGGCACACAGCCGGGTGAAGGTACCAGAGCAATTGTAGGGCTTAAGTATCTTGCTCAACGGCGCTACAGCTAGAGGCGGGGATTGAACCGGTAACCCTCGGAGCCAAGGGCAGCCGCCCCAACCACAACGCCATCAGCCGCCCCCCACCGTAGTACAGTGAGGTTAAAATAAAAAGTCCACAGAACGGACGCAACATCTCATCTGGTCAGGAATTCCTCCGACGTTCCATAGCGTGAGGAAACGCACCAGTGGCAGGTATAATGGAGCTCTGAAGGCATCAGAAGTTGTACCCCCCCATCAGGAGATCAGAGGGAATAACACCAGTTTTATTTAGATGTTTATCGAGGGACAGACGTTCCATATCCAGCCTGCGGTCCGACTTCTGCTCAGGCTGTTCGTACACGTCTGCGGCTCCAGGTTGGAAACCAAAATCCCAAAGTCATTTTACAAGCCGTTGTCAACAAATATAATGATCAAAATGGCCAACTTCATAGTCCTTCCGAGGACCGAAGGGAAAAATGATGTCAGGAGGTGATCAAAAGCTCAGCTAGGACCAGTATAGGAAATAATTCTACAAAAAACGGTCACTCGAACGTCCTGGTTTAGTGATGAAATAAACGGTCAATAAACGGTCAGTAACATATGAGGCAGCTGGTGGAAAGAATACACAGAACGTTATGGTCAGATATGTTTACAGCAAATAAAAGGGTGTTGTTGAAGGTATCTCAGGGACCTCAAACGCCGCAGCATGGAGGGCAACAGCAGTGAAGAAGGACTCACTCCAGGCCAATTATGAGGAAACCTCAAACCAAGGTACACGGGGTGGTGGTGGGGGGGGGTGCCTCCCGCAGGCCAGCCTTGGATCCTGGGACTTTATAGGTGGACTGGTCATTAAAGCTGTAGTTCGCAGGTCGTCTCATTAGACTTGCAGGTCTAAAGTTCTGAAAGAGGATCCTGTGCAGAAACAGCTGCTTCCCAGATCTGTGGAATATTTCTCATGTTAATTGTACTTGGAGCACAAAGCCGGAGTGAACCTTCGCGCTGTCAGCCTGGGCTGTTCTGGCTGGATGACCGCGTTGGACCTGCAGAGGCCCCGTGACGCAAACTAGCGCCAGTGGAGACCAGTCTGCGCAGTCTTGAGGAGCTCAGGACTCATCAACAACCTGGACTCATTAACAACCATTTAAGCAACTTAATAAGCATAGAATTTAGACTGCGGTGATTGCTGGTCCCTTCTCAAAGGTGACACCCAAATGGGCGCAGGCCAAGTGTATATGGCAGATCTCAGATGGCAAACGTAGCAACAAGGTGGACAGTTACAATAGTGATCCATTTTTGAAGGACAGGTTACCAATCAATGCACACACACACACACACACACACACACACACACATCATCTGAAGCCGCTTGTCCCATGCAGGGTCGCGGGGAGCCGGAGCCTAACCCGGGAGCACAGGATGCAAGGCCGGAGGGGGAGGGGACACACCCAGGATGGGACGCCAGTCCATCGCAAGGCACCCCAAGCGGGAATCGAAACCCAGACCCACCGGAGAGCAGGACCCGGTCCAACCCACTGCACCACCGCGCCCCCCGATTTTAAGCCATTCTTGACCAATTAAAATAATGGGAAACAAGCTTGACAAGCTAACAAAATTGATATCTGCACCGTTTTCAAAAACAGATAAATTTGGTAAATCGTGGGATGATTTTTACTGAACTTACTGAGCTTAAAAAATTATTACATCCCACCCCAAGTGGGACTCGCACCTCAGACCCACCGGAGAGCAGGACCCGGGAAACCTGCTGCACCACTGTGCCATCACGTTTTTTGCGCAACCTGCCACACAACTCAGGGGAACTGCTTTGATTTATAAGCTTCCTATTTAAAAACAAGCTGGTAGTGGGAAGGTTGGACCTCCAGCCTTTGGATCTGAAGGTCACAGGTTTGAATCCCACCTACTGTTGTAGTACCCTTGAGAAAGGTACTTACCCTACACTGCTCCAGTAAAAGTACCCAGCTGTACAAATGGGTAAAGAGCTGAAAGAAGCCTAAAATAGTAAGTCTCTGAAGAAAAGCATCAGCTAAATGAATAAATGTAATTCCAATCCAAGGTTTATACCGCTGGAGTTACACGGAGATCAGCATGAATCTTACCAACATAAACTGTCAAACAAAAATATTTTAATCTCCATCAATGTGTAATTTATGCCGGACAAACTGACAGCATTTATCGGGGGAGAAAAATCAATCATATATGGTTAAATATAAACATTTCCGTGTCCCTCCTATCAGTCTGTGTAGGTATTTAATTGTTTGAAGAGATTTTAATATACATTTTTTTTTTTCCATTTTGCTGGTGTGGGACAGGGCTACTGTAGGTTTACCTTGATCACGTGATCAGGAAACGAAAAAACAAACAAAAATTCCATAAAATGAGACGAAGGAACATAGATTTAGGGGCAGGAGGTGGTGACCCGGTTACAGCTGCCACCTTGCTCCCAGATGCCCCAGGTTCAAATTCCACCTCCAGCTGTAATAGGCATGAGCAAGGTACTTACCTTGAATTGCTCCAGTGAAAATAACGCTGATGTATAAATGGGTAAATCACTGTATGCGGCTAACGTTGTAAGTCACTATGGAGACATGTCAGCTAAATAAATAAATATAAGATGCAAAACTACATGTGAAAAGTCTGCAGAAGTGACTCTTTATACAGGGTGAGTTGTGTGTTTCCTGTCCTCCAGCATCTTACAGCGCTGTCTTGAGGAACTGTACCTGCGACGCCTACGCCACCAAATGCATGTGTGAAATATACGCCTGCATTTAAATTTCCCCTCTTACAAAAGACTTTACCGCTCTTTGTTTTTTCACATCAGCGCTCGATACTATCTTAATGCCGAATAATGGGAAATGCCAAAAATTTAATTGCAAAAGAGTGACACAGTGAATTAATTTATTACCCTCGTGCACTTAATGCATTTGGGCTGAAAAAAGGGGGGGGGAAAAAAAAAAGTTAAAGTTATCTGGCATATTCCAGGAGAAAACTGCACATACATAGTTCTGAATAATAAAGTACAGCTCTGCATGTTTTTCCAGTCTGTATGCAAATTTCCAGACCGTAGCTAATATTTGAGCATTCATTTAAAAAGGATTAAATCTGCACTGCCTTGAAGGCAAAAAAAAAAAAAAAAAAAAAAAAAAAGCATTTCAGCCGTCCTTACCTGGTGGACAGAGAGTCCGATGGAGACGAGGATGCTGGGAAGGTGAATTGGCTGCATCCATCTGGAGGATCTTCAGTGGAATCGAGCAGCTCAGGCACCCCGGGAGACGTGCTCACGGTCTCTCTGACAACCAGCTCTGGGTCCAGGATGAAGAGCTTGTCTTGAGAGATCTCCGACACATAGTTCAAATGCTCCTGCGGCACATGGACAGGGAGACCTCACGTGACCTTTTCGCAACCGCACGCACTTAGCGGTGCCACTTAGGGCCGACGCAGCAACGAAACGTGCCGTCGGTCTGAGCCGAGGAAATGTCATCACCGCGGTTATACTTTAAAACTCTCCAACTTCCAAGTTTTAAAGCGGTAAATCGGGTGAAACGGTCACAGCGCGAGCGGTCAAGTGGCGGAGCCGCACCGGAAACGGTTCATATAACGCTGCGATACAGCGAAGGGTAAGATCAGTGTGTCGCACTGCAGGCGGTCAAGAGGAACCTTCGCACCGCGAGCGGGGCTGCCGTGACATCGAACCCTTTCGCCGTCCTAACATTTTCGCTCAAATGTCACCGCAACCTCGAGTGTACAAATCCATAAGGCCGCATTTCTTCCACGCTGTTCTCCAAAGAAGCTTACAATTATTCACCCATTTACGCAGCCGGGTAATTCTTAGCGAAGCAATTCAGGGTGAGTACCTTGCCCTTGAGTCAAGGGCACTACAGCAGAAGGTGGGATTTGAACCTTGGTCCTTTGAGTGCAAAGGCAGTGCCTCTAACCTGTACGCCTCTCGCTTCCCACATTTGAAATGACCCGGGCGATTGCATGAGTCCGCCTTACGCGACACGTTATGATGAAATATTGCTTTACCTGTGCTCGGTCTATCCTGTAAAATCGATCCGCTGTTGTGCCTGCAAATAGAAAATTAAAACTTTTGAGTGATCGGAATATTTCGACTCATGACCACAGAAAGGAGCAATAACACGACTACATATAAACTGTAGCACACAGACTAAATGGCATGTTGCGCTGTATTACGGGGTTGATGTCGGACGTGAAATTCAATATCCTGTTTGACACCATTGGACGTTATGTGATGTAACAATGAGGAAAAAGCTTAAATGGAGAATGGGGCTATAAAGGAATTAAGACCACTTTGACATTTTTGTGATGTTATTATTAATAACTGTTCAACAGATACAATAATACAATAATATTAATAATATAGACCACAATAACAATAACACAGACCCTATATAATGAGGCCGCAGTGATACATACATATTAGGATAACCAAAGACAGTGACCCAGCGAATCTAGAGAATATAACAGAAAAAATGTGCTGTGGTGGTGGTCTCTGTACAATGTTGGGGGGCGGATGTCATCTAGCAGGTGACATTTCCAACACTAACAACCACCGCGAATGCTGACCCGGGGGACTCACGGTGAGAGAGCTCCTTTATCTGCGGCCTTTATTCCGTCATGGTTAGTGAGCTCCTCCTATTAGCCCAACTCACCGCAGCTCTGGGATTCAATTAGTAAGTCTGCAGCAGTCAGGATGACCAGCTGGACTGCAAAGACAGCTTCGTCCCGGTCCCAGACAAGGCAGCTGAGCAAGAACGGCTAACAGGAGTCGAGCACCAACAAGAGCGTTTCCATGGCAACGCGACAGAAAAAGCTTTGCCGCCAGTTACTGCCAGTCATCTGTTTCTGTAAGTGGAATACCGAGCCTTGTAGATATAAACGTAATCTGGGCCCTGTAGCTCTAAAGACCTCACCGACTTACTGCAGTTCTTCTATCAATTAGTCCTCATACAGTAACATTGACATGTGATGACATTAAAGAGCATTCTGGGCCTTGGAGAAACCTGCTGAAGAACAAGCGGCATGCCAGTTCAACAAGTATTTGTTCCTTCGCGGGACGACTTGTACTCACAGTCCAAGAAGCACCATTTTGGGGAAAGCTTCTGTGAACACTCTGACTTGTCCCCCTCCTAGAAAGAAACCAGAAAAAGGAGGTGAGCTCTCTGGGAGACCATCCCTACCATCCCTCTCGCCCTTGGTCACTGAGGATGAGAGAGTGATTTACCGCACAAAACATACTTTAAGGGTAAAATCCTTGGCTGTGTCCACACTTGTACAACATGTCATAATTTTCACTTATTTATTTAGCAGATGCTTTTCCCCAAAGCAACTTCCAATGAGCTCTCTGTAGTATTTTCAGCCCACACACCTTATTCAGCGCGGTGACTTACACTGCTAGATACACTACTTACACTGGGTCACTCATCCATACATCAGTGGAACGAACACACACACACACACACACACACACACACACACACACACACACACACTCTCTCTCTGTCACTCACACACTGTGGGAGAACCTGAAGAGCATGTGTTTGGAGTGTGGGAGGAAACCAGAGCACCCAAAGACTTACATTGCTAGATACACTACTTACACTGGGTCACTCATCCATACATCAGTGGAACACACACACACTCTCCGTCACTCACACATTATGGGGGAACCTGAACAGCATGTCTTTGGACTGTGGGAGGAAACCAGAGCACCCGGAGGAAACCCACCCAGAGACGGGGAGAACATGCAAACTCCACACACGCACTGAGCAGGGATCGAACCCACATCACCTCACACCACCCAGGAGCCATGAGACAGCAGCGTT
Organism: Scleropages formosus; assembly: GCF_900964775.1. Classification (NCBI taxonomy): domain Eukaryota; kingdom Metazoa; phylum Chordata; class Actinopteri; order Osteoglossiformes; family Osteoglossidae; genus Scleropages; species Scleropages formosus. Next base: position 23,209,185 of record NC_041816.1, read on the forward strand.
ACTCACCGTGCCACCATGTCGCCCACAACTTGGAAAATCTGCAACTTTTAAATCTGATTTTATTGGGTTCGACAGTACAAATGTGAAATTCTCAGATTCTCAGAGGACTGGAACCAAAAATACATTTGTAAAAGGCGGTTACTTTTCCATACTGCCTACAATAAGCAGTGTTCGCAGTTGGGTGCTTCCATGGTCAGAAAGACTTTTAATGATTTCCTGAACAGAAGAAGAAAAAAGAAGAAAAAAAAGAGAACTTCTCTTTTGCAGGGGTGCAGCGGCGCAGCGGGTTTGGCTGGGTCTTGCTTTCCGTTGGGTCTGGGGTTCGAGTCCTGCTTGGGCTGCCTTGTGACGGACTGGCGTCCCGTCCTGGGTGTGTCCCCTCCCCCTCTAGCCTTATGCCCCATGTTGCTGGGTTAGGCTCCAGCTTGCCGCGACCCCGCTTGGGACAAAGCGGCTTCCGACAACGTGCGCGTGTGAATTTCTCTCTCAGTCCCAGGAAGCTTAAAAAAAAAAAAGTTCCTCTGTAGATGATCCAGCGAAAAACATGGGAATTTATGTGTTCTTCATAAAGACAACCTATGCAACGGAGATTTCCCAAAGGTGCCCTAACAATCCTACTTTTTACTGCAGTCATGGGTTTTCTGTATAATTTCAAGAGACAAATGCAAGTAAATTAGTCAAGCTGGGTAGCTCTTGATTTCTTTTTTTTTTTTTTTTGTATATTGCCTGCGGCACTTGGTAACGTCATGCTGTTGAACAAAAATGAACTGATTTACAAACATACAAGCCTCGGTGTTTCTTAGCGCGATTAAGGTTACACAGCAGGTGGCGTACAGGTTACAGGCTAAAGGACCCAATTTCGAGTCACGCTGCTGCAGTACCCTTGATCTCAGTAAATACAGTAAAATTAGTCAGCTACATAAATGGGTGAATCAGTGTAAGTGGCTTAACGCTGTAAGTTGCTATGGAAAAAAGCATCAGCTAAACAAATGTAAAATATTACACTGGTAACCTAGCTAGTAAGTGTAAATTTGGATATAGAGGATTCAGTGCTTGTTTTTCCTAGACAAGCCAACATTACTGAGCTTGGTTTCCACTAAGTCATGTTGGAAGATACGTACAGAAATGGTGAAAGTATCAATAGACCAGCGGTTCTCAACCCTTGTCCTTATGCACCCCTGAATACGTTGCTTTTTGTTGCACCTGAATTCTTATTTATTGGTCACGCAATCAGTCTGACGGCACAAAACATTTTGAACCAAACATATTAAGAGATTGTATTTTAAAGAGGACGGATGAAACTTTTTGAAGTTTATTTGACATTGCGCTTAACTTTGCGTTATACCGTGTGTTCCATCAACAGCTTTATAAACTAGAATTAAGAGCTAAAATGAATCGCAAGCTGCAGCAAAAACAAGCACATGCATTAATATGAGGAGCACAGCTGGAAACCATTGGGCTAAAATATGGAGAATTATTAGAGCCAGTATGTGGTGTAGTGGTCTGAACTGATACCTTTGGAATCGAATTACCAAAGGATTCCCTATTCCTGCTGTACTTTTCCTTGAATAAAGCACACACGGTCTGAAACCGCTTGTCCTATACAGGGTCACGGGGAGCTGGAGCCTATCCCAGTAACACAGGGCATAAGGCTGGAGGGGGAGGGGATACACCCAGGATGGGACACCAGTCCATTTCAAGGCACCCCAAGCAGGAGGCGGGACCCAGCCAAACCCACTGCGCCAATGCGTTACCAACCCCCCCTCCCCCTTTGAGTAAAGCACTTACCCCGATACCCTGAATTGTCCCAGTAAAAATTACCCTGCTGTATAAACGGGGGAAATCACTTTAAATAGCATAACACTGGAAGTTTCATTGTAGAAAGTGAAGATATGTATTCATAAAATGTTAAAGTTCCTACTGTTACTGACCACGTTGCCTTGGCGACGGTGGGAAGCAATTCAGCTAAGAGAATGACATTAAATGAAAACCATGTTCTGGGTTGATCTTTTTCAGTGGCTCCAAACGTTTTTTCGGTGGTGACCCCAGTGACCAATAATTGATACATCGAATAATTCAGAAGAAATTTCGGCAGCAGAATATAATAAAGTCGTCGGCTCAGTATATGATAAGAGCTCCGTGTATGATAACTCTCACCTGGACCAGTTCTGAATGATCAAAAATGTTTCCATTTAATAAGAACATTTAACGGTGCATTTGAAAATCAAGCTGAAAACGGTAAAATTACAACTCCCTCTATAAAATTGTGTTCAAATAAAAGCGTTACTTAACAACAGGGTCCTCGTTGATCAGCCTGATGTATGAGCATTGGACACGAACAAACTCAAACATTAGTGCATATTAATGATCTATTATCCACAACTATTGCATTTCAATCTCTATTTAAATAATCCTTCAAACTGCGCCAGTAAAGTAATCCCCACGTAATGCTGTAGTTTTCCTTTTTTTTTTTTTTTTTTTAAATTAAACTCACACCACAACCCTCAGGAACACCCCCCTCAACCCCTATTTGGGTCGCAGTCATGAACTTGGGAACCACTGAACTGCTGTGAACCTCTTCCAAAACATGACTTTATCAATGTGTTATACTGTAGATCATCATAAAATAAAATAGAGGTCAGCAAAATCGTGATCAAATACATCTGCGAACATTTACTGAGCTGAGCAAGAGTTAAATGTGCCCGTTAGGACATTATTCCACTTCTTCCATCTCTTCTGAGAGGTACCTCCCTTCAGCCAAGGACTCAAGGACATGACTTGTGAAGCCCCACCACATAGTGAGGATCATCCCACTGGCATCCTCTTCTTGGCCAACATCCCTTGAGGTTCTCAGCAGCCTGAATCAAGGCTTCAACCCCCTCTGCACTCCCCCAGAGGCTCTGGCCTACGTTGTACCATGGACCCTTCTTTCAACTGGATTGCATTACCAACTATGTATTAGGGTCTGTACTGAGGTTCCATCACATTATTCACTATTTCACGGCTTTACCACCATTACTGCAATTTGCTCTATTCATTTTTTATTTATTCTTCTACATGTAAAGACATTTTTCTACAGCCTTTCAATTGTTAAGATTATTATTTCACTTTTTAGCCGAGACTTTTGTCCAAACAATCGTGCTCCCCACGCAAACACAGACCCGCGACCACAGAGGAACGAGCAGAAAAACACTTTCTGGGAACTTAGGCGTACAAATGGACCGTAATGGAGCCACAGGCTCCAAAAACTGCGGCTGCTAAGCAATGTATCAATAATTCAGGGCTGGGTAGACCGAGAGCTTTGCCAGGCTGAGGGATGTCAAAGAGGAGATGCACGAGGGAGTGCGGAGGAGGGCAGGATCTTATGGAGAAAGACGTGGTGCTTCAGCTCCTGCCTGCATTCACCCTCTTCTGATCATGCTGCACACAGTAAAATAATAATGTGTTGCACTTCAAAGTTTAAGATTTTGCATGCGAGGGAAAAATACGCAGAAAGGAATTCAATACCCAAAACCGTTGTGGGCTAAATGCTTTGCAGTAATGCTTCGTGGTTAAAGAGACTGCCTCATCATTTTGATATCTAGACTGAGTTTCCCCTTGGTGTATCGATACTTTTTCAATCATTCGAATATCTAGACAGGGTTTCCCGTGATGCTCCGACAAGAAGAATGATTTCCCAGCTCATTATTGTCTGTGGCTGCACCAAACAGGGCTTGCAGTGGGACGATGGAGGGGGGGGGCACAGCCCTCAAGACCTGCAGGGCCACAATGTGCCGGACCAGCGATGCAGCTGAATCGGTGCAGCCATCCCTTCCGTCTTTCCTCCTTCCTATCACAGCCAGGCTGCTCTTCACATTCTCTTATTTATTCTGTTTCATCCTCCCTTAAGTAATCCCCCTCGTCGCTCCCCTCGGACCCTCACCCCTCTCCCCTCGGCGCTCACCTCTTGTAGCCTCTCGATGTGAGATCGGCACGTCTCCAGGTCGCTGTCTCCCGGGACAACGATGTGGCCCAGTGGGATCGCTGGTGGGGTAAGGCAGAACATGCATGTATTAGGAAAGATGTCCTGAAGATGAAACTACAAAGCAGCTGTGGTAACTCTGCAACTTCAGTAAAATCACATCTGGGTGCTCCTATTTCCTCCCACAGTCCAAAGACATGCTGTTCAGTTCAGGTTCAGCCGTAGTGCGTGAGTGACAGAGAGAGTGTGTTCCACTGATGTATGGATGAGTGATCCAGTGTAAGTAGTGTATCTAGCAGTGTAAGTATTTGCGTGCTCTGGTTTCCTCCCACACTCCAAAGACATGCTGTTCAGGTTCATCCATAGTGTGTGAGTGACAGAGAGTGTGTGTGTGTCCCACTGATGTATGGATGAGTGACCCATTGTTAGCAGTGTATCTAGCAGTGTAAGTCACCGTGGTGAATAAGGTGTGTGGGCTCATAACACTGCACAGAGTTCACTGGAAGTTGCTTTGGACAGACGTGTCTGCTAAATAAATAAATATAAGCTGGGTCTGGGCAGATTGTCCTACTTTAAAAACATTGCCAAATTGCCTTGAGTCAGCAGCAAAAGTAGGTAAGAGCAGAATTATTAAAGAGCAAGGTGAATGCATACATAATTAAAAAAGCAAAAAAAAAAAACATATCTAATAAATGCACTGATGCATACAACACTTATTCTAATACACGCTAAAAGAACACCGTCTCGGACGGAGGAGCTGACTGTTATTTTCAGAACAGGCGCCCGTGGCTGACTGCCGCTCTCACGCCGCGCTCTGGGACGACCCAAAAGGCTTTCGGGATCGGCCCTATTGACGCCGCAATGTAAAGAGTCCCGGCGCCGTCACAGCGAAACTAACGTGATCAGATGTTGTGGAAAAGAGACGTGTTTAAACACACTGCCGGGTGCGTGAAAGAGTGCGCACGTTGGCACCATCGCCAGGGAGCCAAAATTCCCATCTGAAGGACGTCTCCAAACTTCCCCTGCGGAGACCTGGCGGCGCTCCTAATAGAGCGGTGCATTGTTGCCTAGCGACGGCAGAACCGACGGCTTCTAGTGTAATTCAACCGATCTCTTTTCTTTCTTTTCCTCGGCTGTTGTGTCACAACAGCCGCACGGCTACCTAAGCCTCGTGTAGGTGTCCCACAGGCACCCGCTCGGCCCCGCGTCGCAGCCGAACGGCCGCTCGGCTTCATAATGGCGTTCAACAGGTGGCGGAACGACTATCTGAGCTTTAGGCGGGCGGCTACATGACTCTCTAAGCTTTACGTGGGCGCCTGACAGGCAGCTGGCGTGCCCACACGCGCTTTCAGCAGGCATCTGCCGTGCAGTTGGCATGGCTACCCGTGCCTTACAGAGGCGTGCGTAAGGGAAATGAATGACGATCCGAGCTTCGCAAAGCCATTCAACAGGCAGCTCAATGGTTTGCACGGGCTTTCGATAAGCGGCTCGACGCGATCCGTACCGTCCGTACCATCCGCATCTCGGTTTCATTTCACATATACGTTCGTACCTCTGTGAGCGGTTAACAGGCAGGTGCACGGCTACCCATCGGCAGCTTCCGCACACGCTTGACGGACAGCGTTCCGCTCAAACTCTAACCTGCTCCGGTGGGGTGCAGAGAGGAGGATCGTCTTTCAACAGGAGGCACATTTGAGCAGCGGAGGGTGCAGCGCTCGATGAACAATTCATTGATAACCACTCTAAAGATGTGCGTTACCCCACGTCAGATGCCAAATTGGCCATCTTTACACTCGCACCCAGCTGCTTTCTTTATCAGATACACTGTAACCACATGTGACAGCTGCTGCTTACACTCTCAGTTAAGGGGGGGGTCGGTGATTTCGGCGATTATATATTTCACGCGGGCGGCACAGCGGGGCACCTGGGCCGAGGGTCTGGACGTGGGTTCGGATGCGGGTTCAAATCCGGCTCACTCCATGTGCAGTTCTCACGGTGTGCTTGTGTCTGAGCGAGGTTCCTTCCGGCGCTCTGGTTTCCTCCCACAGTCCAAGAACTATGCGTCAAGTGGTTTGGTGACTATGTTAACAATAGTGCACACGTGCGAGTGAGTTTATTAGTGTCCCCTACCGCTAGCCCTATGCTTCCAGGATAGACTCCGGACCAACGTGAGCTTGACCTGGATGCGCAGTTATCGATAAAGAATCAATGGACGTACGCATACACAATGCATGTAGGACAGCAGCGGTCTGAAACGAAGCCTTTTTGTCAGCACTGAGATTTCTGTTTGCACGAGGCGCATAGCGAGGGACCCTCCCAGCTCTGCTTGCACTGACATCTAGCGTCGAGCCGCGGCCCGCAACCCGAGCCATTAAATCACAGCGGAGCCGTTTTCCGAGATTTGCACCGCGAGAGAGCGCTGACTTTATGCCTCCCGCTTGTTATTTCTCAAACTCTTCCGACAAAAATCCGAATTCAACATCATTAAACATAACCTCAGCCAGCAATTATCACCGAGGTGATATGATTAGTGCCTCAAAGTGACTGTGTGAATTATACTAATTCAAAAGCTTTCCTGCAGTCAAACAAAACCGTCTCGTCTGATGACTCCGTTACGCAACATCCCTTGCATTAAGTTGCATCAATTAGTTTTTGTTTTTGGTGGAGTTCTTCCTAAT